>NC_134279.1:33394128-33704406 GCF_949628215.1 Phalacrocorax aristotelis | reverse complement strand
GCTTTACAGACGGAACATGAACAACTGTGTTAACCCTGTCTAAAGGCAGCTCTGTAACGCAGTGTTGAAAAACCCCTGCAGTACTATATGCTTCCAAACACGTACACTAGCCAGTCTCTGACCTACTTACCTGAGAAGCCTGTCAGCAGGGCTACTAAACAAGAAAAACTACTTCAGAGCCGCTGCCAGATACTTTGGTGACTTGCAAGTGCTCATTTCCCAGTTCATCTTCACAGCCTATTTTCCTTCGCTGTGGAAATGGCTTTTTATTTTGTAACTATCGATTTTTTTTTATAACAGTAGCAATGACACATTTGGGAAAATAGCACGGCTGCAATATTAACATGAGGTACTGAAAAGGTTATGCACCTGTACAAAAGTGGCTTCCTACAGGAAGGTGCAAATACAGTAAGATTTGGGGAATTCAGCACCCAGGAAAAAACAAGAAGAGATTAGATGTTTACTTCAAAATCTAACTTGAAATCCTGATAATATAATACTACAGCCAAGTATACACATTCTTTATGAGAACTAGTGCTGTGTTAAAGCTAGACATATAGGTAAGCACTGATTAGACCGTGGCCTTGCAAAGTCTGTAGTTACTGTTCCTCAAAGATAACTATGCCTTGGGCAAGTGTTTGTTAAGGCTGTGGTGGCAATACATTTGTACCACACGATATATGCCACAAATAGAGGAGTATAAAAGGAAAAATAGGTATTATTTTTGCTCTTTGACAGACATTTAATGAAATTCACCACTAAATCATGTTTAAACTTTGTATATTGGTGGACAAAAATTATTAAATTCTGATAAATCAAAAGGAAGACTTTTCTACTTTCAGACAAACTCCCAGGACTCCTCAATAAACCCAAACATAAGCTGTGCCGCGACATGCGAAAGGGCACCTTGATCTCATTTTTTAAGACATTCTGAATTCAGAAAAGCATCTAAACCCAATGTGTTTATCTAAAGAAAGTTACAGGCAATCGGGCCAGCTGCTTGGAAACTTCCACTAAAACAACAAATACTGTAATTACACAATTCCAAGTACTATAGTTAAAACCTCTACTATACTGCATAAAAAAATCCGGATTCTTGTCATACTTTGCCCCACTCCATGACCTCTAACAAACTCTACCTTTCCCAGCTCTAACTGATGCAATGGAGCTCTGCACAGGCACTAGTCTGCTTTGCACTTTCAACTCAGGGCAAGGGCCAGCGCATTTCGTAACAGAACTAAGCATTGCCTTGATAAGAGGACATGACTAGGGTACGCTTAATCAAATATACTTTCCAAAACAAAGAAATGAGGCTCGTACATGTCTCTGTTTCTCCGGGCTTCCTCCTGCTCTTTGTGGTGTCGCCTCCTCTGCCTGGCAGACACATTAGAAGAGGCTGAAGATGTTCCCGATTCAGAGTCCTCTGAACTCTGGCCGCCTGAGCCATGAACATCAAAGAGATGCTGCTCCACGGCTGAGCGGATTGTCTTCTCTAAATACCTGTCAAGCCGAAAAATAAGGTCAATTGAGCTCAAAGACTTTGTGGAGCTCCCTCTCTACAACAATAAATAAAACAAGGGTATCTGAGGGTTATGTTTTATGATGATGGCAAGGCAGTACAAAATATCCTAGGGCTGTAACATCTGCAGAGAGCTACACCAAAATCTTCAGATACCCTGATGTTCATGTCCCTCAGAAGAGCTGAGCCTTCCCAATTCATCTTGCTCTTTTTTGTTTCTAGGGATGTTTGAACCTTCAGTAAAACAGCTAATTTTACTTACTGCAACTATAGATGTTGGTGCTTAACTTTCTTCCTCCACTTTAACAATACTTGCCCTGACAAGACTGTACTTGATACCCAGCCTGCTGACACTGGTCAAGTCTCTTGTGCAATCCGAGCTCAGAAGGGCAACAGATCATCTGCAAGAAGGAGATTCACTGCTGTCTTACAGGGGGATGAGAACATGCAAAGAGCACCTCACTACAAACTCCTCGTACGCCTAACTCAGTGACCAAGTGCAGATTTGGTTCCGAGTTCCTACTGTTTTCACACTATTCTTGTGCCATGAATGAACCCACAGCCACCCCTGACTTACTCTGGTGTGAGATCACCACCACGCCCATTGACAGTAAGAGGGCTTCCACACAAGCTACAGCAAGGAAGCCTCTGCATTTGCATCAATCAAAGATGTGGGTCTTCTTGAACTTTCAACATAACCAAGTCTCCCTCATTTTGGTACCGACGTTTTCTTGTAATATTGCCTGCCTGCCTTCCTTTAATCAGAAGTTTTTACAGGCAAAATATATATTTTGTTTTGCAAAAAGATCATTTAGAAACACGTTTTTTAATATCCCCACTCCATTCCTGTTTCCTGCAATGCTTTAAGTAGTCTGCTGAAGAACGAGTTTTTCAAACACGCCTTTCCAAAGTCCATATATAGCTTCTAGTGCTTTTTCCATTATTAAAAAAAGTTACTTGCAGGATTCACTGGTCAATTTTCAACTGAGTAGCTATGAGTATGGGAACCTATGCCGGGGCTGACTTCTCCAGAGAATTTACAAAAGCTGTTGCTAAGCTGCTATAGTTGTAAGTCTGCTGAGACTGCAGTTCCCGAAAAAGTCAGAAGATCTCACCAACTGCAAAAAAATAGGTTTAACTAGGCAAGTATGTCTGTTTCATGTATTGACAGGAATCAGTTCTGCAAACCCATCAGCCACTGGGAATTTCCAGATCTGTCAGGGGAGCCAACTCGTTAGCTCTACTGCTCCCAGTTATGGTAGTGGGGTCAAGCCCCATCCTCTGCTGGGATGCTACAAGGCGCAAAGAAGAGCAAGAGGATGATGCAGTGTGAACGGCTTCTCTAAATATGCAAGTCCTGCAGAACCAAAACATTGCAGGCACAGAGCAAGGAAAGAACAAAGGGCCTGAGAATTTTTCAGAAGGAAGTGATTTATTATCATTGCAGATGTTTTAGTTTGGGAAACACTGTCTTTTTTAGTTTGTGCAAGAACAGCCCTTAAAGAGAAATCAAAGGATAACCAGCAATACTTTAAAAACATCCACTATACAAAAAAGGTAGCCACAAAACTGTGAAAGAGACACTTACTCTCCTGTAGCAGGAATGTTACTACTGACTTGTGATACGTGGGCACTGTGTAAAAGAAAAAAAAAAAGAGGAGAAAGTTAGATCTAATTATCACAATAAGGTCTTAAAAACTCTTATTCTTTGCAGCACTAAGATTTAAAGGTCTGAGCTGTCTCAAAAACAATTGCTTGTGCATTCCACAAGTTTCCACAAGTTTAAGGACTTTTTACTCCAATGGTGATGTGGCACATTTTGACAATGCCAATATCCTCAAGAATTAATTTTCCTGTCATTTCCTTGCAGCAGGCCAAGGTCTAACGGAAAGTATTTCAACCATAGCACGCTGCAGACTTTTGCTTTCTGAGGTTTCTGCTGCTGCAGGTTGTTTTAGCCTCATTACAAAAGTCCTTGCCTTTCAAGGCTGACCTGAAAATGTATACACTGTGAAAAAGGACTTAATATTTAAGAATCTTTAAATATTAATGGAAGGCAAAGGCAAAATACAGGTTTTGCACAGTTATTCTCCTGCCACTCCCTGATATTCATGTTCTTTGCTTCACATTTTTAAAAATACAATGTACGCTTTCTTCTTTCCTTTTTCCCCTCGGTCTGTTTTCAGGCTCAGGAAGAGCTGACGTGACTGTAGGTGTCATTGCTTGCTGTTTAAAGCCCTTCTGAATAAGCTGACGTGCCACCTCGCACAGCTGTCACTGCCTTCCTCCCTCTGCCAAGCCGAGTCCCGTCCTGTCACCTCTTCCCCCACGCTGACTTGGCTCTGCAGATAAAGTGACACTTTTTGCCTATTCATCTCCCCTGTGATCTTTGTTAAGTCAAATAAGTTAGAGGCCTAGGCATTTCATTTCGATTTATCCCCATAACAGCAGAGGAATTAGCAGTATATCCAGCTGATATATCCCAATAAAATGGCACCGCGTGGCCAGGGTATGAGCTAGGCTGGATGCAAGACGTGTTTCTTGCTAAAACAGCCCTTCATTGCTTTCAGTATTTACCAGTTTCTCCCAAACCGTTTCAATGCAGAACCACCAACAACAGCCCACTTCCCTTTGCTTAACCAAAGGTTTCCGCTCTGCTTCCCTCGAATATTTCACTGTACAGATCTAGAGCTAGCTAAGAATCTGCAGCACTCTCAGACGATAACCACTCTGTGGCTCTCCTAGGTTTGGGTGTCACTTATGGCAGCGGGCAGGAGATGGACAATGAGAAGGGCCACTACAGCCAGTCTAACAAAAGCAACAAAACAGCCTAACCCCTGTAGTGAAGTACAAACCCCACAAACACCCAGCTGCAAGTCAGACTCACAGTACACTTCAGCTTCCTTCAGCTGAGCCAGTGTGTTGACCTCAGTACCCTAACCACACGCACATCCCTTCCAGTCCCAGCTTAATTTGGTGTTCATCTCCAGCCCAGGCACAGGTCCCTGGAGCTGTGGCACAGCATGAAAGCAGCCACGGATTTGCCAGTATATCCCACATCACCTGCACAGCACCTGAGCACCTACGTCATTCAGATGATTTCATGAACAGAAGACAGAAACAAGTATTGACGTACTTACTATGGACATGCAATCTGCATATAGGAAAAAAAATTTTGCAAGATCTCTTCCCACATGTATCATCTTGGCTATTAACTACTGGATGGCTTTGCAATTTGAAGGCCACATTTCAAGCACCCTACTTGCTTTCCTGTTCACTTACCTAAACTATTTGGCCTCGTCTCAGCCTGAAATTATTTTTAAGACCTGGCCTCCCATGGGAGATGGATTAGCAGGTAAGATGCTAGTGTGATAGGCTAAAACACGTAAGATACAATTAATGCACTGGCTACTGCTCCTATGTGTGTGGGAGTAAGTTAATATTTACATGCAATCCATAGCGAGTGGGCGTCTTGCGCATCAAACCTTTCTTCTCTGTTTTCACATCAGGAAAGTGGTAGCGGAGGGGGAGATAGGATTGTTTGGACTCCAGGTTTTGTTTTTTTTTAAATATCCCTAGGATGTAGGTATACCGACCCATCAAACAAGACAGAAGATCTCAGGAAACAGCTCTTCCGGCTATTTCCACAGGATTAATGCTGTGCAAAAATGCAAACTCCTGTTTCACATAAACTTAATGAAAGGCTAGATACTGTATGTGAGTAAAACTTCGTGGCGTTAACTCCATCTGCAGTGTTCAAGACCAACAGTCACTATCTGCAAACCACGGGCATCATTACTGAAAACATACCAGCTTTTTGTGTAAAGTAATAAAAAGAAGAAACAAAAGAAAGCTGCAAAAATATCTAAGTACAATGCCAAAAATTTTCATAACACCCCAATACGTTCTGTAGTTGTCTAATTCTCAATTAACTGTGTGCTTTACTAACACCAATTCAATTTTAAGTCCATTAACCTTGCTAATTCATAATGATGCATATCTGTGTAACAACTACTTTGCGTTGTACCTACAAAAGCCGTACTCAGACAATATAGATTCTGTTGGAGAGTCAGTAGTATGGTGATTTTGAAAATACCAACAAAATAATAAGGAAATATGTATACAGCTACATGCCAGCTGAGAGGAAGACTACAAAATGAAGCTCTGGCATTCTGTTTTTTTCACATTTCCCTTCTAACTATGCTTCCTTGTATACTGAATATAACTTTGTTCTTAGGCCTGTGATATTTTAATGCTCTTTTATTAGCCCCCTCTCAATAAGATGGAGATTTTAAATCAGAATTTTTCCACACACGCTAAATTTCTTTTAATTCCACAATTGGTAACTTTCCTTGCTATTGCATTGTGAAGCTTAATTTAAATGCATTGCTAAATTGCTTGATTTACTCTGCACCAACCTTTTTTACAATGAGGATGTTCACATCCAAAACAGATGGTAGAAGAGAGAGAGTTACACTGTGGTTTTTGGATTAGAGCCTAAAGGAGGTGCTCAAGCACATTAGCAAACTTGGGGAAAGGCATGGTCCTGTAAGGATTTCACAGCCCAGAAAAGCAACCAGGCAGGTGTGGTGCATCCTATGGGGTTTTCCAAACTTCTTGGGTGGCAAAAGTCACTCTACAGTTGCATTTATGCTTCATGGAGCAGGTGAGGCAAGCTGTGCCCAGAAGAGCCCTCTTGGCATGCCCACCTGTGCAGGCAGCTGCCTCTGAAGGGCTGCTTTGCTCAGTAGATCATCTGGACAATGGAAACTCATGTTCTGCTTCAGTTAATTATTTTCTCCTCATGTCTGCTTCATTTCACCGATACGTACGGTCAATTATCTCCACAGCTAGATTATCTTTATTAAATTATAAAGCTGCTGCAGAGCACACTGAGAAACAGTGACTTCCAATAGAAGTTAAAGGTTCCCATGTGTGACAGAAAGCAGCAGGAGAGTTTCCCAATACTGGGGACTTTTACTTTCAGAGAACCAGCCACAAAACCTGCATCAAAGCACACAGCTGCTCTAAGTGCTATAAGCTTTTGAACTGGCTTCTTATGACCCTCACACTTTTCCTTTTCGGAAATCTGACCTCCAGCACTTCCCAGTGATGTCTAACTTGTTTACTGAAGTCTTTTGCTCACTTTCACGGGTGCCTCATCAGCTCTGGATAACATCTTGCTTCACACATACGGTAAACTCTTACTGCATGGCCACTTCTCCCATTCCATTCCAACCTCAAATATGGGAAGGTGGTATTTTCCATCACCTTTAAGCACATTAAATCTCCCTTGCCCCTCCTAACTAGTATTGTCTCGGTTTAAAAGATATGCACCAGAGCAAGAATTACCTCATTCAATACCCGCACCCTGTTTGGTCTACACTGGGCATCGTGTGACAGCAGGCAGATAACTGAGCTGGATATCAAACCCTCTCTCCTGCTTTTGTCATTCAAGGCACTATCGAGCAAAATGTATTAGCATCCAGGTATTAAAAGAGCAAAGTGAAAACATCAACCAGAGCAAACAGGCTTACTGCATAGCATTTTCCCAGATTGGGTTTTCATTTATGAAGTCAATGAATTAACTCCTGACTATACTTAATGACCTAAATAGTAAGATATACATAAAATCTGGAACTAAGGCCACTCATTGCTGAGATTTATTTACAATCTATCTGCTTTACTCAGGAAGCAAAGCTTTTTTTTTCTTTCCTGTTTTTGTTTTTTTAAAAGCTAAGCACAACAGTAAGCAAGCCTCAACAGATGCAAAAACTTTTTACAACTTTGCTGTTCCAGCAAGGTAGAAGATGTTTAAATGGCTCTGACATTTCAGATGGGAAATTTCTGAAGTCCTCCCGAACATACTATTCCAACCTGTAACCTAGGAAATTCCATTGTCATAGGTACTTATATAGTCTAAACACTGGGCCCTCTCCACAGATGTTTCACACTGCAACATGCAATACTGCAGACTCACATGGAATCTATTTTAAGACAACTACTTCATTTAACACACATTCTCCAAAGAGAAGGATTGTATCTGCATATAAAACATGAAAATAATGAGTTTAAAAATAAAAAGATGTGCTCTTAGTTACTGGGATGTCCCATCACACAGAGGACACATCCTCAATGTCTTCTCAGCAACTTCACAAGCTCAGATCCAATTCTCCTTCCATTAAACGTGGTACATTATATTTGACACTACCGTCTTACTATGCAGAAAACTAACCCTACTAAAAGCAACTGTCTTGTTTTCTTCAGGATTCCTGCTGTTTTTCACTTGCACTGGGATCCCCTTTATGATGGGTGCACACTGACACCTACTGCTTGGAGCAGAGACAACCCTGAAGGGGATTAATACACACCACCGGATTTAGCTCGGTGAATTTGGATGGCTTTGTCTGCGCAGGTTCCTCTACAGAGAGGGCAAATACTCCTCTGGGGGCCTCAGACACGCACAGTAGCTGGACACTGAAAGCAGAGGCACCCAGCAGCCTGGTGTTTATTTTCAGCCAGCGCTGATGTGATGCAGGACATTAACGTGCATTGCACAATGTAATAATGATTTACAACAGGGCCCAGCACTCCTGTGGGCTTTAGGACCTCTTACGGTACTTTCCACTGAGGAGGAAGTGTCCAGTGGGAAGGCAGCCAAGCATATTTCTGAGCAGGCGTGAAACCTAGAATGAGATTTTTCAGTTTCTTCAGAAAATTGACCTGAGAACAGAGTAAAACATCTTACCCAATATACTACAGGCTAAGAATACTTGACTTGCATTATATAACAAGAGGTGTCTCAAAAAACAACTGTTAGAAGGACAGTCAGCTGTACTGAATACTGCCAACAGGATACTAGTACTTCAAGAGAAAAGTTATACTAAAACAGGCAAAACTGTCCAACGCCTTGCCCTGCACTCATGGGTATCTAATGCATTTTTTTGGCATTGCTTGTGGTATCATCTCTCATCCCAATTTCAGTTTAGTGCTCTGCATGTTAACAACGAAGCTCCACACTACAAAGCTTTTGCTTTTTTGCCCTGTAATATCACTCTGGTTTATCTCAGGACATACTCATCAGGAAACTCCTCTGAAACCATCTACGTGACTAATGACAAATCTAAAGCACATATGCCAGCATGAGGTCTGCCTGTAGATTCCATGTCTTCTAGAAACTCATTGCACACTTTTAATAGAAGTGTACTTACAGGGAATTGTTGTTGCCAGATGCTGCTTCATTACCTGAAACTACACACTGTCTCTCAGTAGTGATTACTCAGTACAGCTGGCATTGAGTTTTATTACAGAATTATACAAAGAGCAGTGCTACACGTTTTTAACAGTCAACTCCCTCTACCACAAGGTTCCTTACAAAAGGTTTTAGGATGTAAGGTTTTAGGATAAATGCCCTTCAGGCACAACTCCCCACCCAGCAAGGCTTCCCTCTTCTTTTAACAGTGCAGAAATCTCCTTGCCTGGTATTGAGCATAGCTGAGTCAAACAGATTATCTTGCCAAGGAGTCCAGAGGAGGAGATAATAACCCTGGTCAGCAGCACGTGAATGGATTCAATCCCCAGACCTCACAAACCGGTCAAGCTCACCTCATCCTTGCAGTGCCCAGCAAAAGAGGGCTCCAGCTATAAAATTTCTAATTATCTGCCCAAATTTATTTGTAACCTGCTTGTACACATTTTCTCTTGCATTAGTATTGTGACTCAACATAAACAATCCTTCACTCTGTCTAAAACCCAGAGGGAATATGTGTACTCTGGTTCATTTCTTATGGTAAATAAGCCTTACCCACTCTTTTCTCCATCGTATAAAAGGGTCTGCTCACTTCTTTAATCATCTTCACAAATCTAATGCCATTGGAACACGAGTTACTGAAACTGTATGAGGCCTCATCTGACTCTTGTACAAGGGCATCCGTACTTACTCTACATATGTCCTTTTCTTCCCCAGCATTTTCAAATGTGATGAACTCCCCTTCTGTGTCATGGATTTCCATTATTAGTCCTGAGATGTATGACTTTATTACCTATGTTATTATTTTTCATCCTGTATTTCATGCTTATCTTTATATATATCTATCTCAGTCATCCTGTATCGTATCTCACTGTCATATATTTTCTCCCACAGGACACCCCTACCCCATTCACCCCTCCTAAATTTCTGTATAAACCCAATTCATAAGCGTCATTCTATTTTAGCATGCCAGTGGCTATTAAAGAAAAAAAAAGTCCATGACACTTAAAAAGCTCCACCAGCAATCTCCTTCCTCTCCTACCAGCAATACCTATAGGTCTCACCCCTACCTATCTTTAAGCTCTAGTACTAATGCCCATTTTCTCCATACAGACGACACGGTTTAAAGCATTTTGCTAACATCAGACAGATTAGGTATATTTCTTTTCTTCCTCTCTCTGCAAAGTCATATAAAAAAATAATTTGGTTGTACCGGTATCACCTCTCTTGGCAAACCTATGTCACATTTTGCCTCATTTACCACTTACTCTCGTACCATTACTGACTGCTTATTCCCTTACAGAGCAGCAGTGGTGATTAATTCTATACTTGGTCATGACTTTCCCAATGTCTAAAGAAAAAAGCACAAACAAATCCACAACCCTAAATCAGTGCCATTTTAAGAAATAACGTATCTGTGGCATTCTGACAGTTCCAACTTAAAGTTAAGAGCATTTGCCTGATTGTTAAAAATAACATACAGGAAAACATTTCCATTGCTAGCTGACATGGTACAGCACTGAAGAACCAAGTCTCTGGTTTGATCCTACCAAAACTGGTTTACGGAGGAACACAATGCTCCTTCAGTCTGGCAAAAGCCAAGTATTATGCAGTGTTTGGAAGCTAAAGAGTTCTTGTTCCCATTTAATTAACTTGTTGCGTAATTATCTATCTGCAACTACTGTACAACCGCAGCAGCGACTGCTCTGTAAATACACATTCATGATTTACTTGAAGGATTACTTGAACAGTATTTCAAACTATGTAAGTGTGACTGGTAGCAATGTAAATAAATTTGACCATCAGATGACTAAAGCAGACAGTCTCCCCTTCCTTTTCCATGGTGTGAAATGCAATTCCTACATATGTCACGCACAGCTCTGGGGCAACAATTATAACATTCAAAGTTGCACAGAAAAAACTGGCCACCCACTCAAGTCCTCAGTTGAAGCACCATGAATTGCCCAGCCAGCACCAGATCTCCTGCCAAATTAACTGCACTTGGCAACTGACCTCAGGAGTACACATTTTTCATGTGTGATAAATAGCAGTAAGACTTACAAGCTGTCAGCTTTATTTACAAGTAATTGTGTCTCAATGTTACAAAAGATGCAAGCTTGGCATGAAGCCTTATGCTGCAAGGTGTACAGCTCTCTGCTCCTACTATCCATTTCTTCACTTTCCAACTACGTGTTTATTCCTGACTGTTCCCTTCCTATTTGCAAGACACATTCCCACGGGAAGTCATCCCTTCATTCCAATGGACACACTCATTCTTTGTTCCCCATCCTAACATTCCCACATCTCTGAAATTTCCAAACCTGCCTCCTCCCTCTCAGAAATGTCCTGCTTTGATATCAGTTTCCTCAGGTCCACTCATTGCTTCTCATATCCTCAGCAATCCTGACATGGTCAGCTGAAGAGAATCTCGTTCCTGGATCTTTTTTCTGTGATCCAGGAACGGGCTTGGAAGGACAGTTTTCAGCAGTAAGACAGATGAAAATATAATGAAAGCCTACAATCATTTGAAGGTCACATCTAGCCAGAAAGAAAGAGGGAGAATATTTTCAATGGAAAGACAGGATAAGGATTTAAACTGGGGAAAACTTGTTAGAGGGGAATGTACGCAGCTACAGAATAATCTCCCAAAGGGAAAGGCAAAACCTCCGTGGACAGTTTGGAGCTTTTGCAGCACAGACTAGGCAACATCTACGCAAATACACTGCAGGGAGTGATGGTGAATCAACAGGAAGGCAGACAAGGCCATGCAGCCAGGCTGGTCCATGAATAGTTCACTGACCCACATTTCTGCACAGTTTTAATGCAAGTCTCCATATTAAGAGTATGCATGAAACGCCCACTTTCTGTAGTTCATGTGAGAAAAATTCTCTGAGAAAGAAACCCAAGCTACAAAGGTAAATAGAAATATAGGCAAGAGAATTAACAAATTTAAGAGATCACTGTAAGAATTCCAAATATCACTGCTCTCACAGAAAGCACCACGGGGATTTCTTTTTATTTGTTTAAACTCTGCAGAGATCAAAGAACCCAATTATAATATCTGGCCCTTCCTCCTCTGCAGCCCTTCACCGTTAATTGCCGTGGCTCCCGCTCTTCCACTAAATATAAATGAAAGCACTGGAATTGAGCCTGCTACTGAACGCAGCAGAGCAAACTTTCACTGATGTCAACAGAATTAAGCCACTTTTACAAGCAGTGCCTTTGCCCTCCAGTTGGCAAAACAAGAAACGCAATTTGTTCAAATGCAGTGCGAGTGCCATTCCCTGCAGGCAGGCACGCGGGGGACCCAGGCACTCTCCTGCTGCTGTGGGCTGCAGCAGCGGAGCAGTTGCTGTATGGGCTGCTGACTCACCATCTGGTTCCTGGTTTCCTTCTGAGCAGCGTACACTGCCAGTTCCTCAAAGCTTGTGGCAAAAATCTCTCCTGTGCCCACAGATTTTAAGCTACTCATGACAGGCATCTAAGCTACATAATGAACTGAAGAAAAGAGGAAACGAATGTCCATCTTCTAATTAAGAATTTACAAGACTGGCATTAAACCCTGAGCCTTGTCTCTAAATAAAAAAAAAAATTGCAACAGAGTGTCTATCTCCAAAGATGCATTCGTCCCACTAGCTGAGCAATGATTATGAATTCAACTTAATCGTCAGTTTGATTACAGTCTGTTCAGCATTTCTGGCATCACTCCCCACATTTAATTCTAATAACAAGTCAATCCCACATAGAAAAAGAAATTAAAACAATTGAGTAAATACCTCACATAGAAGGGTGACATAGGCCGCTCATCTTCTTGGGAGCTAAAAAACAAAAAAAAATTTTCAAGTTAGTATGCAGCTCTGTCTTTTGTTTGCAGTTCAGGTTACTCAAAAATCAGAGATAACAAAAGTGAAACTACACCTGTTGCAGAGGTAACACTTATGTCTACTTTGTCCTCTGGTTGTACTCATGGAAGAAAGCTTTCAGTTACGTTCCTTAAATCCTGAGAATCCAACTCATTTCTCAGTATCTACAAATGTGGTGTAACAGAATTCCTGCTAGACGGCCAGGAGTCGCTCCGGCTCTGCAGCAGTGCAAGGACTATTCCCATAGCAACAATAAAGCATTTTGCCAGCAAAACACCAGAGCCTTTTGCCATCTGCTGTTCCAGAATTAGACAACCTGCCTATTAAAGCAAAATTTGAGAAAAAACCAAATGACATCTTCAGAGACCGAAGAAATGGCCGTGGGCATATGCATGAAGCTATGAATTCCCCAGTTTTACTGCTCCTGTGGAAAGCCGATTTGACCACGCTGAAATCTCCCTAGGCTTGAGATCAGGGGCTGCCATCGGACGGCAAAGAGCTCCCCTGGCAAAATGGTGTTTCAGTGGTCAAGCGACCTGGCCTGAACAAAACTACTCGGTGTGTGGCCAACCAGTTCCCTGATCCAGCTTATTCTGCCTGTGCTAGCAACAAGGGTATGAATGAGCTGCTGGGGCACTGAAGCTTAAAGGTGTGGTGGACTGACGGTTTAAGCCAATTTAAACCTGTGCTGCCATAAGAAGGGGTTCAAACAAATTTCACCCAGTCATTCCAACCAGATATATGGTTGGCCTTGCAGGGCATTTAAGCCTCGTAACTCTCCAGAGCAGGACACTTGCCTTCCTCCTAGCATGCAGGAAATGCCATGGAGGTCAATTAATCCCCAAATGACTTTTAATTGCATCTGCTGAAGAGCACAGCAAGTTCAGCAGAAAGGCAGAAAAGACGGGAAGCTGCAAAAATTAGTTTAAACAAAAGCAGAAAGGATAACCTCCCACAGGCGCTGGAAACGAAGCACTTCCCTGCTGCTTCCCCGCTCTTCCAGCAGCCTGGGACTGCACCAGCACTCGGCGATTTGCCATAGGTACTCAGCCACAGGTCCTGGGGCACTGCCACGCTGTGAAGGCATCCATCACTTCTGAGCTTGTTCGGAGGATGACAGAATATGGGAGAATGCTCTAAGTGAGGGGAGCTCAGCTTCAAACTCAAGTCACCTGGGGGCTTTGATCACCCAACAGCCTGACCAACTTCAACAGGGATCTGAAGTAGATCAAGCTGGACCAATTTTTGAAAAGCCAGTCTGAGTCCATTAATCTCTTGAATTTTAAAGAGTTTTATTTATCGGTTTATAAAAGCTTCTGTAAGCGCAGAATAAAGGGTAAAAAAAAGTCTCTGTGGGTTTTGTAGCTAGCTGATCAAATATGCACAGGTACCTTTTGCAGCTTCCACTGGAGCCAGCAGGAAGCTCCCTCAGCAAGACACGCTGAAACTGGACTGCAGCCAGGTAAGCACCCTGCTCTCACACTGAATACAGCCAGAGGCAGATTTCACTGCGGGTCATTTCAAACCCAGCCAATGTTATAACAAATCCACAAATAGGAATGCCAAATTCATCCAGGGGGCAAGAGCATGAGGGAGGAGACAGGCTGCAAGGAAGTCGGAAAGGCCAGGATGGCAGACAGACGAGCAAGCCAGAGTGCCAGGAAAAAAAAAAAAAAATTCACAGGGTTTAATTCTGCATGATTTTGACCCCTCCACTACAGTATGCAGAGATTCACAAAGAGACAACTACAGACATCTACAGAAAAGACTTTCCAGCACGTTGCATAGGAAGCTCAAAACACTGATTCAAGGGTAACACCAAATGCCATGGACCGGAAGGAAGAGAAGCTGCTTCCAAAATCAGCACAGTCTGCCAAAACTCGCATCACCTCTGTAAGGCAACAGTGACTGGGCAATTTTCAGCAGCTCCCCAAGAAGACTGGGAGCACAGCTGCTACCTGAAACTTTGCTGCCACCTCCACAGGCCATTTTCAGCAGCTCAAGCAGGTTGCAGTCAGCTGCTGCTGTGGGAACACTGAAAGCTGCTGTTGCCCTCCGAGACCTGGCCAGCACATGGGCTGACAGCACCTGCCTGCAGCAAGGTAGGTAACGCAGCTGCCTGTGTGTGAACTGAGGCAAACATCACCTGAAAGGCCTTTGCAAGAAACCGCTACAAGTTTGAGACTGCCTAGAAAAAGTGGAAGAAACATGGAAGTGCCCATCATTGCTCCTCCCAGGAGACCACCTGCAACAAAGGCATGGGTAAGAACCTTTGCCAGGTACAGGCTCCCTCCCCTGACAGCATGCACAGTCTCCTAGCTTGCATGCATAAGTTATCTCTTTATTTAGAATTTATGGAATAGACTTTTTTTAAAGTGTAAAGCTACTTTAAACTCAGCAAGACATTTTACCAGCAGCTTTGGATGTTCAGTTCATTATGCTAATGGCTGTACTTGTTGTAATCTCAGTGCAAATAAGTCCCAGCAGCAGACACAAAACATGAAAAATGTTTTCTTGGGTATAGAAAAGTTCACGGGGCCATCAAGATTTCTGTGCATCAATGCAACTTCAAATGACAACAGCAAATGCTGATTTGCGTACAAGTGGCAGTTGTCAAAGCTGCATCAAACTTGCTTGCTTTTTCATCACAAAAACCCTTCCTCACCTCAGGGTTTGTGTTAACTTCCAAGTCACAGAAGCACAACGATACTAAAGAAGCCCATAACTTTCTTACATTCATACTCCCACTAGTTGCTTTAACAGATCAGATGGAAAAGTAGCATTCAGCAGGATCTCTAAAACCTCTTGTATTTCCTTCCTTTTCTTCCCCAGCAAGTACAATGGCTGCTCCACAAGTTCAAGAAAGTTTTATATCTGTACAAAAACCATTATCCACTCATACAAAGTAACTGAGGAGAAACGTACTTTACAAACATTAGCTGGGAATGGGGGGAGAAGGAAGCTCTAGAGAAGTCAGAAACTAAGTACCAGTTTCATCTAGATAATCATATTTCAAAATTTCAACTGGTTGGTAACAATTGTAGCTGTACGTAACCTCTCTTATCCAACAGTGCTTTACAGTTTTACATGTTTACACTGATCAGTAGCCGCATCTGGGACGATGAGCTCCAAGCTAACTAGTATGAAGTCTAGACTTCCGAGAAAACCATAAAAATATTTTAACTTTAAAAAGATCTGCATCTGAGTAAAGCACATTATCCATTTCCCCCCATAATCATTAAAAACAACGTATCCCAAACATCTTTCCCTAACTTCATGCACTTAGTCAACTCATCTGTGCAAGCTGGAAGACATGAGCTGTGTAAATGAGAGATTTAAATCAGCTATGCCACATAATTCACAATCCCTCAAATTAGATGTGAGACTACCAAGCCCTACTGCAATCACTTAGCACACAAGGATCCTGTTTTAAGATACTTTATCAAATAATGAATTATTCGTGTGCAAGGTAATAAACTGATGTGCTTATATTATACACACAAGCATGGGTTAGTTTAATGAAAGAAGTGAAAATTGTGAGAGGTTTTAAATCCATTATACCTAATCACATGGTTTCGGATATAAAAGAGACAGGCAAGCAAGCAAGCAAAACCATACAAGACATGAATCATGAATGATCATCAGTTGATATTACACAATAAACAGACCTTCCACGCAGGACTCTTCGTCACTATCACACACACTGAGCTGATTAAAAAACAACTGCTTACTTGTTTTTAAAACACCTTGTACTGAAGGGTTTATTAGTATTGCCAGGAAACCCTTTCTACCATGTATCCTTTCAAAAGAAAATCCTAGAAGTCATTAAGATATGTTTAACATTTAATTGTGCCGTACTTGGGCTACATAATTCCTCTTCGGTTAAAGGGATACACAACCCTTGAGAAAGAAGGGAAAGCTTAATACCTCGCACAGCGACCTGGCAACCCAAGTCAGCCATGACAGTATGGAGGGGACAAGTCATTGTGATGTGCATCTCTTACACAGTCTGAATTTTTACCTTGCCCAGCAAAGAACTTATCCATTAGGCAAGCAGGTTTAGTAGCAAATTAGGTGGGGTTTTCTTGTTGTTTTTTTTTTTTTTAAATACCCTCAAAGTTTTGTCCAGCTTTACACATGCTTTATGGCCAGAAGGCACTAAAGGGATGAAATAACTTAAAAAAAAAAAATCTCAGTTCTTTATTCAACTATACTGATTACCTGGCCAAGCAGGTAAGTGCAAAATACACAGTCTCTTTCTTCTCAAACATATACATAACTCCCCATAGCCAATGAATTAAACAATTGCTCTTTCATGCAATACTTGGAAGAGCAATTTCTCACTCTTCTAAAGGACACCTAAATATCTGATCATTTCCTTCCTGCTAAAAACCAAAACAAATACCAGCCAAACTGAAAAAACTTGTTACCTTTATTTTCTGGCTAAAGAAGGAATATTGTTATGTTTGTGACCTCCACTGAGCTAACAAAAAAGTTTGTCGGACTGGAAGGAACGCCAGCATCATCCACCTGTTAGTTTAGCACATCTTAGGATTTTCAGGCATACATATTTTACAGCATTTATGCAATGCATCCTTTCTAAAGAAGGAGTTAGGAAAGCTTGGGTGAAGTCTAACTGCTAAATGATAAATTTCCATTACAGAACCACAGTTACCTTTTGCAACAGGAATGCTACAAGCAACCGTTCACCCATCACATTCTCAAATATGCAATGATGGTTCTTCCCTTTTCTTTTTATTCCCGATGTCTCATCTTGCCCTTCAGAAAGGATAAGGGAGCTGCTGAGCCTGTTCCAGAGCTGAAGCTGTACAACACCCGTTTAGACAGAGAGTTCCCAATTTATTTATGTGCATATGGGATACCCCTGCCCCAGTCCCATCACTGGCCTGAGCTCTCACCCCAGGTCAGAGGGTAGCTCAGGGCCCTTCCCCCTGTTTTATTTGCATTTAATTATCAACAGTTCTTCCTCCAGGTTTGCTGGCACTGGAACATCCATTGTAAAGCTACCGCTGCTTCCCTACTCCATATCTCTATTGAAAAGTTAAATGGGACATTTAGGCAATTATAATAAAAAAATATGTTTGGGTGTTGGTTTTTTTTTTTTTTTTTTAAACAATCACAAAAATGTACTTTGACTCAAGTGCATTTTGCACCAGAGATGAAGGGCCTAGACACTGGCAGGGTCATGCTGCTCAGCCAAGGTCATGCTTTCCTAATGCCTTGCCATAGACTGTTTGTTCTGACCTCAAAAGCTAGATAAAGAAATTGCTCACTTTCTATTCCACCACAGATATTCTAGACTTCAAAAGAAATTAATTAATTTTTAGTGAGAATACTTTTTTCAGGCAATGAGATAGCTGCTTCTAATTTTAATGCAATCGAACAAAAAGGCATCAAATCACTAATGATATCAAAAGTTAATGCAGCTTTTGCAGGGACGAGAGGAAAAGATAAGCTTGGTGACTTGTTAATAGTTCAAAGTTATTTCCTTCTTATTTTCTTCTCACCATTTAGAACCACTGTGCCACCCTGGATTAACAGACATGCCATTTCTTGCAATTGCAGAGGATTTTAACAGTAGTATTTATTTACTTATTCTGACATTCAACATTAACACTAAAAACAGGCTCAAGGAAGCCTCAATTTTGAGGCCACAGTAGTGCCTTTTGCTGAATGTCTTGCTTTACAATTTTTTCAGCACTTCTTTTTTTCCTCCCCAAGTCACTTCCCCATAAAAGTTATTTCAAGCTTCCGACAAATGCAAGATTGAAACTGCTCATGAAAATTTATTGCATACTTATTTTCTCAACAGAGTGATTTACTCATAGTTTGTGCTTCACAGCAGTGGGTAAAAGGTACCATTTTTGCAAATGAGAAACAGCAGGCAATATAATCTTCTTCCTTCAAATAAAGCCTTCAAAATACATTTCCTTCAAATAAATATTGACATCTGTTATGCAAAAGAAGAAAGAATACCACCATCCTTGATGCAAGAGTAACCACAAGTTTAATCTAACATGATAACGCTGTGGTGATACAATGGTCACTATTAAAAGTCAGCACTTACCATCACTTGTTGAGCAATGTCACCCTTGCTCCCTACCCTTAATCAGAGGGGGAGGGAGGAGGAATGCACTATATAGTAACTGTCTAAGAATGAAATGTTTAACAGCTATTTCTGTGAGAGTTACTTCCACGCAAACATTTGCATTTTCCCTGAGAAGTAACTTTTATAGTCAAAACCATACCATGTCACTTCAAATATTTATCTGCAGTCATCACAATAGTTACACTTACACCTAACCTCTGAAACCAAGTTAAGTTCATGCTGAAATACTTGGATAAACCACTCACCAAATGAGCCACGTGTCAAAATACTAGGTGGACAGCCCGGCTTCTTTATTCTGAACTCACATACTCCGCAAAATATCTCCAATAACTCGGGCAGAGGCAGATTGGTATTGGTTTAAATATTAATCACCAAAGGATCCCGCCATCTTCCCCAAAGCCGTTTCTTCAGCAGTGTTTCTCCTAAAAGTCTCTCAACTAAATTATGTCTGAAGCCTGTGAGATCACAGTGGGCAGCAATGTAACTTCAGGGCTGTAGGAAGGGACCTCTGTGGGGGCGAGTTCCCTTTTAGGCTTCCTAAAGCATGAGCTTCTGGCTCCTGTTTTATCTGGCATTCAAAGTACCAATATTCCTACTTCATAGAGACAAGCTGAGGTGAATACGAAGGATCACTCTGTCACACATCTGAGGAGCATGTACTATTTCTTGTTCTGTTTTTGACAGCCAAGATTAAGGCATGAGTACCCAAGCCTAGAGTAGGAGCCTTTTATTTCTAGGAAACACTAACACACAGCACAGCCATACACATTGGGAATATACTGACATCATCCACAGGCATACCTGCACAGGCTGTCCGGGGGGGTGGGGGTACTGAGATTGAGGCATGTTGCCTGAATGGGGGGGGAAATACACCCAAGCCTTTTTGCACACCTCCTCCCACTTCAAAGCAACAGCAGGGAAGTACAGGCTATCCCATGGCAAGCTGAAATGAGCAGAACTCCTTGCTGATTACATGCCACTGTGAGCAAGAGGCTGATTTTCCGTTTATATTAACATATCTGAATCTACGGGAACTCTTGACAGCATAATTTGGTATAATTATTTTCTACTCACTATCCTCCTGGATTGCAAATATGTTTATCTTTTATAAAATGATGTCAATGTTAAACAGTTTGCTTTTGTTGTTTTACTTCTTAAACTAGTTAGGGCTTATTATGAAAGACAGGGCAGTGTCTTTTCTTCTACTTGTGGCTTGGCAATAGTCCTCACCAGGATAAAACTAGAAAATGGGTCAGAAAGAGGCGGAATGAATGTACAAGCCAAAGTCTCACCTCTTCTCAGAATTTAACAGTGTGAAGTTGCGTAATGCACACATACCTGTTGCATTATAATGGTGAAGAACTGTTACTAGGTAACCAGCGATTTCCATTTCAGGATTGTTTGTTAAAAGCTTGCACGCTTCAAATAAAGGTATCTAGGAGTCCAGTTTTTACGTAAATATTCATTATTTTCTTGCTTAATCAAGTGGACACCCCCAAGGCAAACACCACAGAAAAGTTCCACATCAACTTCCTCTTTCAGTCAGAGCCCCTGCCACCGCCCACCCAGGAGGAGCTTCCACAGGCTCCTACACCCACCGCGTTACAGCTATGACAAGACAGGGTACCCAGCTGTGGGTCAAATGTAAGCCCGGAAGGCCAAAAATTCACACTGCATTTTGTAATGGGCTATGACTATGACTTGAAGATGAGAACCACAGGTTTGAATTTCTCTGCATTCTTCCATCAGAAAAAAAAAACACCCCAAAACCAACCCAACCAACCAAAAAAACCCCATCAGATACAAGTTCTCTCTCCACTCTCAGAGAACATACTTTGCTTCACATACATATTCGAGGACATACTTCACTAGGGTTTGTCAAGCACTCCCAGTACCTTGGATAGGCAGTGATAACAAAGTCCAAAGGATCAGACTTATTTATGATACAACTTTACAAACACAAACACTCGCTAATCTGTTAAAGAGAACACAGCGATCATTCCAAAAAAAGAAGAAAGTGAGGTGGAATACAAACAGTGTTCTCAGGCTAAAATACTGGGTACTTGTGAAAGACTCCAAGCAAACAAACCAGTAAGGTAAATCAAACCACCCCGATGATGGCCGCAAATGGGACAGCCCATGAAGACAACTGCTGAAGGTTAGAAACAGATCAGTCATACTCCTTACTTCTGTCAGATGCACTTTCTAAAAATATTTGTGATGGCTTCATCCTTCAAAGTGCAGAGCGAGAGGGGCCACCGATCACAAACAAGGCCGCAGTGTGTACCTGCCTTTCTTATCTCCTAAGGAAACTGGCAGATGCGATTGGCAGAGGCAGCCGCCACAGGTTTCAGCTCTGCACAGTTTTTGTTAAATCTTCAATAGACTGAGCTAGAATAAATGAATTAAAATATACATTAACAGCATTAGTAATGCTTTAACTAGGAATCTAGGTTATTAAAGTAAGCTAATGTTATTCAGAAAACATGTTAGCCTATTAGCAATAGAAGAGACGATTACTGGTGGATAGGTTGTTGTAAAGTCAGTAATGCAACCCATGTGACATTCACAGGTGCTTTTTACAGTGCTTGGGCAATATAGTACCTATTGCAGTGGAGGGTTCAACACATTTGACCTTCCACCTCTTCCCATGCAACGAAACATAACCCTGATGTCCCCATTATCGCTCCCTCGCAGCAGGCCACCATATCCCATCATGTGCCATTCTAGAGACATCTATATATAGAATGACACCATACAGTACATATGGTTCTATGCAAGCACATTATAAAATTTTTAGGAAGACAAGCTCACAGCTTACAGATACCTTGGTAGATACAATATTTTGCCGCTCTAGTGACACATGCTATTTAACCGTCACAGCTTCTTAAAGAGAGCCTTTCTCCCTCTCCCAAGTTTTACACACCAACCACACAGAGATGCATTCATATTGCTTCAGCACAGGAGGGTTCCTGTGGCAGGCGCAGCTCAGTCAGCTTGTGGCCCAACAAGAGGACAGAGCCTGGCACCTGCAGGAGACGGGCAGGAGGGAGTTTATCCACCCAGGAAGGGAACCAGAAGCAAACGCTGCTGGCAGCTCATTCCCTTTCTTGAGAGGGGAAGATGGATGCTCTCAGTTTGGGAAGTGCCCTGAGCAGCAGCACCTGGAGGTTGCCACTAGTCTGATTTAGACCCAGCAACAGGAATTGTGCCCCGCAAGTTGTCCGTGTCCACAGCTGGAACAGCAGCATCAGCCTGTCCACCTCACAGGAGCGACAAGCATACTGCTACCTGTGCTGGTACAAACCATTAATCAGCAATCACCTTTCCTGAAGCTGAAAAAAAACCCACCCAAAGCCAGCAAGACCCTCTTCCATGGCAAAACTCTGCACTAAAAGGGGAGGAGACAATATTCCAAGGGGAAGTATAGAAAAATAAAGGTATAACCTGGAGCATGGTGCTGTAAAGGGATCTGGGAGTCTGTGCTTGCCTGCCCCTAGGTCCAAAGACAATTAGGTGCCAAAAGTATAGTAGGCACATCCTAAAAATAGATCAAGGAAATGGAAAAGAAGCCAGAATTTTGTGAGGGTTTTTAAGTTTATTTTTGAACAGCAAAGCTCAAACAATTCTGTACCATGCTCAAGGTTTAATGGGAGCTTACAGAAAAATCTTCAGTTTTAAAGTGCAGGGTGCATTTCTAACTAATCGAGAGTTAATCCTTGCAACAACAAAAAAACAAAGAGTCTAATTAGAGTTTCCCTGTGAAATCTATTTTCCCCTGGGGTGAATAGTCAAGAGCACAATAACAATCACTTGTTCCGACCTCCTCTAGGCCAGTCACAGATCTTGGGAAACACAAAAAGGTTAAAAATATTATGTGATACTGGTCCTTCAAATAGGAATGATGCACTATGACTACTTCCTTAAGACATTCAAACTGCATTTCTGGTTTTCTGCAGTCATCAGCATGGAACCCCGCAACTGCGTTACTGCAAAAGAGACTTCCTCCGCATCTATCTGCAGAGGACCCCACGCTTTACTGCGACAGTAACAGTTTAGGCAGCAATTTCAGTTACTATTTTATCGTGTCCAAGTAAGTGGTAACTCCGCAGCCTCTGCTGAAACAGCACCACCACGGTGCTGAAACGCCATGCTAGATTACTTATTCACTGCTTTGTAGATTGCATGAAGATTGATATTCAGCCCGCTAGAATAAGGCTAAGGAGACAGAGAACGCATAATTTTGAGAATTGGAAGAACAATAAATAAATAAAAAAAAAAAGAATGACTGCGTACACAGGACCGCGTACACTTCTCGCCCCTCCCAGGGGGTCTGTGCAGTGCCATTTCAGAAGCCTGACTGCAGGCACCCCCGCCGTACCGTGGCAGGAGCACACGCCAGCACAGGTATGCGCTCACAGCTGGTGCTGAAGGGAGGTGTGTCTGGACTCCCTGGAAACAAAACAGCCCTCCTCCTCCGAAAACTAACCCTGTGGCCCGCTGTGCAGGCACTGCGGCGGCAGACCACGGTGGGGCTGCGAGCGGACAGCTCTAGGCGGGGCGCACACAGGGGCCGGCCCGCCCGGGCTCGGCGGGGCTCCCTTACCGCATCACAGCCCCTGCTGCAGCGAACGGGCGGGAGCGAGAGGTCTGCAGCCGCCAGACCCCCGCCGCTCGCCGGGAGGGGGTGGCCCCGGAGCACCTGAACCCCTATCAACCCCTGAGCTGCTCCTACCCCGCGCCAGGCTCCCCCCAAGGAAAGGGCTGCGCGGATTTAGGGGCGCCACATGGACACCCCCCCTCCGCCCAGGAGAAAGCCAGAGGTGTCCCCCCGCCTCGCAGCCCCGTTAACGGAGCGGCTGGTTTACACCGCCCCGGCGCCAGGGCGCCGGCCCGCAGCGGCGCTGCCCCTCCGGCAGGGCCGGAGCCCCGGCTCCCCGCGGGCCGGGCAGCCCAGCACAAGCCCCGCGCCGCGCTTCGGGCCGGGGGCTACCCCGGCCGGGCACGTACCTCTGCAGGGGCATGACTTCGCAAGCCATGCTGGCCATGGGGCCGCCGCTCGCCTCGCCTCGCCTCGCCTCTCGCCGCCGCGCCCGCAGCACCAGCGCCGCCACCGCCTCGCCGCGGGAAGCCGGCGGCGCGGCCCGGCCCCGGGGAGGGGCGAAGGGGCCGCCGGCACCGGGTTGGCGCCTGAGGGCCGCCCGGCCCGCCCCGGCCCGCCCCGCCGCCGAGGGCCTCGGCACGGCCCCCTCTCGCTGCCGCCGGGGAGCGAGGGACACCCGCCCCGGCCCACGGGCCTTGGCAGGCACAGCTTAAGCAAAAGAGGTTTACGATGTCCGGGCGGTCCCGGACCTGAAAGAAATGCCACAAGCTGAGGGCGAATTACCACAGGTCCCTTGTATCCTTTTTAGTAACTATAACACCACCACCCCCACCCCCCCCCTTCTTCCTAAATGTCACCCAGGGTGCAATGTAGTCACCCCAACCTCCCTCCCCACGGCCACGCTGGGTCCTCTTCATCCCTATGAAACCATCGCCCGGCTAGGTCTCCTCTGCGAGCTGCACCGAGCCTACGCTGCTGCATACACATGCCTTCACCGTGTCCAGGTGTCCGCAGGGGCTGGCACAACTGGGCACTGGGACTTGGCATCCCTTTGCGTTGCAAGTAGGCGCTACTGGGGTTCAGAGGGCTTGTGCAGTAGTTGGCCAACCAATTCAGACACACGGTGAAGAGGAGCATATGAGAACCCTCCCCTTAACATTTGAAATCAAGAGATAAGCGTTGCAGTAAAACTTGTTTTTACTGACTTTCCCAGTGGGCTTTCCTCAAGCACTCCTGCTTCTACATCCGTGGCTGCTGACCAAAGACTGCTCTAAAACAACGAATCACACCATTTTATTTGGTGGAAATTGGGGGCTGGGAAGAACAGTAGCAGAAGCACCCCACACAACGGGTGTGCCACTTTCCAGGACACAGCCACCCTTGGAAAATGAGCAGTACACAACCTGTCAGAAGGTCTTGCATTGAAATGTTCAACGGCTGCTGAAGGAGCATACCCAAATTTTTATTTTTTTTACCTTTGCATCTCCTCTGCCCAGAACGCCTAAGGAATCACCTTCAGCTTCCCCTGACCTTGGACACAAACACTTCTGCAGCTCCCCTACCTGTGAACAAGTTACCACATGACACACTTTATGCGATGGGGAAGGGGACAATCTCGAACAGGTGAAGGGGCATAAGAGAATGGATCTTTTCAACATTTTAGCTGGTAAAAGCCTAATGGCTAATTCTGGCACAGCCAGGCATGCCAATCTTCAAAAATCCAACTCAATATTAAAAGCACTGTCATCTTCAACCCCAGTGAGGACTGGCACTGGCTTGGGAGAAAGCCACGGAAAGAGCTTAGTAGCTGTATGTTTTAAGACTTCCATACAGATGTAGGTCATGCGAATTAGACACGAGCCACATCGGCTTTCTGGAAAAGCAGCAGACACTGGCAGGTTAGCAGAAGGTTATCAGACATTTCACAGGGATGCTGGGGATCCTGGCCTTTCTCAGCAGGAGACAGGGGCGTTTTCTATCTTAAAATCAAGAGCAGTAGGCAGCTGCAGCTTCAGAAAGCGATGGCGTGGAGTAGAGACACAGAGGTCAATCAAGAAGTGGCTCCGCTTCAGCATGCTGAGCTGTTTAATATTTGCTCCTGTCAGCAGGCTGACTGGAAGTGCATTAGTAATGCTTCTGTCCATCGCCTCAGCACAAGCCTGTTCTGCTGCGCCATAGTCACACCAGGCACAGCACAGGGCCCCTTTTTAGGAAAGTCAGCAATGCTGATAAAGCACTCTGCCATCATGGATCTGGGCTGCTCTTATCTGTGGCAATTAAATTAATACCTTGATGACTTCCTGTTAAATTAAATGTGCCATATGTGCTCTTAAGCAATTAAAACCATGAGAGAAAGATTTTACTCTGATACATAAAGCTGCTTCGGTATAAAACAAAAGCACCTTGTACTGTTTCACAACTCGACAATAAATCAAATTGCCTCTTCCTGGCCAGTATTTTTTTTATACACACACAATTATTCATAGTTTATTACACTTCTATAAACTGAGTGTTATCATCAGGATGCAAAAAAAAAAAATTAAAAAATCCCACATTTAACTAAGGATCCATCTACACGGGGAAGGAGTCAGGGTTCTCCAGAGCAGCTTGCTGAATAAACAGAAGTGGAATAACTCAAATAGCTGCTGTACTCTGAATTTATACAATAGCTATTTTGTCATAACCTTAATGTGACCTGTCTGTATAAATGAGTTTAAAAGTACTAAGATCCTCAACAAAGAATCCACTAACAAAAAGAGTTGCTGTAATAACCAGAAAGATTAATTTATGAATTAGCATCAGTGAAGAAGGTTAGTTCATGGCAACATGCTAATATCTGCCTTGGGAGAACATTAAAGTTGCGCAGGGCTCCCTGGGCCATCAGCACCTGTGGATCCACCTTCTACTTCTGTTCTCTTCTTTTCATGTGCCCTCAGTGGGGTATAATTTTTCTCTTCTCCTTCCTCATCTGCCTCTTTAACACTGCCAAAAACATCACTGCTAAGAAGAGGCACCCTAGCTCACATTTCCCTGCACACCCACTGCCGTGCAACTTCAGCATCCATTAAAAGAAAGGAGACTGAAGATGAAAAAATGCAGCTGGTGGACTTCTGCTAGCACTGCTGGTTTCCCAAGGTTTTAATTATTTCTGGAGTAGCTGCAGATATTGCAATAAAAGATTTCAACATGGAGAAACGTCAAAGAGAGAGACATTTTTAAAAGTACTGTGGGGCACAGTAGCCAGCCATTGGTAAGAGCGGTAATACCTGCTACTCGAACAGTGGGAAATCGTTCCATGGTGCACGTCACCTTACTCCAGTCTGCATCGCCTCAGTGGGCCCTTTGAATCTCTCACTCTGCTAAATGAGCATGCACTCCTTAATTCTTCACCTCTCGTCTTCTTAAGTACGAACCCCAAGTGATATATTTGTGACACAAAGTAGGCAGACAAAAGCTGCCAGAAAACTGCAGTCTTATCTCCAAACAATTCCACTTCCTTGTCACAGATGTTTACATTAAAGCCAATTTGCTACTTGACAGAGGCAGGAATTCTTACCCTCCTGCCACCCTCTTACACCCTTTTTAACTTGCATAATTCAAGCTGGGTTTTCACATATAAAACCTGGGATTATACAACATTTTGTTTTTGATTTGTTTGTACTTGTTGAATTTGTTCTGCCATGTTAAACATGGAAAACAAAACGTCTTCTGCAACTTTCATTATTCATTCATACATACAATTATTGCATTCCTATTGCTCAGAAAGGCCAAACTCATCTGTTGGCAGCAACAATGCACCACAGCAGCTATTTATCGTACCACCAAACATACATACAAAGGATGGGGAAAAAAACCCTCTCTGAGGACAGGCACAGCATCCTCTCCACTAATAGTATGCTCCTCAGTGTATCGTGAATACTTCAGGAAAATAGACAGCAAATAACAATAAAAATGATACACCCCCCCCCAAAATACCAACGCATATCGGCACACTTCAGCACTTACACCAAGGCAACACCTGGCTTCGAACTATGTGATTTGCAAATTTCTTACTGAGATTCAAACATGAAAAAAGACACTGCCTGGAACTAAATATGAATAATCACTTTTCTCCACCACCATCCGTGTTTAATGAATGAACACACATTCAGAAAGGAGGTCTCCTGTCAATCATCATTACAGAAGTGCTTTCTCCTCTTTCTTTCCTTTTCATACTTAGATGCACACCAAATAATTTTCTCAGCATATAAAGCAACAAGAGAAGAGGATCTGTGAACAGCACCAGAGGATATGAGATACAAGTGATCTAGATAATGGATTTTATGAGGATGTGGCTGTGTCTGCCTCCTGAAAAGCAGTTATCCCTTGCCTCACTGCACAGTCATACACAAATTAAATACTATTTGAAATACAAAAAATACCAAGAGATCCTCCTGGTCTGATAAAATCTGAGGGTTTTTAAGGTGCTGGAGTTCTGCTCAATATCCTCAATGTATTCCCACAGTGTTAACTAAGTTATGCAATAACCTTCCCCTGGCAGAAACATGAAATGCAGAGCAAAGCAATCATCAGACTGAAAATTAAAGAATGTACTTTCCAAGATGCCACCAATACAAAATTTAAAATGACATTATTTATGTACACATACAGGTATTGATACATGCATTTTTCCCTTTAGAGTATCTGTGCATATAAATATCTGCAATTACAAATGATAAATACCCTGGAAAATCTCCCCCAGGCCAGAAGATTTGTGTACACACATGAAATAAGCAAGTCACATGCAAATAGAAACCACACTTGGAAACTGTAGCCCTTCATATCCAAACAAAGCAGACAAATGATTAAATAAGCCCTGTCCAAAAGAGCAACTAATATGTCAAAAACATAATTGAGCACAACGGGAATCCTCAGAAAGGGGATAAGTGCTAACAGTGACTTTCCAAGGCTGTATCCTTTAATGCTTTTATCAATGATCTGAAAGGAAACGTAAAATAATACCGGTGGTTCTTTTTGTATGTTGTACGCAAGCAAGCATTAGATGTTTCCATACAGTCACGTAAGAGTCAAATCTGGGAACTATGTGCAAGATCCTACTGCGGGCTACAATGTCATGCCAGATCAGCACTTCTGTGTGACAAGCTCTGAGTGACTGTGCGGCTAAAGAAATTAACATCATCCTTGGAGGCATCAACATGGATATTGCATGGAAAAGGTGTATTACGTCTGTAATTCATCCTGGGGTGGTTGCTACAGAAGACTCTGATCAGTTCAGGAATTCTCATTCTCAGAGACAACCCATGAAGGAAATGCAAGAACTAAACCCCATGCGTTTAGTGCTTTTCAAAGAAAACAGCCTATGCATGCAGGAAATGTTAATATTTCACCTAGTACTCACAAGCTGAATAAGATCCAATGACTGGGAGTCAAAGATAGACAAATTATGACTAGGAATCAGAAATTTTTAAATGGTGAGGATAACTAATTACTGACACAATTCATCAAAGATGATGGTGAATTTTTAACGTTCTTGTAACTTAGAGTTGCCTCTGTCCAGGAACACCAAGTCTTAGACAAACTGCCCAGATGTAATTTGCAGAATTCTCTTACTCATCTTCTTAACTAATACTCCTTTTGTCCAAAAAAGCAGGAGGTTGCTCTCAGCTGACTTCATTTTACCCTTTTTATTTTTTGCACTGGCATAGAAATACAAGTTTTATTGGCATATCCATAGGGAAGATACTGCTTTTTTTGCACTGTAGCATTTCTGTTCCTTCCTGCAACTTGGAGGCCAAATTACCTTTTAAACAAAGCTAGTTAAAATCTGTTAAGGAGGAAACATATTCCAGAATTGTTCCTTAAACTTGCTGGGACAGGAGAAAAGTAAACACCAAGCTGAAAGCTTCTCAGAGCTTCAGGATCTCAAGAGTTCCTGATCTAAGCCAATAGATACGCATGCAAGCACATTTCCCGTGGAGAGGGACATCCCAAGCTCCCAGAAGACCTGGATTAGCTGCTGTGGCTGCTTTTCATTAAGCAGCAGCGTCCTTTGCAAGCACTGCCACACCCGCTTGTCAGCCGCTTTAACTTGTTCCAAAGGACTCTCGCCCCATGGGATAGCCCAGAAATTATTTCTTGGCCTCCCTCCTGGAGAAGGGGGAGGATTGGGAGTAGGTTCCTAAAGGGTTTTCTGGGAAAGCATCAAGTAATGAATGGTTGTGCCAGCTAATCTGCTGTGGGAACAGGGTAAAGCATGCTGTGCAACAGGTCACTAGGTTCTTCATTTGCACCAGTTAGTTCAAGTGACAGAGCATGAGAGCAAGCAAACAAGCACGAGTTCGGTCGTGTACAAGTTGTTTTCAAAGCGGGCTTTTTCCAAAGCTCTGCTTAACCTAATGAAATTCCTAAATATTAATGTCCAATCAAATTTCTCCCACTCCTCTAAACCGTTATTTTTATAAAACAGTCTGCACAAAGACCCTTTAAAAATTCAGCTGTTTTGGACTGATGAAAATGTTTGCCATAGAAAACACTGAAGAAAAAGCATTCATTTGTCAGCAAAAAGATTCCAAACATTTTTAAATGAGCCCTTGGTACTCCCTGCATTATTTATATTCTCTACCAAAAATATCACTGGTTTCACACTTTCCCACCTTCCAAAAAACATCCTTCCAATCCTCTACAAAATTACTATCCTTTGAACTCCATGCCTCTGCACCCACCATGTTTCCTGCTTTCTAAAGCATCTTCAAGTGAAATGCCTATAGTGCACCCTTAACCTTATGAAAATAACCACCCTATCGGAAGGGGCTGAGCAAAGCAGAGGAGCAGACCACACCATTCACGCTTGGTGCACGCGGCTTGTTACTCCACTGAAAGATAAAGTGCCGTCTGTGTTGGCAAGGGAAGCAGTCTAGCAGAGCTACCCTCCAGAAAAAACCCTCTAGAAATAGCTCCTCTTCTTCAGCTAATGATGTGACTGAAAGGAGTCCTCGCTTTGCACAAGTGCCCCGGCGGCCAGCCTGGCTCCCAGGAGAGGTGGTGGGAAAGGATGACTTGGCGGGAGGGAGCAACTCCAGCTGGGAGGCACTATGAGAAGAGCGAGCTGGGTGAGAATAACTCCATCTCTCTGCCTAGAGCTGGAAGATGCATCTGCCATGGAAGCAAGGGAGATCCTGGCTGAAAGACAACTCTGACCACATCTATTAAAACCTGACTGTATTTGACTGGAACACAGCCCTCTCAGGCCAGTCCCAGGGCTTTTTCTGCACCCAGCTGTGTGTACGTCAAGAAACACTTGTTTATGTGCAGCCAAATACAACGATGCTGGGCTCAATGAGCACAGCTTACTGTTGTGCCCCTCATTTGCAACATCAGCTTTGAGTCTAACCACTCTATATGTTTCCAGGCTGTGCAACCACACTGCTATCCTGCTGTAGGCCAGTCTGAGCAATGTTAGGAGTGGCACAAGTGGATACTGAAGGGCAACACAAGTTCAGCATAACCCTATGTTTAGTTATCAGGAACATTCAGAAAAACAAGAGAAAGGTCTGTAAGCTTGCAACTTGCCAACCCACCTTCACACTCCTGGGAAAAATCCAAGATTTTCTGCTTAATGGCATAACTCCAGAAAAAGCTAATGAGAGTTTAGAGGAAAACTTATTTTCTGTGATGCTCAGTAGCCCTCTCAGAACAGTGTTCACTTGATTTTTTTTTTTTTTTTTGCAATTTGACACTTTCTGGAGTTTCGGGGTGGGGTTTTTTAAAGGAAACAAGTATAAATTTTATAAAACATGGTGCACTGCTAGCAGTGCTCCCAAGAGAGTAATCATTGCATGGTGGTTAGGTGGTTCCTAACCATAATGCAGGGCAATAAAAATGTTATTTTATTAAATATTAATCCTTCCCTACATGACTCAAACTTTCTGAATGCAGAGAGCTTGGAGAAAGCTTGGTTAAAGGGCCTGAGGAATTGGTGGTGGAATCTCTTGTTTCCAGGAGTCCTGTCAAAGGCTTAATGACTGGAAGTCATTAACGTCCAAGCAGCCTTTAGTAATTGCTTTGCAATTAACTAGTTGCCTCTCTTTGCAGTCATCCCTAGTGCAAATACACTTCTTGCAGCAGGTGTAGAATAAAAAGGAAAGCTTTGGTACAGAAATGGAACTATCTTCACACTTCCTAACTGCAGCTGTCTCAGGCCAAGAGGAAGGCACTGAGCCAATGTGAGAAAGTGCAATTTGTAGATAAGCAGTCAGCTTGGGATCACATTCCTTACAACAGAGAAAATGAGAGGAAATCTTTCACGGCCACTGACCACGAAAGAGGAGGATTTTACAACACTGGAACAGCTCAGAGACAAACAGAAGCAAGCAAAGTGACAAGAGCAGTGAGTGACAACCCTGCCCTGCCTTTTCTTATTAGCCAGCTGAATGCTTTGATTAAAAATATACATGTGTGTCATGGGAAGTCACAGTTGAACTCCATCAGCCTACACTGCAACGTGCTGAACACAATGTCCAAATGCACAGTTCTTTCAGCTGAACTGGGAAATTGCAGCAGCAAACAAGCCTGGCTGAGAACTCGGTGACCTCTGCCCGCTGATCTTCCTGCAGACTGCCTGCAGGACGCAGGCCCAGGTCTCCTCTGGGAAGCCGCACAGGAAGGAGTACCTCACAGCTTCAGGTGGTAGAAAACTGCTTGCTCTGCAAAGCTACCGGAAACAAGGCATGCTATGCTGAACCTCCTCAGCTGAACAATGCACCAGGCGCTTCAGGAGAAAGGCTAAGGAAGCTACAGGAGAGGGAACTACTCACTTACTGCAGTAAAAACAAGTCAGGTCACAGTGTGGAGGCTCTGCCTCTTCCCTAGTTGTTAGTAAGAAAGGTTAGTGATGGTTATCTTGTTTTTTGTGAACACAAATATTAAAAGCACAATGATTTCCAAGGCTAGCTTAAATTCCTTAATATCCACCATGTGTTCTCCCATAAGAGGTCACTGATCCTTTTGTTTGAAAATTACTTCAGAATTGTCACAGATGTTTGCACCTTATTTCCCACAGCAAAAACTATTATCTGACCCAGTCGGTATCAGGAAGCCACTGGCCTCTTGAGATGAGGGGACTTTCTCCTCACAGCAAAAGCAGATACAAAAGAAATGAAAGAGATGACAAAATAAAGACTCCTTCTAGCTGACAGGGCAATGCCTGAGATACAGAAAGGCAGTCAGGTTTTTTTCAGCTTTGTTACTCAACTGCTGTGGACTTACTGTAGTCACTTTCTGGTTTCTAAGGCTGCTGGATGCTCTCCCAGGAAACAGGAAAAGCTAATACACTTACTTGGCTTAAGGACTGAAAGAGGAACTTTTGTTTCCATATGCATGGTATTTCATTAAAGTGCTGCTTTCTACACCTAACAGTCATCAGATCTTTGTTTCATTTATGATTCTCATTGCTTCCAAGATGAACCCCCACTCCTGGGGCACAGGTCAGGGCATCAGATTCAAAATGCTCTCCATCCCATAAACCATAATTTGTCACCAGGTAAATCCTGCATAGAGAGGCAAAGATAAGATGGCTAGAGGTAAATAGGAAGGTCAGAATAGTGTAATGGACAAAGTCTAATCTAAAGGAGTAACCTGTGCAGGGTGGAAGAGAGAGGGCAAATGCTTGGAAAAGTAAACTGAAATCCACCCGGTGACTTGGATGGAAAAAAAATCTACCTAATTACATGTTTCTGTGACTGTCATTACATCTTGGCTACAGACAGGGAAGAAGAACCCAGGAAGAGCTGAGACCACACCCTGACTTGCCATTCACAGTCACCTACCTTGGAGAGACACATAAATCACATGTCTTTGTGGCTGCGTTTTTAGAAAACTGAATGCTTTTCTTAACTCATTATGTAAGGCAGTTCCTACTGCCAGCATCTCACAATGCAAGAAAGAAGGGAATTGATTGCATAGGAGGGTGGAGACAAATGTACTCTCAAAGTTAAATGAGTCAGCTTGGAAAAACTAACTCAACACAACCTAAAGAGAGAAAGTGACAAACAGCCACAATACCTTACATAAAAGGTCCTCTGTGAGGACTCACAGCAGGGCCCACCAGAGGCTGCTGCTGAACGATGCGGAAGGCAACCGCTCTCCCCACCTCCCCACCGACTTCATTCCAGACCTTTGCTCCTTTCCTGAGCAGTTTTCTCGAAGAATCCACGGCTGTCGGAGGGCAGCCCTGCCGGCTGCCTGGCTGCAATCCCTTATGTAAACCTGGCAGCAAGGCTCCTGAGTGATAAGGCAAATTATTACTTTGCATAGGGACTGAATGTACTGGCATGACAGTCTTCAAAAACAAAAAAACCCCAAACCTAAACAAAAATAGTCAGCTAAGCAAATAACACCAGCCCCCCTGTTTGATTTGTTCTGGCAACAACAGGCACCCAAGTTCTTATCACATGCCAAAGAATAATGGTAAGTTTTGGCTTGCCTTCGTTTTAAACCGCAGCTGCTAAAAGGAAAGCCAACAAATAGGGAAAGTGTTTATAGTAAGCACAAACTTCTCAGTGTACAAATACATGTGCTTTCATACCTCAACAATTAAAAATGAGAACATGCAGTGTCATTAAGAAGAGAGTGCAGCAGGGTATGTTAACGCACCCCTTATTTTAGGGAGGCTACTACAGCATGTGATCCCTTTATTTGCAGGACATAGGCCAGATATAAGGATCTTTGTGAACAAAAGGTTGATATAAACAAACCTTCTCTTTGAGAACATGCACATGTTAGAAAGCCAGCATGGGGTATCTGTGCTGGCAAATCTCATTACAGCTGTGGCTGCAGCCACAAACAAGACTTTATGATCTTCGGCACACAAAGCCACGGCTAGAAAGTGCTGGAGAAGGCAACTTGTTTACTGTATGACAGCCGTGGCTGCTCAAAGCTTTAGCTCTGAGGAACTGCACAATGTTTTTCATGAAGTTTGGCTGCCATACATGCACCTGACAACTACTAGCAAGGAAAGGTACCCCGATCGCACTTCTTTGATCGATATTTCCACCTAGGGAACATGCACTGAGCCTCACAGCACCACAGACAGCAGGGTGCCCTCCCACTGAGGGATCCTCCTTCAAAACAGCACGAGGACTGCAAAGAGATGCAGCTCCAGCAAGTGCTAGAACAGCCATATACAACAGCAAAGCCTATTTCAGCACCCTTTCCTGGGCAAAAGATCCAGAATGGTGACACCAAAATCTGCAGACAGCATACACCTCTGAGCCAGCATCAGGAGAGACATTTCTGCTTACCATCAACAATCCCCTGCCTCACATTTTGGCTGCAGGAAGCGTTTTCCCTACTGCCTGAAGGCTATCCCTTTTCTTTGCTTATATATGAAGGTTAGCACGAAAGGCTAAGAGCACTGCATGCCAAGAGACACTCCTACCTTTGTACCCACTTAAATCTTAATATATCCTATTCCCTGAAGTAAAATCCATTTGAATCTGTGATTGGAAGCACCTAAGTTTTCGCACTTCTAGGCACATCCAAAATCACTCCAGTTCCTACTGCAGTTATGTATGCCCCTTCTGAACCAGAGCTTTGAGTGGACTTTTTCCTTCTAGATAATAGAAAGAAAGCGGGACCCAAACAAGCACTCTGAGCTTCACAAAGATGCAAGCCCACCCAAGCCCCCTCTCAATGAGGGTCTGGTAAGGCCCTGGGGAGCCCTGTTCCCTCCTGCCTACACCCTAGTCCCAAAGTCGCTGCCTCACCTGGCTCCTGAGGTCTGTGGCATGGGTCTTGTGGCTCTGTGTGTGGTTCCCAGGGTCTGGATGTTTGGCTGCCCTGCTCTGAAGCTCTAGCCTCACAGATATATGTAACAGTCTGCATATTGCCTCCAGACTTTCATGCTTCTTGCAGAGGACTGACCTCTTTCAGAGGAACTGCCCCTTCCTTTCTCTCTTTCTCCACTGTTTTGGGATTTACTTGAAGACTGCACTACAGATATGTTTTTCTGCTACTGCATAATTATCAGTTTGCCCTTGGCACACAGTTATAATCATGAGGCAATTTTCAAGGGAACATATACATTATGTGCTAGTGGGGATTATGGGTACATATAGTTAATCGACCCATTTTGGTCAGAAAAGAGAACATATCAACTTTACAAATACCATTTTCTTAAGATAACAGTTGTGAACAGAAGGTGATACAGATTTTATGTTCTGCAATATGTTTTGACTGCAACTGATATTTCACGTATTTCAAATGACAGCAAAACCTTAAAAAAAATTCTGCAATGAGGAATATCATACCTGTAGGGAGGCATAACATGTCTTTCAATATTTTAAGAACTGGTAAGCCATTCTAAAAGACATAGTCACAACTGTAGCGGCTACTTACTATGTGGATCTTCATTTTAAGGGCAACTGTACAAAGACACATGCTAAGAGGGATTTTAAATAGTATCAAAAATTACTAATCAACCAGAAGTCTCTCATTTTCTCTCTGAAGACCTCTGCTACAGTGTTGAATAAAACTGATTGAAAATTTATTACAGTCCTTGTTGGCAGGGGCCTTATGGGCTACGTGTGTGGGATTATTTCTTCACTGTTACACTTGTGAGCCTGCTAAAGGTGGAGTTCTACATCTACTGTTCTGTGGAGCCCTTCATCATCTTCTAATCCACCCATATCATGGTATCTGAGCATGGAAAGGCAACAAACCACAGGCGGTTTCATGAAACAGCACATGATAATCATTGCCAAGAACAACCTTTATTCTTTTCTAACAAAGATCATATGATAGCTGAGCAGATACAGTCATTTCACTAAAACGTATCTGATAATTACATATAATTAAAGATAGCATTTATTTAAGAACTGTTAGTACCTTGTGACACAAAACCCACCAATATGAATAGCAGTGTGTTTGCAAAGCACTTGATAGTGTAGGTCAGATGCCAGAGTCCTTTTGCTGAAAAAGGTGAAAACTCCTAATGTGGCCTTGCACTGAGATAATACCAGGTAATACCTCACTGTGAGCTTAGATTACTCAGGAGTGACACAAGCTGCCAAAAGCATGTTTAAAACCACTCCTGATATATCAGAGCACTACATTAATGCCAGGGAATCGGGGTTTCTGACTGTTGCACAGACAGCTATCCCCCAAGTATGTTAGGTCTGCTAAAGATGTCTCTCCCCTCTTTTCTCTTAGGGGTGGTCCAGCGCCTCCTCTCCATTCCATCCTGCCCAGGAACCTGCCATCCTGGAGCTGGGCAGAAAAGAGCAAGCACTACCAAACTGCTTCAGCAGCAGCAGATTACCAACAGAAAAGTATGGAAGCTAACAGCAGTGCAGATACTCAACCCAATTAGGTAAATATGTACAGAAGCGTGATACAGCACAGAAAACTAGGACATTCTTGAACAAAATGGCATTACAAGAGAACTAATTTCTACAGATTGTTAATTTCCCAGATAAAATTAGAGATGCAGACATCTTCATCTCAAGGCCTGAACATGGAGATTAGGCTTCTGCCTAATTACAAACACATCTCATTTGGTGCTTAATGTCCTGTGCCGGTATTGGCCCAACTGTCCCATACTTCAACAGTACTCTTCTAAGAAATTACACATTGTTGGGAAAGTATGAATTCCTACAGCAAATAATTACGTCTTTTGGGAAACGTTCTCCTAAAATAATCACAATTTTTTTGGGCATCTCATAAAGTACGTCAGTCACACATACCTTCCCAGACGCAAGACTCAGCTGTCCTTTGTTTCAACTCTCGAGCACTCCCTTTACACCACAAAACATGGAGTACAGGCAGGAGCACACTGTCTACCAAGCTCCAGCATACCAATGCAAGAAGCTGTAACTTCTGACCTAGCCCCACCTGCTTGGCCCTGTCTAGCTGGTAGAATTGTATTGCCTTCTCAGTTTTGCCAGCTGACCTGCTTTAGTAGTTGTTTCCTAACTCATCTCACTCAAAAGGAGTGGGATTAATGAAGATGTGTAAACAAACCTGATGTCTTCTGGCTGTAGGAGTTTTAGGGGCAGGCTTGGGGACAGTAAACAACACAGCTGACACTCCTATAAGTTAAAGAGCAAGTGTGCCTGCAAGGGCTAGAAACTGGATTTGACATCTATGCTTCACCACCATCATTATGATTCAAAATCTTGTGTTAGTGCATAATCTCCTAACTTGTCCCACCATTATAATGAACCAAAATCTGGTGTTAGTGCATAATTTGCTAACTTGTCTCATAAGCTGAGTGCTGTCTGTCTGCACTAGTGCTGAGAATAGCACCGGTCTCCTGCTTACACAGTGAAGTCACTCAGTTACGTGTCTGGCAGCACTGCCTCTGCTTTGTGTTCTGCCCTGGTATGCAGAGACACTGCAGTGTCGTGTTTCATGACATGTAAATAGCACTATTTCCCACATTAGGCCAACCCCATATTTCAGTAGGATACAGCAATTTCCCACAGTAACCTGAATCCTTCGTGTGCTGCACTGGACAGAAGAAGAAAAGGAATGGCAGACTCAATTCAATATCCTGAGAACAACAAAAAGATACTGGTTCAGTCTGATGTTCAGGGAAGAACTTTACAAGAAACCAAATTGCCTGTTACCTGTTCACCTCATGGACAAAGTGCCAGCAATCAAAACTTATGATACGCTTTTAGATAGATACTCTTACAGATGCTCTAGACAGACCGACTCTCATAGATAAATTCAGGTAGATACTCTTATAGACACTCTACAGATACTCTTTTATTCTCTGTCTTGTCTGAAAAACACTAGTACATTCGTCATTCCTGCCAGAAAGATAAAACCCCTCAAAAGCCCCTTCCTTTTTGAATTGAGAATGGCAATAACATCAGCCATCTGTTAAGACTTACACCGGGCAGATCAAATATGCTTAATTACTCAGAAGAGATACCTTACACTTTGGTTGCACCTTGTGCTCAATGTAATTTCTAGTGCCTGATCTTAGATCAGTCCTGCCCATCTGCACTCCCTCACCAAGCAGGCTATCTTCATATGCTTGAAAATTTATACTGGAAAGGCAAACTAAAGCACAGAGCTGGCGTTGTAAGGAATCTGTTGGAATGCGTGGCTTGAATAGGGATATGCACATTAATTTGCCTTACACCCCAGCATACTGACTTTGTAAGCATCAATGGAAAAAAATGTGTTCAAAATGCTCAGAGCTGGAGGAGCAGGTACAGAACAAAGAAGGAAACAAGCACAGAGACAAAAAAAGGAGCACTAACCTGGAAAAAAAGGCATCACTGTTAATGAAGGAGATTTCATCTGTTAAATCCATCCCTTTCCAACATGAACCACTGTCTCTTAATTGGAGGCTGACCTGAGGTATTCCATCTGACAGGTCTGGTTGTGGCATTAGGCACGTTTGGCTGGATCCTTCCATTGTGGACTTTGTCATCTACAGAAGCAAAGAGAGAAAAACAAAACATGAAAACAAGAGAGGGCAGGGCAGCCTTTTCAGATAATCTGTAACAAAAAAGACATTCTGTAGCAGTGTACAAAGAATATGACAAGGTGCAAAATAATACTATAAAACATAAATCAAACATTCTGCTTGACAAAGACTATTTAAAGAAAAATAAAGGTGTGTCTATTGAAAGAACAGGGGCAAGAGTAAAATTTAAAAAAGGAAGGTAAGTAAAATAATTTTCTGTATCACAGAAGACAGACTAAAAACCTTCCAATTGAATTTGCTTTGTGACAAAACTGGAGAAACACATGGTAAAAGCATTATATACCTCTTCTCAATCCCCCCTCCCATCCTTTCAAAGCCAACTGATGTCAACATGTGCCCTAGAAGGGAATTTCTAGGGCTATGAACATTCTGGATTGGTGTTCTTTGCTGAGGCAGCCAGGACACAGAGTTGGAAGCTGGGCTCCCTCAATCCAAGACAAAGTTTCCAAGCATCACTGAGCCCATCCACAGGGAGGCCAGGGCTCTTGCTCTGACCTTCGGCAGAAGTGTACAGAACATAAGAAAAGACAGTGCTGCGTCAGATGGGTGTCCAGTATCAGTGGCAGGTAAAGGATGCTTAGGGTAGAAGGAGAGCAAGTTTGGAGGTCTGCCCCTCATGCAACGCCCCAGCTTTTGGCAGTCTATGGTTCAGGGCTTTTGACTTGGAGGTTGCATCTGGTTCACTGTGTTTAACAGCAAACATTGAACCTAACCTTTGTGATTACATTCAGTTTTCTCTTGTGTTCACTTCTATCTTTATCCTTTGCAAGATCCTATGGCCGGGAGTTTCACAACATTGTTATGCATTGATCTAAACTGCAAAAAAGTACTTCTATTTTAGATATGGTGACAGATAATCTTTCCCTTGTTTATGAATTAAGATAATTTGCAAATAATTGTTCTGTGCCCACCTTCCCCATACCATTCTTGACTTCATACTGCTCCAGCAGTAGTCTCTAATCAGCCAGAAAAATCCCAGTTTATATAGTCTCTCATTTTACAGAAATCATTTTGATGCATTTGATCCTTTTTGCTGCTTTTATCTACACCTTTTCCCCTTCCACTAAGTCCTTGTTGAACTTTAGTCAGAACTGCAGGTAGCATTATATATGTAGGCAGATTTAATGGTGGCTTCTTATCAAAATCCAACTTTTTATTTGCTTTCATGATTGCTTACTGAGCTGACAGCTTTGTGACATTTCTGCAGTATCAAGATCTCTTCTGAAAACAATAGCTAATCTGGAGCTCATCAGTATAGACATTTATATAATTTGTGGGGCTTTGTGGACATTAGTTAGCATACAGTGATGAAAATTCAACTAATCATTTTTTCACCCAATACAGAGTAAATTAGGAGCCTTCTCTAAGTCCCTGTAGCCAGCATTCAGTTTTTCCTACCTTGAATAATTTCCTATTATCAGCACATTCAGTCTCTTTCTGGGTCATTATTGAAGCGGTTGAATAGCACAGACTCCAACAAAGTTCCCTGAGGGACTTCACAGGAAACCTCTCTCCACTGATAAACCAACCATATATTTTTATTGCTTTCTAATTATTAATCCATCAAGTGTCTTTCATTCTAATCACAAGACATCTTTGTTTCTTTAAAAACTTTTGATAATCCTACCAAAACCTTTTGAAAATTCAAGTGCACTACATTGACTGCACCTATCCACACGCTCACTGGCTCCTCTGTGACAATTTTTTCTCTAAAGTAATGCTGGTGCCTCCTAATATCCCTAATTATTCATTTGTTTACTAATTCATCTGCCTGCTATAGTTTCTTCAAACCTGTTGGACAGTAAAGTCAGACTTTCTGGATCACTCCTGAGCCCTTTTCATACCTGGCTTACCCTAACGTTTTTTTTTTTGTAAAATTATTGGGTTTACCTCTGTTTTGTAATGCTTGTTTTGCTCACAGTTGTTCTCTAATGCTTTGTGTGTGTTGCAAAGTTCCATGGGACAGAAAGCTGCTTCTTACTGAGCTCTGAAGAGAATAAACTGAAAAATAATACATATATTAGAGGCAAAGGGAAACCAGAGATATATGTTGAGAGAGCTTCCTAGTTTCAGCCTCTAGACCACATGCTCTCAGCAAGACCCTGCCTTTGCTGGTGTCAATGGGCATTTTGCCCAGAGTCAAGTTCTCACCTCTGGACCACCGCCGGCTTCCAGCGATACCCTGTTAGCCCATCGCCTGCAGCAGTCAATGCCTTGACACCATGGGAACTGGGCACACAGCACGTGGACACCTGGCCATGGCTCTTAGCTGCTATCAAATGGCAGCTGTACTGTGATTTAAAAAGGGAAGACCACGCCTGCGCGGAGGAGGGGAGGCAGGGAGCTACACGTGGGCAACTTTACAGGAGGGAATCACAATGGGAGGCAGCAAGGCCTGGGATCTGGAGGTACCAACTCACTGAATTCTGCTGGAATGGCTGAATTAAATGATAGAAGAGAGAAGCCTTTCCTCCCCACTAAAAACTTGCAGTTACTTATTTAGTTTTTCTAGAGCTGGAGGTGACTGTTGTCTGTCGTGCCTGCCCAGGGACACCTCTCACCATGGCCTTTTGGTGCTACCTCACTACTACCTGCTAGAGCTGATGCCATGCATACCAGAAAAGCTCTCCACCAGGGAAACATGAAATGATGACTATACATATGCACAAACCTCTAAACTAAAACAGCGCCTACACTGTCCGGTTAGTACTTTACCGAAGCACACATGTGTGCACAAAACAGGCAACTTCTGTGATGTACTATATATGCCAGCAACAATCGAAGCCTGGAAAACAGCAGGAAGCCAGCCTTTCCACCCCTACCACGCCATGTGCATCCTGATTTTAAGGACACAATTAACAAAAGTAAATAATTTTGCTACCAGGTACTGCAGTTGTAGAATCTGCCTTGCCCAACAAGAAGTGCTAGGAAACAGGCAACATCTGCCGAACAGCATGTATCAGATTTCCTCTGTGCAAACTGTTCATGAACTTCACACTGATTTACAGAAGCTCCTTATACTGGAGAATTCTATTAAAAAACTATTTATTATTCTGGTACGCTAAAAGTTAAAAAAAAAAAGAAGTTTTGGTACAGTCTTCAATTCTTCTCGTTTTCTGGCAGTAAAAGATCACTTGGATGCATGCACTTCCAACAAAAGGCACGCCAATCACATACAAGCTCTGCAGGAAAACTCTGTTTGAAAGATCAGATTCAAATTCAGGATTACCACTGCATTTTTAGGGCACTTCAAAGTCATTAAAAAGTGGAAGGAACCAGTCTTCTCCATCCTCTGTTCCGCATGATCTACAAGCTAGTATTTTGATAGCTTTGGAACACAATATCATAGCATTGTAGTTATTTCTTTAGCAATATAGTCTACAACTAATGGCAACTTATATCTGAATTAAACTTAGGTTTACTTTCTCTCAGTGCAAAATTGCTCCCAGCTGCATCAGTATAAAAATATATGTAGAAAAAAATATTCCTTGAACTCATATGTATTAAAAGTTAACTCTTTCATTTAAGTAATGTGTCTTTAATCCTTATTAACAATAGGAAGGAACTAATTCTACAGTTTTTAGTGACCCTGTGAAAAAGCCACCTGCAAAGCTATTGTAACAGCAGCACTTCACTGGGCTGCCACTGAGATGAGGATGTGCCTGTGGGAAGACAGAGACTTCTGTAATTTGAATTCCTCACAAAGCAGATTAAAGAACTATGGACAGAGGCATCTGAAATACTTTTTGGGTGGTGGAGCTCTCAACAGAAAAATTTTTGGCATGTTTCTTTTTTCATGCATATGCATATGTTTCATGCAATGAAGTTCGGGAGAACAATACCTTACAAAGTAAAGACAATACCTTGCAAAACAGCAATGCTATAGGTCATTCATTATCAAGACAATACTGGGAAGACAAATGTATTTTGTTGTTAAATGATAGAAGAGAGAAGAAAAAAAGATGAACACTTTATAAAGGATATTCTAATTTTCTCCAGCGCATCCCTTTTTGTGATCAGCCTAACGTGCAACCTTACCCTCTGGGGGATGTGGAGGATAGCCAGTGAAACGCCAGGAGGGCTATTACAAAGGCACAAAAGAAATATGTAAGAAGTTCAAACATTAGTTTAAAAGGAAACAAAAAAAAACCCCATATGGAAACTTGTTGCATGTTGTAACATGTTTCTACAGGCTGTATCTTGTTATGCTCTGTACCCAGCACTGTAGATTTGTAGTTACCTGTGCACCACACCTTCATTTGAATTTTGCCTACAGAGCAGGCAATCCAACGAATGACAAAGAAAGATTCAAGTAAGGTTTATAAAGGTTGTGAGTGGAAGAGCCCACCCATTCCCCAGGTAAGGACTACCCTTAACAACAAGGAGGCTGTTTTCAGCTCATAATATTCTTAAAAGTGTTAACAAACAGAAAAGAAAGTCACTGCCTATTCGTTAAAATACCATCTTGTACAGAGACTGTTCTGCTTCTCTCAAGAAGACTTCTGGAAAGAGTATAATGCTTTGTGTTTTAGCTCACAGACCATCACATTTGGTTTATGCCGCTTTTAGGGTGTGTCATGTGTGTCCCCCCCACCCAGATTTAACAACAATCATCAAGCAAACTTTAACCTGACTTCATTGCTTATCTGCTTGACCATTGGTACGAAGTCTAGTTGGAGGCAAGTACCTAGCCTTAATGATGTGGATGATGGGACAGAGTGTACCATGAGCAAGTTTGTGAATGACATGAAATTGGGAGCAGTGACTGACATGCCAGAGGGTAGTGCTGCCATCCAGAGGGACCTTGACAGGCTGGAGAAATGGGCTGACAAGAAGCTCGTGCAGTTCAACAAGGGGAAGTGCAAACTCCTGCACGTGGGGAAGAACAATCAGTACATGCTGGCGGCTACCCAGCTGGAAAGCAACTTGGCAGAGAAGGGCTCAGGAGTCCTGGTGGACAACAAGTTGACCATGAGCCAGCAATGTGCCCTTGCTGCAGAGAAGGCCAACAGTGTTCTCTGCTGCATTAGGAGTTTTGCCAGCAGGTCAAGGGAGGTGACCCTTCCCCTCTACACAGCACTGACGAGGCCACACCTGGAGTGTTGGGACCGGTTCTGGGCTCCCCAGTGTTGTGCAAGAGAGACATTAACATACTGGAGAGAGTCCAATGAAGGGCCATGACAAAGATGAAGGCACTGGTGCATCTTTCCTCTCAGGAAAGGCTGAGAGAGCTGGGACTGTTCAGCCCGCAGAAGAGAAGGCTCAGGAGGGATGTTATCAAAGTGAGCAAATACCCAAAGAAGATGGAGTCAGGCTCTTTTCAGTGGTGCCCAGTGACAGGACAGGAGGCAATGGGCACAAATTGAAACACAGGAGGTTCCCTTTGAGTATCAGGATACACGTTTGCACTGTGAGGGTGACTGAGCACTGGCACAGGCTGCCCATGGAGATTTTGGATTCTCCATCTGTGGATATTTTCAAAACCCATCTGGACATGGTCCTGTGCAGCTGGCTCTAAGTGATCCCGCTTGAACAGCAGGGTTGGACAAGATGAACCTCAGAGGTCCCTTCAACCTCAACCACTCTGTGATTTTGTAATTTCCCTTTCGACGTTCTCATCTATCCAGCAAATGAACTGAACATCTGAACTGCTGCATACTGAGATGCCTAGTGTGGTGTGGCATGTGTCCCAGGCAAAATCTAACCAATACAGGTTGCCAAAGAGAAACCTATAAATCTTTGTAAATACATAAAAAACTTCACTTTGGAAGACAGTATCAGTAAATCCAAGGACAACCCCAAAGAATAGGGATGTTTTCATTGAAGGGCAAATAATTTCATGTTTGTCTCCTGAAGGTTTTTTATCTGGTGAAGCTTAACCTCAAACTGCATTTGACAAAGATCAGATTCAGCCTGAACCAGGTATGTTGGAGGCTGTTACAGTGTAGTTACAGGCTGTGGCCACTGAAAGCATGGGCTATGCTGAAGTCTGCTACTCTGTAATTTGAAATACATGTTCGTTCTGAGCTAAATACAAGTAAAATAGTACCAGATGCTACTGATGATCAAAGGGACCCTCTCAATAAAGGATAATCGAAACACCAAAGAGCAGACAACTACAAGGAATTATTACATCATACATCCTACATTTGGCTTTCAAGTCTTGCCATCTCAGAAAGTTCAGATGCAATGAACTGTGTTTGCAGTTTTTATAGAGACTTGCCAGTTTTATGACTAGTGTAATCATACATCACAATGGGTGTTGAAGAAAGTGCAAGAAAACCTTTCCCCCTAGAGGCACAAGCTGACCAGTCAAGGTGGCATCATCCCACACATACCACTGCCAAGATTCTTCATAACCGACTGGGTGCATCATAGAAATGTTTCATCTCCCTGTGAGGTGTCAGAAGTTCCTGGATTCAGAGATCAAAGACAAATATGCCATATGTTCTAAAGATCTGATGTGGTGTGGTGACTCTTATCTTTCTCTGTTCTGGAAGAACAGGGATTACTCCACACCAGGATGAGCCTGGAGAGCTCTGTGCATATGCATCAACATGGAGTAAAGATACAAATCCTTAACAGGTCATCCTGCTTTTCTGAGTACCTCACCCATCTCCTCAAGGAGGAAAAAGAAAAACTTCCAATATCCTAAGCTACACATAAACACATAAATAATTAGGGCAATTCATACCCATTTGAGTAAGCAATTATGAAGTCTAAGTGCAGAATTTTTGGAATAAGCTAGCTGTGAGCTTATATTTAAATGTCATAATTGAAAGGACGATGAAGATGTTTCCATAAGGTTATAATCAAAAAAACCCAGGAGGTATTTAAAACATATACAGCACATTCTTTTATCTACTACTTCATGAACATAGTACTCTTCCAGACAAGAGAGAAACCTCACTCAAAAACTTCCTTAATAAAGAAATTGTACTCTTAAAGTTGTCCACCAAAACAAAGAGGTCCATATTACCTTTTGAAGGGCTTCATATTTTGTCAGCCTAGGGCCCTTTCAGCGTACTAGTTGTGTGTATCAATACAAATATTCTACAGAATGGAAAAAGGCATGTTTCTTTGCAAAAACATAGGCACAGCTGAGCGATGCAAGGAAATTTAGAATGTTTTCTTTCTCACCCTAGTCTCAATTTGGCTAGCATCAGCACAAATCTTACATGTCAATCTATCCACTCATCAAGCATTACCTCTGCTTCACAAATGAGAAAGGGAGACCATTAGCCAGATGTACCTCTTGCCTGACAGTTAACCAACCTGATTCAACCAGTTCTGTCCAGTCAAATAACCAGGGAATGAGCTACCTGCCAAAGTTACCCAGGCTTGGTATTTGGTCACTGATACCTGAAACAAATATTCACTGCATTTAAAACACCACCTATTTCAATGGGATTTCTAATCACATGAACACAGAGCTGTAAGCTCTCTACCAAGGTTACTTAACAGTAACAACAGTGACAGTGAATTATATCAGGCCTTGCTTGGAGATGCAGACTTTTGCTGGAGGGTTTAGGTCATCCTAAGATGGCCCAGAGAATCAGGTGGAAATTCATGCTGAGACAGCAAAGCCCTTCAAGTCATTCAGTGACTAGACCAAGTATTTAAGCTGTACTTGCATTGTTCTCCAAAGCTTCATTGTACAGCCAGCTCTCACACAACACCAGTTTCACCACCATTTTATTGCTGTCAGGGACTTCTGGGATGAATCTGGATTGGATGAATCTCCTGCAGCTGTGAGGACCATATATCCTCCAGGCCCAAAGGGCTTTCAAAGGCAGGGATAATTCTGCAGTGAGATTTTTTCAGTTACATTCCTCTTACACTTCTTATATTATTCTCTCACTTGCTATTCTGATGCTCCAAAGGGATGCCCAATTCGTTATGTCACTGGCCATGGCACAGAATTTCTGTGTGTGAAGAAGCAAGTGCCAAAATCGTGGTTTGAATGCTACGTGTACTACACTGGTAGGGACAAAGATGTCAGAGAGGCTGTGGAACAACATCCTCTAAACATACCTGAACTATGCTGGCATTTCTTTCCATAATAGTAGAGCTTAAGGCAAGGGAAGAGCTATGGATGTCATCTATCTGGACATCTGTAATACCTTGGACATGGCCCCCCACAACACCCTGCTCTCTAAATTGGAGAGATAGGGATTTGATGGGTGGACTGTTCAGTGGATGAGGAATTGGCTGGGGGGTCACATCCAGAGAGTAGCAGTCAATGGCTCAATGCCCGGATGGAGATCAGTGACGAGTGGTGTCCCTCAGGGGTCCCTAAGGGACCAGCACTGTTTAATATCTTCATCATCAACATAGTCAGTGGTGTTGAGTGCACTCAGCAAGTTTGCAGGTGACTCCAAGCTGAGTGGTGCAGCTGACATACCTGAGGGATGGGATGCCATTCAGAGGGACCTGGATAAGCTCAAGAAGTGGGGCCATGTGAACCTCGTGAGGTTCAACAAGGTCAAATGCAAGGTCCTGTACCTGGGTCAGGGAAACTCTCAGTATCAATACAAGCTGGGGGATGAAGGGATTGAGAGCAGCCCTGCAGAGAAAGTCTTGGAGGTACTGGTGGATGAAAAACTGGACATGAGCCAGCAATGTGTGCTCACAGTCCAGAAAGCCAACAGTATCCTGGGCTGCATCGAAAGAAGTGTGACCAGCAGGCCAAAGGAGGTGATTCTGCCCCTCTGCTCTGGTGAGACCCCACCTGGAGTAGTGTCCAGCTCTGGAATCCTCAGTACAAGAAAGTCAAGGACATGTTGGAATGGGTCCAGAGGAGGGCCACAAATATGATCAGAGGGATGGAACACCTCTGCTATGAGGACAGACTGAGAGAGTTGGGGTTGTTCAGCCTGGAGAAGAGAGGGCTTCCGGAAGATCTTATGGCGGCCTTTCACTATTTAAAGGGAGCCTATAAGAAAGACGGGGTAAGACTTTTTAGTAGTGCCTGTTGTGATAGGACCAGGGGTAATGGTTTTAAACTAACAGAGGGTAGATTTAGACCAGATATAGGGAAGAAATTGTTTACGATGAGGGTGGTGAAACACTGGCTCAGGTTGCCCAGAGAGGTGGTAGATGCCCCATCCCTGGAAACATTCAAAAGTCAGGTTGGACGGGGCTTTGAGCAACCTGATCTAGTTGAAGATGTCCCTGCTCACTGCAGGGGGTGGTTTGGACTAGATGACCTTTAAAGGTTCCTTCCAACCCAAACCGTTCTATGATTCTAAGTCCTTAAACGTGGACTGAACTTAAAGCAAGAGAACAGTTTTCTTTAGTAAGGCTGATGTAAGTGCTACTAAGGGGCTTATGCTCAAATACTTGCCGAAGCATACATTCTGTTTAGAAAGTAGTAAAACGTGAAAAAGTAATTAAAAACACCTCGATTCATCACCTCACCTACCACCTACAATATTGATTTTTAAAACCACACAGACATATTACAGCTGACAAGTTCTTCTCAAAGAAAAAATGCATCATCATCCTAAACTACTGACACTGGGAGACAAAGATCAATAGCTCTATAATTCTTACCAGGTTTAGCAAGAGTCAGCATAGGTAACATAAGCAATAACACATACTTGCAAAATTCAGTTACCAGCTCTCTTCCATACTCAGATCCAAGCCCTAAATCCTTTCTTGATTAACTGCCACACTGAAATCATGAAGTCACGATGAATGCAGTCATCCTTACAATCTGTGCAGCTGCCACTGCCAAATTTGGATTTCTCTTACTCTACTTGTATTTTTAGGCATTAGATCACTAAACACCTCCTGTGTACTCCGCCGTACTCAGATATCAAATTTATAAATTTGGTGTGAACCTAAAGTGCAAGAAGCTTTAAAGTTCAACCAAGTTCTGATGTTTTATGCAAATTCCCATGCCTTAATGAGGACAAGATCCTTTGGATTCAAAGAGCTGAGTATTATCTTCCTTTAAACCACATCACCACAGCCTCCATATTTGACAGAAGCCACTGCAAACAGCAGAATTGCTCAAATGTTTAAAAGCAAATACACACTTAAAAACTTTGTTAACACTGCATGATTCCAGAGGTAGGAAACTAGCAAATGCTCTCAGAAAGCTTATGAAATTCAAGCACATCTATGAAGATATCGCATATCTAGCTCCATAGTTAGTTCACTTGTCATTGGCTGTGAATCTGTAATTTTGTTTCAGTAAACTTTTTCAAAGTTAAAGACATGTATCTGCTATAGACTGGTCAAAGCCCATGGACTTCAAATTGTACAGGAATTACTTCTGTCAGACTTACAACAATTTTCTTGTTTGTAACTGCTGTACTGAATTAATGCTGTAACAGCAAGTTAATCACTAATGGTGTTGCAGGTATCCAAATCACAATAAACTCACTGTCTCTCATTGCACCAGATCCACAGAGGTAATCTAAATGAAGAGCAGTAGACACTTAGTTCACTTATTAAAGTTAATAGACAGGATTCTGAATGTATACTGAGATTCACTGAGATGGTAACAGTTTTCCCCAGTTACCTCTCTACCGAAACAAATTCCTTGAAATTCCTTCTCTACCAAATCAAATTCCTTTAGAAACGTTGCTTATAGAAAAGTCTGAAGACACAAAATCTGGACAAGGTGGCTGATTCTGGTCTCAGGCCACATGAAACCACTCTAAGAGACTGACCGTACCTGTGGTTTTTCAGGGCTGTTTAAATTATAATGGGTATTTGAGCTTGCTACTCACTTTACCAGCGAGATGAAAAGGAGATGCATAGAGGAATCAGTTCCAGCTACCCTCATATTTAAACAAGTCTACAGAAATGGAGCAGCCCAGAATCTGCATTCCTTGGCTACATAATTAAAATCCTTGCACTAAATTTAAAGCACCAATGAACATGACTGTAGCGGTACCTACCCTGTGGACCACATACTGTTACTCTGGCCTCCAGCTGCATTAACTGGAAAATGTTTGGTTAAATTTATCTTCTTCCCAGGCTCACTTCCCAAACACTAAGTCTAACCAGCCCACTCAGTGAATCCCCTAATACAGAAAGGCACAGGAAGGGAGAAGCCCTATGCATATGTTCACTGTATCTTCATTTCCCAGTGTTTACCCATGCTACCTTTGTTTCCATACTTATTTATTCAGGCAGTCACTATCTTGGTTGGAACTGTCCATATATGACACTAAGGAGGCTAGACTTAACAACAAGTAGAAGTTCCCTAAAAGGCTTTAGTACTAACCCCGTTCTTTCCCTATTAGCTCTATTCTCTAACATATATGGTATAACTTATTGAATCATTTTGCCACCAGTGAAAAGGCATTTTACTGTAAATACATTGCTGCATGATGTGTCAGAAAAATGAATCCAATACAAAGTACTTTGATAGCAAAGTGGCCATTTATTATGACCTGGCACAATACTCATTAATATTTAAGGAAAACAAAATTTGCCTGTTTTCTCTGTGCAACTGGGAATTCCAAATATCAAAACTATTGATTAAGTGCTTTACTTATTCAACAATTAATAACTGACATTCCGGTGCTCAGGTAAGGTCTGGATGAATAGTGAAAAAGTAATTCTGGAGACACCTCTGCTAGGGCAGATTCAGTGAACAAATTCCAACCCTCCCTGAAGGCTAAACACAAAAATTGTATGCTCTAGAAAGATGTAATTTGAACCCAAAGCTATTCTATCCTAAAAACGTTCAAATTCAAGAAATCAACCTGATAGTAATATTATCTTCAAACTTGGGACTCTCCATGGTACACAACAGGGGGTTGTTAGAGTGAACCACCAACACCTTAAGGCCCCTTTTCTGCAGGGGACCAGGTGTGTTTGCCTAAGGGAATGTCTTCAACCTCCAACCCTGTGCAGCTCTACAGGCAGCTTTGTCAAAATACTGCAAGTGTGCAGCATGCATGGGATGGAGTCCAAAAAGCAACAAGATGTACGGGCCTCAAGCCAGAAAATACAACAAACTCCCAGCGATCTCAGACTGCTGAGTGGCACCTGTTTGCAGAAGGAAACCTAGCACGGGCAATGTTCTGAATTGGGGTGGTGAGAACTTTCTCCAATAGGAGAAGAAAAAGTGGGATTGATGTATACCTCACAAGCCAAGGGCCTCCAAGTGCGGCAGAGGATAGCGCCCGCAGCTGAGTGCATAGCCAGTTCACGGCAAATTGAAATGAAATGTTTAAGTCTGACTTGGCAACTGCACCCATCAATGAGGAATCTCAGTGAAAGGTATGTTACGGACTCTCTGATGGACTAGGAAAAAAAAACCTCAAAAGCAAAACAAGCATGTATGCCTTCACATCAGGGAGATGTACTGCCTAGTTTCTAAGTAATATACAGGAAAAATTACATAATAAAAAAATACCTCCTCCTTCTTGAGGAGGACACCAAATTCCTTATACGTATGTTTTCCAGGACAATATGAAATAATCCTCTCTTGCACTCCTTCCTAGAGATTTCCATTGGCTAACGGTTTGGTACATACTGTCTTTGTGTTGCAGATGGTCTTAATGCACTGAGAAAGACTCCAGCCTTTGGTAATCTTTTTATTTTTCAGTTTCCCCTTTTAAATTTTTGTAATTACTTCAGCATACAAACTGCTGGTTGCCTAAATCTGCCCCATGTGTAAGCCTGCAAAGTCACTCACAAATTCACTTTTGAACTCCAAGGATGTCAAGCTCCACCTTCTCAACTCCTGTGTCTGCACTCCCAGGCAATGCGCTAACACATCAGGCTGGCTGTGTTTTCTCTTATGCTCTGGGATTGAGTCTATGCAGGTGTGAACATCACCATCAAGTACAGAGAAGGTAAAAACCAGCCTCATAGGTAAAACCAGCCAACTGTAAATGGTATTTACCTTCTTTTCCCTTGCATTTCTCTTTCACGTATGGAGACTGGAAAGATGGATCTACTATCGCCTGGCCACAGCAAGTAACAATGTTTCTTATGGTCTTCGCTCCAGGCTGGTGGCTGTCCTTTTTAAGCAGTATCAAGCACAGCAGAGATGCTGATGAGACATCAGGCATCCTGCTATCTCAAATTACCAAGTGAAGCTTTGGTAATGAGTCCCAAGATTGCCTTCATAAGCAGACACCTTGCACCAACCAGGAATTCTGTCACAGGCTCAGACAAAGGCAACTGGACACTATGAGCATCAAAATCAGCTTAATCCTCTTTTGAGCATGTGTAGGTGGGGACAGCACTACAGGTCAAGCAATTACTGCTGAGCAGTTGGTCTGTACCAACTCCTTGTGTGGACATACCTAGCCCATAGTCAGAGTATCCCTGTGCAACAGCAAAGCTTATGGCCTCTTGAGAAACATAAAAATCAAGCCTCAATCGCATTCCTGTATGTAGAGTCAGAGCATCCCCACAGACAGCAAGGATAACGTAAGTATCTCTATCCAAATCTTGGAGTTCCACCAGACTAGAGACACTGCTCCTCTGGGAATAACTTCGCCCTTTCTTTCACCTGGTTTCTTTGGACACTCCTAGCTTGGACAGAGATGTAGCAAGAGTAAAAAGCACAAATATGGCCAGGTGGTCACAGTCAGAGGAGAGATGTAGGAATGAACTTAGAAGGCTGACTAAGGTGATGATTTCTGGTTTTAGTTTCCCACGGGGCAAACTTTCTGCTCTTGTCTCTATCCAGCTGCCCATTCAGAACAATAGTGAGAGCAACAAAAATTATGGCAGGCTACTGTAGTTGCAAAGGGCATCATTTGATATTTCAATATATTCTTAAAACAAATATGCCACCTCCAGTGAAAGAATCTTAAAACAAATGCTCTATAAATATCAGCTATGCTGTTAAAGGGCAAATGTTAATGAGACCATCAAAAGCCAGGGAACAGAGGTAAGTCAGTACAGCACCCATCACATTCCTCCATCCTTCCTGTTGGCTAACTGATTGAGGTGTAAACAAGTAAGTGTTTGCCAAAGGATTTCTGTGTTACAGAAGTGTGAAGCTGTGCCAAAGTTCTGAGCTGCTCCACTGAAGTCCATGTAAGTAGGTTGGTAAGTATCAAACAAGCTGCTGAGAAACCTGTCTTTCTCCATGTATGGTACTGCTCCTGTTCACAGCATGACAATGAATTACACAGTAATGAAAGAATTTGCTGCCTAAAAGACAGGGTTGGCACTAGCCTGAACTGTATGATATCCTATAAAGTGCAGACAGATCCTTCAAGGAAAATAATTTAGTTTTACCTCTGTATTTCTCCTGCCCTGCCATATGGCCAACTCATTAACAAAGGAACCTGAAGAATTGAAATGACGACCGCAAAGGTTCATTCCAGCTACCCACCCTTCAATCACTTTTCATTCTCAGCAACAAAGAATGCTGTTTACAAACTCTATAAAAAAAGCAGATGCAGGTCTTCAGGATTTTGAAGAGAGTGGGAGCAGCACTTTCAAGCATACCAATAAACTGGCACTACACATGCCCAAGCTCAACTAGTACATTTTTTTAGGGCCCTCTGAATCAATAATGGGTAATACAGATAAGCTGAGACTCCACTAGAAATTCCACTAGACGGTGTAACAATCCAGCAAAAAAGGGTCATAAGCTTCCTGTTCTTGGAGCATTTACCTCTGAACTAGAAAAAGAATCAGAAAATACGTTCTATACTGTAACATGATCTTCAAGGTGATCTCATAGGTCTTTTCCATCTCCCATTTTCATGGAACTGTAGCTTCATTATAAGCATACCTCTAATTTTAAGTACAAGTCATTGCAGACAAATGACTCAAGTGAGTCATGTAGTTGTGTTAGATCAGATTCTTCTGTCACTTGCTAGGAAAAGTTAGAAATTAACATTCCTGCAGTTAGCGTAGGACCAGGCTTGCCGCTGACTGAATACTATTAAGATGAGCATGCAACAGTCATTGATTGCAGGAATCACGCAGTACAACAAATGCTTTCATTACGTTGAATGGAGATAGAAAGTGAGAACAGGAGTGTGTGAACTAAAAGCAGAAAACCCTTTGATAGCACACTATTAACTGCTCCATCAGGGATTCTTTAAGAATACATGAAGATTGATGTGTTTAAGTATAAAAATGCAGTTAGTTTACACAAAATAATGCTTCCAGGGGACCAGGAGATCCATATGCTGAGAATAGAGCAAGCAGCTCTATCTAAGAAACTATTAAACATTAACCTCCACCAGTCTGCTCAATACAGGCTGTGGAAAGAGATCTTATTTGCACTGGGCAGAGTGCACACAAGTATATTTTTGTGGTTCTCTAAAAAAAGATCATATTCACAGTTTATTCCAACACTTGCAAATCTCCTGTCCCCTCCCTATTGTCCTCCAGTCCATGCTGGTTTTTACAAGGCAATCATTAGCACAAGATTACACCACTCGTACAAACTGGCTGTTTTCTTTTACTTTAACTTTGCAGCATAACTTTACATTAATTAAGACAAGGGGAAGAACTTACAACCATTAAAACAAAAGATGCAAGTTGAAAGATAAAAGCTACTAGGAGGTTCCAGGCAGCCTAGCAGTCACATTTTCAGGCTCCCTACGTTCCTAGGCTACTTGGAAAACTTACAACAAACAAAACAAAACCAGAACCTCAAACACGGTTCAAGCTGAGAATCCACTGTTGTCAATGTTTTATTCTTACATATTAGATCCTGAAGGTCTGGCAGTCTCTTTGATGTTACCCTTTAAAATCCAGAAAGAAGAAAGAACATGTGCTCATTTCCAATAATATGTGACTGAGCATATTTTGGAATACATTTTGGTTTTTTAACATCCTGTGAACTTGCAGCTCAAAAAATTAAGTAATTTAAGATATTTTTTACTATAGTTATACTGATTCCTAACAGAGATTAAACAACTGTACATCTTCAGAGATCTGACCCTGGTGTTCTCAGAACACTGCCTGATACTGGGATTCAAACAATAAATGTAAGTCGTAATTTTCAAATGTGATTAGCTAAAGTCAGACACCTGCATTCCACATGGAGTACAATCAATGTCAAAATTTAGTCAGGTCACGTTTGCAAATACTTAAAAAGCAGATGTCTGTCTGTGTTTCTGATAAGAAAGATTATGCAATACACCAACTTTTGTACTTGCATAAAAAATTAATTTTATTATGTAGTTACCTGTATGCATTTCTGAATTATTGAAGCTTGAGAATTCTTAGAGATTTCTATTTATTAATTTTTAGTGTTGCTTGTGAAGTTTGTGAAACTATGGGATGAAATCTGTTGTGCTTTAAACCCTGATTTCCTTTAAAACCAATGACACAGCTACTATACAGCTGGGGTAAATCAACTTGGAGCCATAAAATGACTAGCATGCATCCCATGCAGAAGTACAGGTTGTGCATCACTCTTCTAAACCATTACGGACCTCCAGAGAATGCTGTGAGTAATAAGCCTTATTAGCAACTGCATACTTTCTATTCTCATATGAAGAAAAAAATCTCCAGTTCAGCGTACTGGATACAAAACAAGCTCAAGCTTTGTTTTGCTCAACTGTGTGTGCTCAACGATTAGTGTAACCTAACTGTTTACATCTGAAAAATTAACCTGAGTCCTGCTTACTGTCAACAGCTGCCAGTGACCAGCTCTCGATCCCACACTCCCCCAAAAGACAATCCCACCTGGAAAAACTGCCACCTCCCACCTATCAACTCTGAATGATGCTGCAGAGTCTCTCCAAAACCTGCCCAAACTAGCGTACCTGCTCATCATGGCATCAAGTCCTACTACTGTTACTAAAGGAAATTTTCTACTATCAAGAGTACTTAGGCCAAAGTAAATAGCCAGCATCTGTACAGGACACTGTCAAAACCCAGGTTTTGGAAGAGGATTGTCTAATGATTTCTAAGCAAGAATTGAGAAGATCATGGGGAAAGCCAGAGGGCATTAATTTAATTTCCTAACTTTGAGAGGCAATATTTATTGGCAAATAGTCCAGTCAGAAGTACGACAGCGTAAAGAAAAGCTTTTAGTCATCTCCTACAACTGCATATGTAGGAAATTTAGACACTTTCAGATCTTCCTAACCTTACACTTACACTATAACTTCCATTGGCCCATTCTAAATCATGGACTATTATTTTTCATGAGATGTATTACCATCGTACCAAAACTCCTAAAAATTTCATGTTGCTCAAACAGCTCAACAAGGATGTAAGCTGCCTCGGGCATGCCTGAGACCATCTTTTAGCTCTGGGTTAACATAGCAGTGCTTCCTGAACCCTCGAAGGTTCCTTAGGTAAGACTCTGCTACAATAAACGCTAATAATTATTAAAAAAAAAAAACACCACAGAGCACAGCTGACTTGTCCATACCCCCTAAAACAGAAAAGAACTCACTTCATTCAAATCCCAGCCCAACATTCTCACACCTACTAGATCAGATTAATTATACTGGCCCAAGGAACAGATCCTCTTCCCTAGGAAGGCTATTGTGTTGGTAAAGAAATTTTTTTCTCTTTGGCAGGTTCTTTGCAAGTCATACAAAATGCAGATTTTACAATGCATAAGATTCCACCCCAATAAAAGCTTTAAACCAATTAACTGTGGAGACCTCAATGACTAGGAAAGATTAGAACATCCCTAGGACACACTTTGACCTATTTATTCTTCAAGAGAATAATCCTTTTACATCAAGAAGTGCTGATGCTAATAAAGACAGGTGGTTGAGTACTGCAGCTCCCAGCTTCCTCCCACATGAATGAAGGAACACAATAGGTCAAGGGCATCCTTAAAGGACAGACTACATCACAGGCAGGGTATAAGATACTTAGCAATGTCTCTTACTCAGTTACTCTTCCTGCACTTATTTCTCTTTATGTTTATCTCTGGACTGACAGACCAACTGGGATTATTGGTGGAAGGGTGAGAGTGTTCAGTTACCTATTTATTTTGAATTATGTACTTGAATTAATGTTAGGGAGATGACTAACATCAGCAGAAAAGACTGAGAAAGACCCTAGCACAAAAAGACCTGATCCCCACATACCGAGTAGTTAGATGAGAACCCTGGCAAGTTTTTGGTAAATTTCAATGGAACGAGAAAACACTTGCTACAGTAGTTCGGCTTTAGTTATTCTTTATACCTTTTCCCCAAACAGAATAAACTGTACTGGTTCCTTTATCCATTACCCTTACTAAGTAAGAGGGATTCATACAGCATACTTGTATCTTGCACTGTCATCTGGCTAGGATGCAAAGTTCAAACTGAACAGAATACTGCCCTTGCTTTTATCAGTTTCAACAACTTGTTGAACAGGCATAAAAATTGTTAAGTTTCAGCCTCAGTCAACTGTAGTCCCAGAGGTACTGAACTGCACAGTGAATTTACAGTCTTTTGTATTTGCAGCACACTACCACACTGTAACACAAGAGTTTAAATGCATCTGACTGCCATTACCCCAGCAAGGAATTAGGAAAAAAAGAGTTAGTAAAAGGAATGGTTATACACCATGCTCTATTTTATTTATAGAGATAAACTTATTTGTTGATTTAATTATAGAGATAAACTTATTTGTTGATAATTGGGTATTCCAAGACATCTTTGTAACAATCTCATTATTACTGCTTTGCTCACCCTCTCTTTCCTACTTGGTTCAGTAACTAATCTCTTTTTGGCCTCACAAACTGCATAATCAGAGGAAACTGGCCTGCGGGATTTTCAGTTCAAGGTTTAAATGCTGCTAGAAAGCATCAGGTCTATTTTGTTAGCTGTTAATACCTACAGGATGACCTTAATTAAGACCAACTTGAACTTTATCAATGTGAAGCTTTTTCTTAACTAAGGCACAGATTAGTGTTTTTACAGAAACAAGGAGTCAGATTCCCTTCTGAATCAAAGAAGGTGCAGTCTGAACTTCACCAAAATGTCACCCAATTTACTGCATCAAACTATTTGGCCTTGTGCCCCAAAAGAGGAGAGCTATTACACATTATTGTTTGCCCGCTGACTCTATGCAGGGGCTTTCACAGAAAAAAACGGTTGTTGTCAGTGCAGTGATTAAGGCTGCAAATGTCAGTACTCATTTTTCATTAGAAAAAAAATCATGGTAACTTGTAGGGAGGACCTGGCAGAGATATACAAAGCCATGGGTGGTGGGGAGAGACTGTTCACTACCTCCTTCAGTTAAAAAAGAAAAAAAAGAAAAAAAACAAGAGAAAAAAAGAAAAAAAAAAAAACAAGATAAAAAAAGAAAAAAAGAAAAGAGAAAAAAGAAAAGAGAAAAAAGAAAAGAGAAAAAAGAAAAGAGAAAAAAGAAAAGAGAAAAAAGAAAAGAGAAAAAAGAAAAGAGAGCCAGGTGACCTTCAAATTACACTAGTAAGAGCTATGTTTATAACAAACAAGAGGAGTCAGTTCTTCTCGTGAGAGGAAACAATTTGTGGCACTCTGCCAGATGACATGTCGGAAGCAAAAAGCTTAGACTTGTGCAAGGGGTACACAAGACAATTACTTTGGACATCACTAAATACACAAACCACATCAAGACCAGGAAAGCCTCTGAGAATAGTCATGAATTGGTAGAGTAATTGAAGGAAACACCTTGCTGCCCTGTTCTTACTCCTCCCTGGACATCTGCTTATGGCCAGTGTGGGAGGCAAGACACTATGCTAGATGGATCCCAAGTCTGAGCCAGTACAGCCACTCTTATGTAGGATGAGCAACCATTAAGAGGATTATTGAGTGAATTCAATGCTGCGAATGATTGCACAAATGATGCATTAGCTGATTGCACTGGGATCGCCTGTAACAGCTGACTCTTTACTGGGTCACCAGCTGTACCCCACAGAGGAGGGAATATTAAGTTTCTCTCAGCAGCATCCCCTGTAACAGTGCAATGCAGCCTTTGCTAAAGGTAGGTGTCAGCAGGGTCATACCTGCGATTCTTCCCTAGGCTACAACCTAAGTACACAGCAGTGCTGTCCATGCAGCAGTGCAGAAGAAACAGTGAATTTCAGAGTTCCTGGCTCTCCCTCCATTTCATGTTGGAGCGGTGAATATTACCCAAACCAATGTTGTCCCCTGCACAAAGTGCCCTGGAGCACAGCAGTGCAGACATGACATGCAGCAGTACTGTCAAGGGTGCCAACAGAGAAGCAAAAGGGCCACAGTAATTACAGAACTACTCTTCCTCCTACTCACAAGAAGGAGGAAATACGGAATCTCTTTCCCTCTGTGATCATGCAAAATAGCTCATGGCTGATTAAGGTTCTGTAAGACAGGCAAAGCATCAAACGATCTGTTTTTAAGACTAAAATAGCGTAACTGATGGCAAGGGGATTTTCAAAGGCATTTTCTAATTCATGTATTCACAGGCATTTTAATGAATGTTAACTGGATGGAATAACTGATTTTTTTTCAGATACAGTTCACAGTCATCATTCAGTGGCACAGACACCTTCAGGAAAAATACAATGATTTAACATGAACAGTAATAAAAAAAAATCTCTTCACAATGTATTAGGTATCCTTTCCATTTTGTACCCAGAAACATCCTTTTTAGAAGGGGAAACAATGTTATCAAAGCTGTTGAACAGTCTCTTATCTAAACAAACCATGTAACAAAGACTGAAACAGCTAGTATTTATATATGTGATTTTTGCCTTGGTTGCCATTGGCATATAGGAAGAAGAGTAAAGCTGACTTGGTATCTATCTGCTGTTCTACCTTGCTATCATTTATGCTATACTTTATTAGCCAGAATTCAGCAGAGCTGTTTCAGACAGAAGTAATAAAAGCAAAATCTCACAGTTTGCAAAAAACGCACCACTGCTTTTCAATATGAAACTAATACCCTATTCAGTTCCCCTTTCATTTCCTTTTGTTCTCCTAAGCCTATTTATATATATGACCTTTTACCTGAGACTATATCTCTTAATGAACAGCTAAAGGTTACTCTGTTTCGCTTCAGTACAACCTTAACCTACTGCAATTATTCCCTTGAAACACGTACAAAGGTCACAAATTGTGATACGAAAGCAAGAGAGAGATGTGGAAATCCATTGTTTTTAGAGAGGACTGCAATATCAAAAAGGAAATGACCAACATAGTAATAATCTCATGATATACCTCAATGCTGGCAACTACATCTGTGGAATATCACGGTATTTTCTAGGAGGAAAAGAAAAATGCATCTCCAGCCATCCCGGAGGACTGGTTACTGAATGTTGCAAAAAGTTAAACTGGTAATACTGGGATGAAATATAATTCCAGAACTTGTAAGAGGTTACAAAGACTTCACTGAGTGAAAGCACTCCTCTTCCATGGCCACCCCCACAATTTTTAAGTGCCCGTCATACAGTAGCTGGCAAGGTTAAGGTGTCATACAATAGGTTAATGACCACAACTCAGCTCCTCATGGCTGAAGTACAAATAAGGAGCCTGCAGCAGAATTTAAGATTAACAAAATCAAATTGAACATTTACTAAGTGAGACAACAACATTGCTCTCTTGCTGGGTGTACCTAATGTGTGTGTGTGTGTTCAATAACAACAGAACTAAGATCAGTTCCACGGGAACATTTTATTCTCCCTCGTGTTTTGAAAACTGGAGTCTGATTTATCTATTTACTGTAATGTTATTCATAAATAGAAGTACAATCTAAAAGGAAAACACGACCTAGCTATGGGAGAAACCCAGGGTCTCCAGACCTGCATCTCATGTTACAGTTGCTTAAACTCAGTCTTGGAACAGCTAAATTGCGCTTCTGATCCAAAAATCAAAAATACTCACAAGGAAAAAGCTTTTTCACATATGGAATTCAGCAATGTTACTTTTAAAAGGAGTATCTGATGTTGCGATAAATTAGGGAGTCCTAAGTGTTTCTGTATTGTTCTAGTTACCCATGTAAGATTTCCAGCATACAGAGAACAGACCCCATTCTTAATAGTGAAACTGAGATGTTCACTGCTGGCAATTAAGGTCAAATGCTGCTGGGATCTGCTGGATAGATCAGATTTTCAAGAGTGTACATATTCAGACACAGAGAGTGTCTGGCCCCTTGTGTCCCTTGCATCACATACTCCTGGTGCTTTTAGACTGCCCTGAACCCTGTTCATTATCAGCAAGTTTTGGGGCACCAGAAATCCTGCAAAGCAGTGGATGCTACAGGCGCACCAGGGTGTACCAACCAGCTTCTCCTGGACAAACTGATTTTCAAAGTAATCAAAGGAGGGCTTTTCAAAAATGCATTGGATTTATACTGAAGTCAACAAGCATTTCACTACTCTCTTATAATGGGGAAAACAATTAATTCAGCACTGAGCCCTGCTGAAGCTCCCACCCTGAAAGTACTACAGGTGAAGCTGATAGCAGAGGTTAGCAAGAATTAAACCCCCCCAGGCTGAAAAATGTCTTACACCTCATCACTTTGGATCAGTTCTGACTGCCAGCAATATGTCCTTGTTGCAAAAGCAGCACTGACTGCCAATTTATACAGTGGGAACAATGCCAAGCACTTTGTGTAACCTGATTAACTGAACGACTAATTAATGAGAAACAAATAAACATTGGGGAATCTGAACAGGAGGAACTGAGAGATCTGTCTTAGGAGAAAAATTCTCATCCTCCTCCTAACAACCTTTTTTCTCCATGGGTCAGCAACAATGCTCAGAAACAGCTGGCTAGAGCAGGGGCTCACATGCTTATTTTACTGTACTTTGTTTCTTGGTGCTGACTTTGATGCTTCCCTTGCTGTACTGACTGAGAGGGACTGCTCCCAAGTCCTAAATCATGATGTCATATCCCCAAAAAAAATCCCCCCCCAAAAAAAACCAAAACCAAAACCAAAAACCAAAAACCAAACAACCCACACCACAACAAAACAACAGACAATGAATAAAAAACATCTCAAGTTAAAACATGTGCAAATGCAGTCTAGGACACACATACACATATGGATCTTATTTTCTCTATATTTTGGCTATGGGGTATTATCATGGGGCAGTGAAAATATCACTGGGTATTTGTTTAAACAAAAAATTTTGAGAGAGTAAAAGCAAAGTTCCTAAGCATTTCAACTGCAAAATTGGCCAGCTGGGTTAAAAAAAAATTATAGTATAGTAGAAATATGGACAGCAGGATGGAGAGATATTTATTATATGCTGCTTTTCCCTTTAACACATTAAGATTTAGCACATTTAAAGCAAAAATATTGTTGGTGAAACTCTAGCTAAAGAAATAGCAGCAAAATAATTTACTACTTTATAGAGTTCAGCATTAATATATTTGTGTAAATATTCAGGATTGCATTTAGTAACACCACAAGCGACATATTTATAATCTTGTGAATGCTTTAATGAACTTCAAGAGCAGAAACATTCTGTTTTAATACTACATACGCAGAGTTGTCAAAAGCACTGGAAAACTGTTTCAAAACTACACATGGAATTGTTTGGGGATCATCTGATTTTTCATTTGCCTTTCTGAATCACGGCCTAAACATAACCATCCTCCTCACTCCAGATTGAATCTGCTAGAGGTGAAGGGTCTGGAGGTTTATAAACTTTCCCCTACAAATCTCATATTGCTCATTTCCTGTCAGCTCATATCTTAAAATGTCATTCTGGCTGAATCACTATATACCCTTACTATAAACATGCCCATCTGCTCACTGGTGGACAACTGCAAAGTGAGTACTAGCTGAAGAAATACTAAACAGAAAACCAGAGACAGACTTCCACAGGTGCTCCTTCTCCTCACGCACTTTCCACCCATCTTGTCACTTCCCATGTGAACCCCCTCCTACCCTGGGGGGCTCCCTGGTGAAAATCAGCATGACTTGCCCAAATAAGGGGATACTGAATGAAATGGAAATGTCTGTTGAGACCTTCAGAAAGGATTTTCAAAGGAGATAAATTCCTGCTGCCTCCCGATGGGAAGCAATTAATCCAGTACTGAAAGCTGACATGATGCTAAAATGGTCCCAGACGCGAGAGAAGAATAAAGGAAACTATCTAGACCCTGCAGGCTTAGACAGGGCAGCGTAACATGGATTAGAAGTGGATGCCTTTTTTCCTGATGTAAATGAGGGATTGCTCTTGTATCTGTTGAATGTATAACCATGGGGCCACAGCACTGAGGTGGCAGGGAAGGGTGACTTATTTAGGGGGAGCCCACTCAGCCGTGGAGGTGGTGAGTTTTCAGCAGTTTCTCCTGGATCTTGTCAACGGATTAGATCCTAATGTTAAGGTATTTAAGTGAAAACAGTTGAGGAAGGGAAAGAAACACTTATTAGTGAAGATCTTGCTTTACGCACCTGGGGAAATAATCTGAAACACTGTGGCTTTCCGTGGAGATGAAGCTTTACAACGGACTGCAAAGGGAGCAAAGTCAAGCCAAGATGGAGAACTTTTTGACCATCTTACCTTTCCTACCTTCCCCCAGGGATGAAGGGCTCAAATCCTACTAAGGGCTGAATGACCTGGTCCGAGTGTTCAATCAGAAGGAGCAAGCAAGCACTCCACTTTAAAATAGTGCCGCCAAAGCCAGCTGGAGCACTCTTCTTGACATAAAAAAAAAATGCACTTAGGGGCTTGCCTGGCTGGGTTGGGCACCACACACCAAGCACCAACAGATGCAGCTACACATGGTGGGTTGCTTGCTCCTTAGAAATCTAACAGCAGGCTTACAGAACTCAGTGAATGCACTTTTGCAGCCGTTTAAAGTACTATTTTGCCAGCTGATCCTCCCAAATGAAGTGGCAGCTTTTGTTAGAAGACTGGAAACAAACAGGATAAAAATGCAATAAGTTAATTGCATCCAAAATAAAAGGGTTCTTTTGAAACTATTAGTTTTTGCAAAAGCCAGCAAAAGACCAATTTCTGTAGCTCTTCAGGGAGTGAAATCTCCTTGTTCAAGACGTTATCAGAATGTACCTACATTATATTTGCAGTGCTGAAATTGCACCTTTATAATTTGACTTGACTTCGTAACTTCAAATTTGAATTTACTTTTAACGTTGTAATTTTAATTTTATAAATGGACTTGCTTTTTCTTCTGCATCAGGTGAACAGGGCTATGTATTCTACTACCTAGCAGGGAAAGAAAGGGAAAAACCTTTTGCATTCTTGTCCCAGATATGTAATCAAGCCAGGAACAGCACTACACCCTCATCATGCCAGTGCTTGTGTTTCAGTGCAAACATTCATGTGCTCTGAGATGACTGGTTCTTAAAACTGAAAGTGCTCTATCAAGAAGGCGTTAGAGGGAAAAGGTGACAAAGAAAGAAAAATATATAGTCTTGTAACCCTGCATAACTAGGTAACAGGTTGTATGTTTTATTTGAAGACAATACTGAGCTAAAATCCATCATACTACTAAAGATGACATGTTTCACCTGAAACCAGTGGAAGAGGTAATTCCAGAAATCTTGCAAGAGTGAGTCTCATAGTAGTTTGCCTGCCCAGATTTCCCCGGCCACTTGAATTAAATAAAAATCCTCTTTACTGCCCATCTTTGATCATCAGAGAAGCCTTATCACTATTATTCAAAGGCCCTATTTGATTACAGATGTAAGAATACAACACTAGCTAGCTATACAACATAGGACTTTATGCAGCTGTAGTTTGAACAGCACTTTAAGATCTTTGGAAATGAAAGGTCCTCATTGAAAATTATTATTTTTGTTGTTACTGTAGGTTTCATATACCTATTTATTGAAGAAGGTGATAAAATTGGAGATACCACAACTCAAGACTGACTACTCTTTAATGACATGAGTTATTACTCAGTTTAGTGCCACAAAAATCTACCAGGACCATACCTAAACACAGTAGGAATCCTGTTCCAAAGCAAAACATAAGCAAAATGTAAACAACATTTTATTATAATGCCCCTACCACTGCAAATATACTGTCAGAGACTTAATTGTTCACACATAACACTGCCCAATAAAAACCAGCTATTTATGATCCTGAAAATCTGAAAAACACAACACAGATCAGAGAGCTGATCAGGACACTCAACCCATTTCCCTACCCATTTCTCTCTAACTAGCAGAGCCTATTGATCAACTGACTGAGACTGCAAATGAGACCTGTAAACCCTAACAAACCTCAGCTTAGTCTGGAATTAAAAAAAAAACCACACAATCAAACCACATAATTTTTTTATTGGAAGGAATTTCCAAATAGATATATATATATTTCTGAAGCAAGTGCATGTTATACTTCCATCTGCTGGCCACCTGCCTGGAAGATCGTACAGGTCTCATTCTACCAGGTGGAGCGAGAAACTAATGTCCTTCCAGGCAAGGCATCAGGAATGTGACAGTTTAATTCCCCATTGAAATAGAAACTGTTCTAAGATAAATTTTCTGTTTTGTCAAAATTGCAGTTTTTCTTTTTTAACATAGAGGTTTCCAAAGAAAAACTCCCCACCATTTCTAAGTATAATCCTACCACATGCCCGAGCAATGAGCAAGAGGAGGCTTTACGGTACTGGGAACAAAGCAGGGACTGCAATGCAGCTTGCAGAGATTTCTGGCTCCCTTACTCTCCAAATTATGATCCACTGAGAAAGCAAGCTAAGAAATCCCTTTACCTGGCACAACTTGTCTTTCCCAATGACTGAGCAATCTTTGAAAGAAGAAAATATAAGTGGGGTGAAGGTGTTTCTGTGCCTCCTCAGTGCACATACATAGCAAGAATGACAGTTCAGTTACCAACAGCCCTGAGACTGTTGGTCACAGAGAGAATGTCTCTTTTTCCCATCTCTAAAATTCATTAACTTTTGGTTTCCTTAAAACAGGTTTCCTTTGAGCTGCTGCAATCTGTAGCTGATTGAAAAGCTCTTACTCCTTCTGGAAGTCTAGCATTGTGGATTTCTCCTAGCTATGACCAACATGACAGACAAGATGCAACTTGCTCCACTCAAGCTGTTTTTCCCTTCCAACACACTGCTTCAAGAAGCTTGATGCTTTCATGACTTTATCTGAGTGATCCACATATTCCTGTTTCCATTTTAAAAGAGCAGTACTTCCTGCTTTTAAAAATCTACTGATCTTATGGCAAAAGTGTGGGAAAATCTAAGATATCCAGACCACAAAGTGTCAGGAGTCATGCAAGTCCAGGAACATGGTAAACATCACCAAGCACATGAGAGGGAGTACATTCCCATATTGGGATGGGATGACAAAAGCCATTACTCCCCTGTTTCTGGGTATTTGCTCAAAATTAATGGTTTAGGGTTGATGTCGACTTCAAAAAAGATTATTATGAGTGGATGATGTGAAGCAACAGGCACTTAAGCCACCTCAAGAACAACCAAAGACTGCAGGGAGAAATAATATTCTCGCAATACCTTTAGACACTAACTAAAGGTATGTTCCTGTTTTTCCAGTTGAGATTTCAGCACCAAAGTAAGAGCCTGAAGCCATGAAAAAGAGATAAGAAAAAGCAGGGCTAATTTTGTAATGCAGTAGGCTGGAGAGGCATATTGGAACACTGAGAGAAGTGCATTGTTTGATGTTGTACTTTTTGATGCCCTTCCTTATTTTTTCAAACGACTGTCATTGGGTTTCAAATTTTGATTCAAGTTAGTCCTTCTGCAGATTTGTGGGATTCTTCTCCCTGTATAAGAAGTTTCATGCTTATAGTTGCTCTTTCCAAACTCTTAATCAAGAAACACCTGGATCAGTACTAATGGCTTTGACTGTCACAAGGTTAATCTCTAAATACAATGTAAAAACTAATTTCTTCCTGTAAGTACCTCCACCCCCATTTTGATAACCTTACCTTTGGGTAAGGCTAACAGCAGCATTTCCAACCAAAAGCAAGCATTAATGCCTGTCTAGGAAAAGTGTCTCAATAAGTCCTAGCCCCACACTACACACCCAGGAGAACACATAAGGAAGGCCATGTTACCACAAGCACTATATTAACCTACAGGAAAAGTTATCTCCACATTCAAGAACATAAAAGGATGGCAAAGAAATATGGACTGTGCTACAGCCTGTGTGCACAGTGACTGGAGGTGGTGGAAGGGCATGTATCAAAAGTGCTGCAGCTTTTGCACTTCACTACAGACTGCCAGCCTTTTCTCTGAGTGGGAATGAAGGACTATCAGATTTGAGTACAGGAAGAATAGTGGGACAGGGCTGTGGGAATGCAGGAGAAAAATGTAAGCATGGAAAAGAGAGAAAGGAGAGAGAGGGAAGGCAATCATTGGAAAGGTAGCAGTGTAGAGACTCAGGGTAAAACGCTGGCAATAAAGTGAGTGATTTGTGGGAAGGGATGACAGAAATATCCCAGAAGGAAGCGGGTGAGGTCATCTAATCTCCCATCCTCATTCTCCTGCTGCTCACTATGTAAAAGCAAAAAAAAACAACCCACTAACATTTTACATAAATGCATCTGAGTTTGGTAAAGGGTGGGTCCTAATTTCTTCCCTTCCTTGCTGTTTGCTCCCCCATTCCACCATGGTTCGTGCTTGAGTGCAACACCCTTAAAAATCAACAGGGCCTCCGTTTATGAGAGCATTGTCCTGAGCATCCTACATTTTTCATTCCTTCCAACAGGATTACTTGGCAAAACTCTCTCCAGCTACCTGTACATTTGAATTCATCAATGGCTTTTTAGGAAGTAGTAACTTTGCTTACAAATGACTTGCTATTTTCCAGACACTGTGACCCAGATCATGCCAAATAATTCTCCAATGCATTTGTTCTTTTATGACACAGATTGGCTAGTTCACAGCAACAGTTCACGCATTAGCAAATGAAATAATTTTTCTCTACTGAATCTCATTTATTACCACTTGGATTTCTCTTCAAGTGCACTGTCTCTAATTTATTGTACAAATTGGCTACGATAGGGGATATCTGCTAGGATACAAGAAAAGTAACCTTTGGGAATGGTATAAAGCATCCTTTCAAAGAGCCACCTGACAAATCTCAACAAGCACTTCTTATGTAGCATTGCTACATGAAGTTAGATGCTTGCATTTCTTGTGTTTGAGTATTTGTCTTGGTTAAGCTAGAAAACTTCCCACCCAAATTAGATAGACAAGGAACACAGTCAAATTTTTGCAGCTGACTGCCAGCAGAATTTGGAAGCTATCAACAAGACCCAAAGACACAAACACAATGTAAGCCCTTGTTTTTAGTCATGGCTCATTCCTCTCAGGCAGTCATCTGTCTCCTGAGCCAAAGCGATGGGCAGTATTATTCATCTCACTTGAGTAACTATATCTTTCAGACTATTTTGCTGGAGTAATTCTGGTTGTCACCATGTATTTTGATAGCTCAGATCTCTGAACTGCTGTGGGAGATCTCCCAGGTCTCCACCTTTGTGCATTACAAATTACTAATAAGGCCTTACAAGTAAAAGACTATCTTGGCTTTTGCAGCTGGCTGAGGCTTGAAGGAGATGGAGACATATCCAAAGCCTTTCTTCCAGGCTCTTTAAAGTACCGTGCCTTTTTACAATTATGGTGGTCTTAACCTGTTTTTGTTACTGAAGTGACCACCAGCTGCTAAACACCACTCTCATCTGCCAGGCAGATTATTTTGATTACCCAGAAGTTACTGTGACTTCAGTATCATATATTAGGAAGGACACTGGCATGTCATCAGTCATTCTATCTCCTTCCACAGAAGCATTTTAGGTGAATGTTAGTAACAGCTAAAAGACTGAACAGTTAAAGACTTCCTCACTGATTCATCACATAAGAAAACAACAAACCCTTCTGAAGGGAGCTGGGTCTGACGCATACAGATTGCCCTGCAGTTCAGATTCAACAGATCCTCCTGCGATACACTGCAAAGGAAGAGATGTTTTCAGCTGATTTCACTTGGCTGGCAGAACTTGGGCTCACACCAAGCTTCTTGTTCTGCCAAGGTCAAAGACTCTATATTTTTATAACTTTCTGATGTTTCCATTTGAGCCAGAGAAGGTTACGGTGATTTTATCAGTGGGTGCTTGCAAAACCCTACCAAGGGAAGGCATGTAGTTCAACTGTTTCAAACTCAAGAGCTCACACCTTGGAAGGTAGTAATTATTTGCACAGCTAACGTACAAAAGAAAATAAGGTGACTGCAAACCATCCTCATGACCATTTCCTGCACAGACTGCATGTTGCTTCCTGCAGTAGAGACGGCACAAGCTAGAAGGCGGCACTTTGGGCTGCACTACTTATTTTTCTCAACTTTTTCTGAAATTTAGAATCCTCTGATGTTACACACATGCCCTCTTCCCCCCAGAGATATTATACTTTACTTACACCACTTTTATTTAACAGCTCCAATGTACTTCCTTCGAATAGTAACTACTAGCTAATGCTTGTTTTCAAGTGTGCTCAGAAATAGCTGTTCTGAATCAGAACATGTGATTTTTAAATTCAGGTAAGTGAGACAAGCAGACTTCATAGTGGTAAAGGCTAGAGACCTCGTACTGTCCTAAAGTATGAAAGTTCATCATCGCTGATGTACACCATAAATGATCACCGTGTCAGAAAACTTGAATACTTCCTAGAATTATTCTGCCTCCTCATTTAAAAACATTTAATTTTTAGCAGATATAGCTCCTATATAAATAACAGTGGGTAGCTAACAAAGAATAAAGATATTTAATAGAATCTTCCAGACTAGTAATGAAAATCAGCCTATCAGCAGAATCAGTTTGTAAACTGTATATCAATCAATAACACAGACCATTATTACAAAAGTGCCTGTCTCCCACTTACCTAAAGGATTTCTGAACTGAAGCCTGCAATAAGCCTGCATTATTGATTTGCTATAAGAAAAATGAAATATTAGAGATACTCACTTTTACCAAGATAATTCTTGCTAGCTCTTCACATGCAGGCTTTTCTTCGTCCTTCTTCAAACCTTCTAATTCAAACAAGGTATTGTAATTTTCCAGCATTTTTGTCATTATCTTGTTGCAGATCTCCTGTTCTTTTATACCTTCAAATCCAGAGGGCACACTAAAATTGGACAGAACGTAAAGCAGAGCGTTACAGGTACTCAGCATACAAAAGTTCTTGCACAGAGTTTCTGTAACATTTCAGTTGTGGATACAGGCTGGCTAGCCGGCACAGGAAACTTTGTTGTGGAAAGGATGATTGTGTCTACGGTGGTAACAACTATCATGGTTTGTTTGCAGTTTTTCTTACCGATACTAAATACCGTACCTGTTGGTCAAACTATCTACTCCACAGAATCTAGGTAGAGATCCTCCAAACCAAACCTCCAAATGAGATACCACCAACTTTTAGCAAAGTTGGGTTTGTGACTGCAACACAAACAGCACGAGGCATTTAAATGCTCTGAACTGTTAATGGAAAGAGTCAGATTCCTCTAAAAAGTGGTCAGTGATAACCCTAAAGGTATACAAGAAGGATCAGTCGAAAAATTAAGAAAACCCACATGCTGAGCAGAACATTAGAAGTTGAGCAAGTTCTTCACAGCTTCAGGTGACCCCCTGCTGTACACCAGATTTCTTAATCTAATTTTTGAGTTGCCATTTCTTTCGAAAGTAGGCTCATAACTCACAGGGCTTTTTAAACCATGGAGATGGAGGCTGCCTTCTGCAGAACAGCCTAAAAGACTCATATAAAAAGAGGTTTCTAACCTCTGCTTTCTGGGAGAATAACCAACTACTTGGCTGCAGAAAAAGCAACTTCTTGCTCTCTTGAAACAGGCCCCTGTGCAGCCAGGAATTGCTTGCCGCATACCTTAACTGCACATGCAAATGAAAAGGCAAGACACTGATTTGGAAGAAGCGCTGTATTTGAGTCTATGCTCCTTTGCCTTCCTTATGCGTTTCACACAACCCTTTCATGTGGTAAAAACCACATATTACTCACAAGTGAGCACACAAATAATTGAAGCATCTAGTGATCATGTCCTGGAATGTAGGCTTTCTGCATGTTTTATTGGGCTTTGGTGCCCAAAACTTATTTGAATTGTTTTAATGCAACAGTAAGATCTCTAAAGAATCTTCTTCAGCATGTAAAATACTTCTCTGATCATCCAGCGTCTGCCACTGTACAGCATTTCCAGCAGATGCACTCTCCTCTCACTAATCCAAAAAGTGGCTGCATGAATGTGCATTTCCTAAAGACCTTGCAAAGTGGCAGAGACTGCATATCAGGAGGTACAGAAAACACAGGAAAGGTTTAAAGAGAAGAAGCAGGGGAGCAAAAACCAGAAAAAAAAAAGTGTCTAGCGTTTTTTGGCTGAGGGCAACTATATTTGAATGAGAGTTAAAAACAGCCCAACCTTCCAAAAATTAAACAAAGGCCATCTGAGCTATTTTAAAGGGATGTAACTTGAAAGTAAACCATAGTTTACTATAACCAGCAAATCAAATTTTACAAATAACTATCTGCTGTAAAACTGTAACTATAGTTTATAGGGGCCAGATGTGCATTTCAACAAGAAGGCTCTGAAAGCAGATGCCCCAGAAATTTGCCACCAAAAAGTGCCTTCTTGTAGGGGTTGCATGCCAATGATCCTTCTCAATATTTTACTCTCTGCAGTATATATACATGTCAACAAGGAGAGGATCCCACTGCAGCAGGACGCATCTTTGTAAACTCCAAAGGAGAATTTTCACTGCTGTCATTTCAACATTTAATACACACTAGATTCACAGGACATGAAGTTTAAAGGAACTGGATTACTTTACACTGCAGAACATTGCCAACTGTAAAATGGCTCAGTCTCAGCTGCCTTAAATAATTCCATTGATTTTATTAGTGTGGAACCTGGCCTCAGACTAAATAAAAAAAAATGGAACACCTTGTATTGATGGATGTGTATGTATACTTGGACCAATTCTCTTCAAAGAATGTCTCATATTCACTAAAAGATAGTAACTGGCCTGAATAAAAGAAAGTGTATGTATGCATTAGGCCCATGCTAACATCCTGATTTAAGGAAACTCCTCTTCCCATGCTAAATATTGTTGCCTGAACGAGTTGGCACGGCCCAGAGCTTGCCTGATAATTCCGGCAAATCCTGACTGTTACCTTCCTGATGTGTTTCTCCAAAACAGGATACCACTTAAACAAGCCTGGCACCCCAATGAACCTCATTCCTAGGAAATGGACTGTAAATGTACTAGAGTGAGTTCAAGTCAAAATAAAGACTCCAGATAGCTTCAGTGAGTTTTAGAGCAGAACCTTGACTTAAGCCACATTTGCTGGGCACTACAGCCAACAACTCCCTAGTGGTAACAGCTAATATCAAAAAATCCTTCCTGGTTGAAAAACAGCTCACCCTAGAGTTTCCACAAAGCACGCAAACATTATTTATTGGCTGCACAATTCAACGGCCTTCTTGCCCTCCCTTCCCCACATTACTTTGAAGTAAATCTTTATTAAATCAAATCTAAGAAAAGTCCAACATCTTATTCTGAGCAATTCTGCATGTGTATGGTGAGATGCTCATGCAGAACACTTTGCCTGCATGCACGTCGAACACAAAGCAAAAGCTCATGGCTTTAGCCTTTTTTTATCACCCTTCTCTGAACGTAACCAAGCAGAGGGCAGTGTGAATTGTTTCATTTTAATAGCAGTGTAACATACTTTATCCATTCTCTCTGCACTTAAACAGGCATATTTTACAAAGTTCATTTATTTTTTCCTTTAATTGCTATTATTAGACCTCCATCATGGCAAGGACTAGTATACTTTTTGAGCTATCCATGGTTACCTTTTTCTTGCAATAAAGCTTCAGCTCAGCATATATAAGAAGTTTAGATTATGAGCACGCACCACCCTGCATATTTATACAAGTTAAAACCCATCTGTTGCTGCACTGCATGATCCACCAGTTTGACTGGACTTTTCTGAAAATGCGTGCAGAAAGAGAGTATCTTACTTCAGCTTTCCTTGGTCTGAAAAGTTGTAATATCTACGAATTTCACTTCAACTCACTAGAAAAACTCAGTCCTATGACAAAGTATTCTCTAACAGTACCATGTTCATGATCCACACCCTACTCCTTGGAAATTTCTCATATTCTTTTTGTTAAGATGTTGTTAAAACATTACAGTAAAATTACAGAAAAAACATTCATAGTCATGGTTCCTTTATGTCTAATTTGCATGTTAATTAGGCACTATAACTGTGTTCCTTTTAGAGTTAGATGCACATGTTACTCCAGCTACAAAATCCTCAATGGCGGGACTTGATCCCCTTATAGCCATGTATGTACGAACTACTTCAGTAGCAGCACCAGAAACAGCAGCAGAACATCAGTTTCACTACCAGAAATACATTTCCTAGAAGGGAGGCATAAACCTGCAATTTCTGTGGTCATTTCTAGAAGAAAAAATATTGATGGGTTCAGTTCTATCTTAGAGATTTGAGCTGGAAAACTCTGACTTCTCACAGTAGCTTGCAAAGTCACGAACAGACACACAGCATAGGCAGTGACAGAAGCTTTAGATTCCTCGGACACCCTGCCCTTCCCGGAGAGATGGTCAGAGTGATCTCTGCACAAAGCACAGCAGCTCCACATTAAGTACTTGGAAAAAATGTGCTTTGTCTAAACGAGGCACCACCATTAACAGCACCTGACTCAGGCAAGCAAGGCCGAGGGCAAAGGTGCACTAGTACCCCAAGTTTTACATGATGTTAAAGGTTGAAATTATTGGTGAAGCCACTTTAAAGCAGAAAAAACAGTAGTTCTCAACGTTAAAACATTGCTTGGGAATAGGATCAAGTTTTTAGACCTTCATTTCAAAATATGACACCCAGCAATTTTTCACACTTCTGCACAATGTCCTACCAGCATGCCTGGCCCACCCACTGCAGCTCCATGCCACTCATGTCCATGCAGTCCAGTGCTCACTTGTGCTTTTGGTTCCTCCAGACCAATTTAAGCCAAGAGGTCTCTGCTTCCACGGGGATGCTCAAGAAAGCTGATTTCAAACGGGTTAAACCACATCAAAGCCCTGTGTCACAACTCTTACTCAGAACTGAAGTGACCTGAGGTCAGACTAACTCTGAATGAATTACTTACATTTTATGCATTAGTTAAGTGAATTTACCTCAGGATCCCTGTAAACAAGCTGTAACAGGTAACTGCAGAGTGGGATTAGGAGACAGTGAATCTCCAGACTCTACTGTGAGTGGTGCAGTAATACATCCAAACATGACTGCATCCGGAAGGACACAGGCATCACTACAAGGCTCTGTCACCATCCACCACACCTGAGAAACTTGCTGCAAATGGAAATGAGGCCCAGGAGGACTTCTGACGTAGTCATCTGCCTGTAATGAGCTGGACTGAGATCACTGAATTGATTACACCAGGCAATAACTGCTAACAGCTTCCCGTCACAACTGAGAACCAGAGATTTCCATGTGAAATGGCGTGTCTGATTCTGAATTCCTGACTCTGTTCGACCCCACCCTGTCTGCGATGAAGAACGCCCGTTACCATTTCCTTAAGTGCCATTGCAGAAGTAGCCTGCATGGAATGACAGCACTGTAATCCTAATTTACAAACCACTGAGGGCTATATGATCTGTCTTCTCTGACTGCTGCTTTTGCTGTTTGTTCAGTACCTTTTGTAGAGGAGAACCACAAAGTCACCGTACCATTCTCCTAGGGGATCCTGCAAAAAATTAAGGGACTTAAAGGACAGGGAACACTACATGGGTTTTTTGTTTCTCCAGTGCTGGCAAAACATTTTCATTAGTGCCTCAGATACCCATGAGCCCCTCAACAAACACAACTGAAGGTTTTGAGAGCAGAGCTGCAGTAACCTTAAGAGGTTACAACTTCAGGCAGTCTGCTCTGTCCCTCTAGACAGACATTATGGTGTCTTTAACAGATGTGACCTGATGGCCAGAACTCAGCTGCTGAAAGTGATTTGTCTTAACACACTGGACCACAAACTGGTGCAGCTGAAAACAGGCATATTTTGTATCTGCAGATTCTGCTGCAAGATCAGAGGCCAACAGGTAGCTAAAGATGCAGCAGCACTGACTTGAGGCAGGTGTTCATCTCAGTGTGTGTGAGTCATTTACATGCTCTGCATCATTTACAGACTTACATCTCACCGGTTTGGAGCAAATGCAAGGACATACGTCACCACTGAAATTTTACAGAAGTGTCTTAGCTTCTGAGGCACTGGAAAATCCACCAAGGCATCTAACGGCCTACCTTTTAAAATCTGTCCCAGATTATTTTCTGTAACATCACATTTAGGAGCCTAAGTCAACTCAGTAATTCCATCTCTGTCTACATCATTTGCAGTAGATGCATAATGCAAAATGCAGGGAATGCAGGTAACGCAGGTAACGCAAAGCTAGGTAATGCAGGTAACGCAAAGTTAGAGTGATGCCGCCACAAAGACTTTACTGTCTGGCTTCATTTACATGCAAAATCTTTTGCTCCAGCAGAAGCTCCATTTCTCATCAGGAAACTGCAGCAACAGTAGGCATCTTTGAAAGTGTGATCTACACAAAGGGGGACGAAGGGCAATACACAGTCTACCACCTATTCACAAAGCACGTCACTCTCATCTCCAAACATATCAAAACAGAGGCTCTTCAAAAATGCTCCTTGTGATTGTATTTGAGCTGTATTGCTGAGCTCAAACACCATTTTGTTTTGCACATATTAGAAAAAAGTTCTTTACTAAGAGGGTGGCCGAGCACTGGAACAAGGTCCCCAGGAAGCGGTCGTGGTCCCAAGCCTGTCGGTGTGCAGGAAGCATTTGGACAACATTCTTAGATATGTGGTTTATCTTTTAGGTTGCCCTGTGTAGAGACGGGAGTTGGACTCGATCCTCATGGGCCTCTTCCAACTCAGCATACTCTATGATTCTGTGATTGTAGCTTTTCCTGTGAAATTGCTCCTCCACTTAAATTCTGTGTGTATGCTTTATTGCCAGTCCTCCATCGAGATCAAAAGAAAGAACATTTTCAACACAGAGCAGTAACTTATTTTCATGGAGCTTTTCAACCAAAAAAACACAGCACAAACAGAAGAAAAATCCCTAAACCAAACTACAGAGAATTTCCTATTGAAATAATCACTATTTTATTCAAGGGATGAAATGGGAAATATCATAACACCTGCCACTGATCATAAAAGAGAAACTTTCTCAACTGAAACTTTAAGGGGTGGGTGTTCACTAGGAGAATGGAAAACTTGAGAAGGAATTTGGCCAGAACAACCCTCCACTTATGAAGAGAGCAATGCATCTTTAGCAATCTCCCTTTTATTTTACATACAGACAATTCAATGGACACCAAATGACAAAGCTGAGTACACAACAGAAAAGAAACAGGAGAGAAAAACCATAAAAATATATCACAGAAAGGCTTGGCAATAGAGTCCCTTATGCACTTCCCAAAGAGGAGGCGAGCACTCATGAGTATTTAGTATGATTACAGATGAGAATATTGATGGACTTCTTGTATTATGCTCGATGCTTTAAATTGGCATCATAGTGTGTAGCATACTGAATTCCTACGAAACACAATTCCTTTACCCTGCTGGCAAATGTAGCATTTAAAATCCATACAAACCCTGAAGGAAAGGTTATGTCATATGCTCCAATTTGCAATCATGAATGTTAGAACAACAATTTTCAGTACTCACTTTGACCCCAATCCTGGACTCACATTTGTTTTTAAGACTGATGCAGGATTGGGACTGCACTATCTGAAAACATAGTCCCATCACATAATGTTTCAAAGGCCAATATTACTCACTGATGAGTTCTAGTTCAGACCCTCTGCTTTCACTTCAGCTTCTTACACCCAATCTGTGTGGGCTCAAGGCTGCTAGAAACCAAGGCAAGACATCCATGCAGAACTTTAGATCAGATCTTAATTCTTACAAATTCAGCAATACACTGGAAATCTTTTTGAATCTCTGAAGTACCTACAGCTACCCTACAGACGATCTACATTTTCTCCATACCTAAAGATGATATACCTTTTCTCCATACCTAACACTTTCTTGTACAACCCTTCAGGTAACTTCTGTTATGTAGTCATCATACAGAAATAACTGCATCTATCTCTAGCATTTTAACTGGATACCTGCATTTCCCATCCGCTTTTGGGGGGATGGAGCAATCCCTCACAACATAATTAATCTCTGTTGGAATGAAACACGGTCAGATTAGCGAGGGCTTGAATGATGGAGACCACACACACAGATCATTCTTTGAGAGTGAGCTGTGAAAAAGGGTGCAAATGGATCCTCTGCTCACGCTGTGACTGGCAGACCTCAAATCTTTTACCATCCCAACCAAAGGACAGGTTGAATGCAGCAGCCCCTCTGACACCCAGCTCCAAGAGAGCAGAGAGGAAGAGACAAAACCCAGCTGGTCCTCTCCTTCCTCTTCAGCACGAGCTGTGAGAGCTGAGCGGAGACACACAGCAGGCCATAACTAAGGCTATGGCTCTACAGGAGCTGAAATTCAGGTCAACAGACAATAGCTTCTTCCAAGAGCTACCATGCTGCAAGTGTTAACACTCCACACAAATTAGCCCAGTGACAGAAAAGAATCATAGAATGTCCTGAGTTAGAAGGGACCTGCAAGGATCATCGTCTCCAACTCCTGTCCCTGCACAGGACAACACCGAAGTTCACACCATGTGTCTGAGGACACTGTCCAAGTGCTTCTTTAATAGCATCAGGCTTGGCGCTGTGACTGTCTCCCTGGGGAGCCTGTTCCAGTGCTCCACCACCCTGTGGGTGAAGAACTTTTTCCCAATATCCAACCTAAACCTCTGCAGGCACATCTTCCTGCCATTCCCTTGGGTCCTATCATTGGTCACCAGAGAGAAAAGATCAGCGCCTGCCCCTCCTGTCCCCTTGTGAGGAAGCTGTAGACCGCGATGAGGTCTCCTCTCAGCCTCCTCTTCTCCAGACTGAAAAAAACAAGTGACTTTAGCTGTTCCTCGTATGGTTTCCCCTCTAAACACTTCACCAACTTTATGGCCCTTCTCTGGACGCTCTCTAGTAGCTTTATATCCTTAATGTACTGTGGTGCCAAAACTGCACACAGCACTCGAGGTGAGGCCGCACCAGTGTAGAGCAGAGTGGGACAATCCCCTCCCTCGACAGGCACAATACAGTGCTTGATGCACCCCAGGACATGGTTGGCCCTCTTGGCTGCCAGGACACGCTGTTGGCTCATGTTCAACTTGCCACAACCAGAACCCCCAGGTCCCTCTCTGCAGAGCTGCTCTCTAGCCTCTCGTTCCCCAGTCTGTATGTACATCCAGGGTTGCCGTGCCCCAGGTACAAAATCCAGCACTTGCTTTTGTTAAACTTCATACGGGTGGTGATTGCCCAGATCTCCAGTCTGTCTAGATAAGATGACAACTATTTATGTTCCTATACCTTTGTGCTCCTTGTTCTTCAAGGGCTGTATTCCTCTGTATACTTGACCTTTGTCTTCCATCACAATAAATCTGAACAATCCAAGTTGGAAGAAATCAGTGCACTAATCTCCAACCATCATATTTTCCTTTTCTGAGCTGTCTGAACTTGCCCTTTACATTTTTGTATATCTCATATCACACTTCATTATAAGGAATGCAAATAGCCGTTTTCTACCCTCTTATTAATTGGAAATACAGAAAGCACAAGATAACCTTTAATTAGAAAAGCACCAGTACGGTTTGTCAAACAGCAAGTAAGGAAGCAGGGGAAGTAGTGGCTAAGATAAAAGTAATAAGGGTTGAAAGTTTAGGAGATAAGATAAATTACTGAGAACATGACATAGAACGAGATTAAGAGAATTAAAATGAAGTCTAAATGTCTGGAAAGTGGCCCGACCGTGAGAGTTATTCAATTGTTAAACAGCTTCAGTTATGAAGTAGGAGACACTATGTTTAAATAGCTCAAACGTCACTAAAAATACCTTGCAGAAAGCAATCCTTCACTATCAGCAGGTGGGCTTTATCTTCTCTGACACCGTGCATTAACTACACAGACTCCGATGCTGATTTTAGACATGAGTGTGAACTTCTGACAGAAAAATCTCAGATCTTCCTGCTTCAGCAGTGTAATTGCTGACAAGCTGGATGCTAAGCCTTCTTTCCTTGTTCCAGAGAAACACCCCATACACTGCTCTGAACAAACGATGCAAAGCGAGAAGCATTCGCTTCAACCACCTGCTGGTATTTAATTTCTGCAGCGAGTCTCTCTAGGGGCTGCCTGTAGCCAGTAGTAACACAGCCCTTGCCAAGCAGGCTTCAGACACAGCCTTACTCCAGAGCTCTGAATTGCATTCTGAGGATCTCTGGCTGCTTGGCCAACCAGCTGGCTAAGTCCAATGCCTAAAGTTCAGTGCTGCAAGGTTTTTCCTCCTCCTATCAAATCTTTGTTGATACAGATGGTCACAGTTCCAGCAAATTAAGACTGCATCCATTAACACGTGTTTGATCTGTTGCTCACAATCTTTGTGTCCGGACCACAATCCTGAACTACCTTGAAAAGATCAAGATCTGATGAAACACATAGCTGAATTACTAGATGGTGAAACTTAGTTTAAATAAAAATCTACATCCATAATACTGACATATTTCAGTCCTCTAAAAAACACATTATCAATTTGTCAAGTATAAAACCTTGCTTTCATTGCTGCTTTTCCTACATGGGCATTTATTTCAATGTGTGTCACAACTGCAGGGCTGGCTCTGTTCATATACAGCCACAAGAGCCCTTGTGTTTTCATCTCCAGTGAACTCTGCCTTTCTCAGCCTTCTGCAATGGAATGATGTGATTCTGCCCCTCTTACACACAGGCCCTATACGTTACAAAAACTATTAAGTCTCTTCTATGTCATCTTAGGAGCACAGATCAGTTGAAGAAACAACTGTGCAGCTTTTAAGTATGGTTTGGTTTAATCTTAGGAATGCCAACTGCAATTTCAAACTGCAACTCTTTGCATTCTACACCAATAGTATTCAGAGCTAATTTTTAAACTTTCCTGAACAAAGTGATGAGTAAATTAAAAATTATTCTAATAACCACTTGGGAGTTTGAGTCATAGAGATTTAGCCATTGGACTCAGATTCTTCTAATTTATTTTGTTTGTTCTTAACTCCACTAATACATTTAGACAGAAATTCCCAAACTGCCTATACAAATGTAATCTTCAAAAATTCTTTTGCTTTTCCTTGTCAGAAGTTTACAGTATTGTGCTTCCACTAACTCTCATATCCATGCGTTCCCACACATACTGCTGTCTTGAGTTTTCTTTCTTTTGGAGAGGAAGACAATTCTTTTCAAAATATGCTTTATCTTTTTGTATTAACACAGTGAATGCTTTAATCCTGACATATTCACCTTCATCATCCACGAGCAACACCTTAAGACGAGGCAGTGGTGTAGTCACAAGGACAAGCTTTGGTTTAAATGTCTCACCTCTGTGTGTTCTTCCCCTAACCAATGGAAAAAAGATATGCTTCTTTAAAAAGGGAGTAGGCAGCATCTAGCCTAGGTATGTGGAACTGGCTCAATACATTACAAGGAACCTAATTTCTGTTTTCTCTCTTTAAAGTGGTCTACTTCTTTCCACTGGCTACAGAGGAAGCCTAGGGAGACAGTCTCATTAGGCAATTAATCTAATCTAAGACTCATTAGGCAACTCAGTATTATTCCAGAGTGAAATTTTAAAAGGATCAGTACAAATCTGACATTTGCTATAAGGAACCCACTTGTTTCTTTTCGCTGATCTCATGCATCTTTCAAGACCAATGACTGAACTAAACTCCGTACGTGTCTCCCATGTCTTAGATCTTGGATGCCAGCCAGCGGGTGTATTACAGACAAGACCAGAGTGAAGATGCTAATGGTGCACTGCATCACAGCAGTGACTCAACAGAAACATTCTCACTCAGTGTGTTCTTGCACCTGGAAATAACTCTTCTTGCTACCACTGCAAGCTCCACTAGCATGTACAACATGTTGTCTTCACCACAAGTGCCAAGGAACTGCGCCCAGTGAAAGAAACTAGTAAAACTAGGGAGTTCAGTAAGAAGTCTGAAGAGGCTTCCGCTGGCTTCCACTCCATAACCTCCAGACCAGTTTCTGAATATGCTAGAAGGATAAAGAGCCCAGAATCATCAGCAACTTGAAGACAGACACCAGATCACAAGGCCAAATTTGCAGAGAGCATGCCATATCCATCTCCAGAAATTATACAGCACCCAGGTGCTGCATAGGAGTCCTTCTCCCCACGTACCCCTTCTCAAATCCATCTGCAGAAAAGCATTTATATTATCTGATGGCAAAGGAAGAAAGCTGTATGAGCACAAGCCTCCTTGCACTTCTACAGTCTGAAGGCCTTTCATTGATATACTCCTGCTCTGTTGTCAATGCAGCAATAGAAAACTGACCAACTGTTCCGCAAAATAGCAAGAGGAGATGGGTGAGCAACTCAACTCTGATTCAGCTCAAACACTAGTTATAGCACTAAAATATATCATAAAGCCCCAGTCGTTGCCTCTGTTTGATCACCCTGACAAATTAGGGTTCTGAGCTACATTTCTGGCCATCTGCTCCAGATGTCACTCTCTGTCAATATATGTGGAAAAATGAGCGCCCCAACTTACTGAAAGCAGTTTGGTCCAAATACTGTGGCAAGATTGCAAAGGTTCATCCTGTTCTCTACATGATGTTCAGCAACCTTTATCAGGAACTGGCACAGATACTTCAGCAGGCAGTAATGAGCATCAGGCAGTTCTTTAAGGAGTTCTTTCAAGTTACTTTCCTTCTGCATGTCGTTTCTAGTGTCTAGGAAAAACAACAGAAGAAAAAACATATGTATATGGTTTCCTGCATTGCTGCCAATTTACTTCCAATGGTGAGCAAGCAGTGGGATCTAAAATTTAATCTTATTTCTGTTCAGAAGCACAGAATCCTCCAAACGCTCAATTTTCCTCAGGGAACCTGCACCGTTCTCCTGAGGCTCACCTTGGCTATCACTGGCACTGTTTCATGTTCACCTTTACGTTGTAACTGTTTTCCTGAGCAGAATCAGCAGTGGTCACAGCTAACAGCATTGGAGCATGTTTATTCCCACCCAGTACACAGCTGTATCTGCTTTGACTCCAGCTCTACCAGATTTCCTGCTCCCATGCTTCTTCTGGATGTTATCTCTGCTTCCCAAACCCCATCTCATACTCTGTTTTAGTTCCCCCTCTCGTGAAAACCTTCAAAAAGAAGAAAACAAGAACAGTAAAACAAACAGGCTCCTGAAACGCAGGTGTTGTTAGAATAACAGTACTACAGTGTTTTCTGTGGGTATATTTTTTGAAAAGCTCGATTTCGTATCAGAGTGACAACTCTGTACTGAGTCTTAGGAGAGCGGCGCTGCATAAGGAAAACAGGCTGTCCACAGCAGCGTTACACTCCATAACAAGCCAAAATTTGGCCGCCTTAGAGAGAGTAGGCTAGAGAGTAGCCTTGTTATACCATGCAGTCTTCTAGAATTTAAGTACAGACAAAAGTTCCCATACTGAGTAATATCAAAGTATGACTAAGGTAAATTTTCTTTCATGCATGTTCTTGGTGGTGGTGGGTTTTTTAAGCAAGAATTGCATGAACTTCACAGATACTGTGTTTATACCAACCCAGGCTATGAACTCAAGCTTGGCCACTCACACAGCTTCTACTGTGTTCTGCTTCTGGAATTTAGCTCAAAACCCACAAAATTCTTTGCTCCCCTCCTCCACCCCAAAAGCACTTTCCAAAAGTACTCACCAAAATCTTGGGTTTGCAATGCCAGTCAAATTACAGGACAAAACATTTCAACCAATTGATTAATTATATCCTTTTCTTCTAAGAAAGAAGAATTTCTTCTAAGAAATTAGCTCCTTCGAAAGGTCAAATATCAAATGTGCATGAAGCAGGTGAGCAAAAATCTTATTTATTTATCTCAATTATTTCTTTCAAAATTTTGTAGAGCTATACAGAATAAAAACAATGGTGACTTCACTACTATGAATCAGCTTGGTGACACTAAGAAATCTGATTTATCATTTTTATTTCTGCAGCAAAATTTCAGGGTGCTTCTGAAGACTGTGTTAAATGGAATAACAATAAGGAATTTAATTCTATTTGCACTGATCAAAGTGGACTGGACAGTCTCTGACTTGATTACTAATTATCTTCTCATGAAGTTTAAAGAAAAACAAAACACAACTAATTTCCACATAGCCAGAACATTAAAATCCACCTCCTAACACACTTCTCTTTAGATAACAAAAAAACTAGCACAGAGTATTTTCTACTATAAATTGCTTGCAGTTATGATAAGGAAAGCCAAAGCCATCTCCCAGAAAAAACCACACCTCTTCCACCACCATCACCCCACCACCTAATGAGTGAATGCCCTTGAGAACTAATTGCCTCTTTGAGCCTCTCACCCGGGCATTAGATTGACAAGTACTTTTCCATTTACTGAAGAATTTTCTATCTCTTCCAAACTAGAAAGATGCTAATAACCTCCACAAAACATTCGGAACACAGGTTTGCACTCCGACAACAAACAAAGCTATTGGCCTTGTGGTATCAGTTGTATTTGGTGGGTAGGATGTCCCTGTTCATTAACCACGATTTATTATGTGGTAAGGATCAACATCAGAGATGCTTATCGCTGGGCACAGCCAAACCTTTGTTCATTTCTGTACTTTCAAGAACAGAGACAGATATCAGATCACAAGATCTTGAGAAATTACCCTAACTGAAGGACATGGAGACACTGAACAACATGAAGCAGCAAAACCCATTTACTGGGCCATGAAATTCCTTGTCCTTGTGAAATGGGAGAAAGAAAATATGGCTTTCCTCTCTCTCCTCCTTTTCCAGTGAAAAAGCAAGGGAAGGAACTCAAGCCTTTCTCCTAATACAATCCAAAAATCAAAACTAATTTCATAATTCTCCTGCTGCTGTCTTTAGTCATGACAACCACTTGCTTGGAGCATTCCTCCTCCTTTTGTCCACCTGCTAGCCAATTTTTCTATTTGCTTCAAAGTCAATCACTAAGGTTTACTCAGCTGGTACTGACCATCAGAGAAATATTAGAGCACCTGAGCTGTTTATGCTACCATGCAGACAAGCATCAAGTGTACCAAAGCCCTAAGCTTATGCACATGCCTCATTTTGTGAGGTACAAGCTGTGCCGTGGAAGTCAAGACTACGAAGTACAGTCAGATTAAAGAGGGTGGCATGAAGCTAAGCATACGCTCCAGTCTCCGCAGCATCCTGAGATGAGATGAACGAGCTCGTCAATAATGGAAACAGCAGAGTCCCAGATTTTCAAAGGCAATTCCAGAACCTATATTTAAACCATATTTCCAGATATGCCCAGCTACCAACACACTCATGATTTTCAAGCACAGTACATGAAAGTCTTTTGAAAATTTTGCCCAATACAGCAGAGGGAAGGAGAAAGGAGTAAAGGAAGAATGAAGGCTGGGGGAAGGTACTTTCAAGGCAGAATCAAAGGCATTTGCTCTTTTATTTTGGGAGCCTACCAGAAGCCACGTGAAGCAGATGGCACCCCAGCAGAGGTCTGCGAGAAAAGCCTAGCTAGACGAGCAGCCAGGAAGAGCTTGAAACCAGGGATGAGATGGTGGTTTCTGGGCTGAGGCAGGGAACAAAACCAGCAGCCTCAGTCCATGACTAGGCTTAGCAGCCAGAGGGCACAGAACACAGCGTGACAGGCAGAGGGCCAAGGAAGCCAGCATGAGCAGTGTGGCACCTCAGAACTGAGCCAGGGAGTTGCTAATTACTGAGGGACAAGTCAAGGAGACAACTCTGTAAAAATGTTAATTAACTAGAAACAGGAGCCTCAACAGTGGAGGAGGCACAGACACATTTGCAAGGGTGTTTTCAGTCTCATTTAATTTCAGTATACACCCACGGATCACAACAAGAGGGACATATTTTCCAATGGATCATCCTATTTCTGAACCTATTGAGTTTCTCTGACATGCAACAGACATGATCTAATATCCCATTTCATCCCTCTTCACGCTACTCCTTCCTCCTGCAGAGCATGCTGCCTAAACACCACTAAAGGTATGGATGCTTGCAGACAGGTGTGAGTAACTGCTTTGCTCATGTCTCAAATGGTCTGACCCCAAACAACTCCATCCTGAAAGCACTGAAACCATATCAGCATGGTGCCATGCCCTAGTTAATTATCTCTGCCGTGAGACAAGGAAGAGAGTCCAGGGCTCAGTGTCATGCTACCACGTCTGCATAGCTTTCAGCTGCCTTGCATACTACCAGCTTGGAGAGCAGACAGAAAAGCTTGCATCTGTCTATAGCTGTCAGTGTGCCCTAAGAAGTTAATCTTCAGCACATAGGCAGCAGGTTGTACATTGCAGTACCACTGCACCCACCAGGCTGTTGGAGGAATCAAAGCATTTCTTTCCACCTCCACAATCTATGGAAAGTAGGACTCCAGTCTCTCTCTGCCAAGAAGCAATCTGCTTCAAACACGATCCTGCCTCAGAGGAAAAAGAAAAAATCATGCCTTGTTGCCATCAGTAGCAGAAATGCTGGAAGTCCTCATCATAAGAAGGTTGTCATCCCAATCCAGCTTGAGACCCCTCGCTTTGCATCATTAAGGCACTTTGCAGAGCTGTATTTATGCTTCATTCCAACATATTGGGAGCAGAGCTCTTCTTTTGCAGCTCTGCTGGGTGTCATCGTCTGTGTAAGAAATCCAGTTCCAAGAGTTCCAAGAGCATAACAAACATCATAGCATGTGGAAAACAGGAGTTATTTCTGTAGTTTGGAACTAGTCCTGATAACACCACAATGATATAAAAGCCAAAAGAAAAGGTTAAAACCATGCCACAAGATCCTGGAGAACCACAGACAACTAGTGAAGCTGATCTGCTGCACTGCTGCAGTTACTGCGGTTAAGGGGTCAGCTCTCATCTACTCATTTTCACACTCATTTATTAATTTTCACAGTCACTGTTAAGGTTGAAATTTGACCTCTAAAATCCCCAAACACAACCTATATTTTTGGTTCTGCTTGTTCATGTAACTCAAATAGCTGCTGGCTACTAAGTGTTCCCTAACTTGACCTGTTGATCCAGAAGGGAGCTGATCCTTCCCTTCTACCACCTGCCATCCCTCTCCCTGAAACTAGCAGGGCTGTTCACGGGCACCAGGCAAAACCTTGCGAGCCGTCACAGGCTATGAGCAGGGGGAGGTATGTAAGACAGAATTCATATCTAGCTGCTGCCCACTGAAAAATATAAATTCTCTAGGATGGAGCAATGTCAAGAAGCCAGAGTGATCAAATAGCATTCAACTTCATTGGAAGTACCAAAGGAAGACAGAAGCCCACATTTCACTGTACCCCCGCTGGAGGAGGGAATGCAAGAACAACAAAGAAATTCATGTCAGGGAGAAGTTTTCTGTATGCTAAAAAGTAAAAGCACAACAGCAACCTGTCTTGCTGAAAGCAAACAAACTGTGAAAGGGAGTAAGAGCTGTGCATACAGTTCCTAGTACATACAAGTATCTTAAAAGTCAATTTATATCATGGTATAAAAGATAAAGAATGAAGAGCCAGAAGGAATAAACAAGCTCAGGCAGGGATTGCTGTATGGGAGCTGCTGAGTTCTTACAGCTGAGGTTTCTGAAAGAAACTTTTACCGCTCTGTAAGCACAGCCTGTTTTGCACGGACTGGCACAGCTCTGCTCCGCAGTGAAGCCTCAGCCATAAAAGAGATTGTGATGGACATTTTTTACCCCAGGACTCCCTGCAAGGAGCAGCTGCCTTCTTATTTGTCAGGCACTCTGAGGAGACCAGCCAGCACAAGTATAACTATTATTGTGTCCCTGGCCTGCGCTTGCTACGTATATCTCCAATCAACATCCAACTTACAGAGGGAGCCTTTCTCACCTCCCACTGCCACTGCCTCTTCCAAGGGCAGAGAGAGAACATCAGGACACACCAAACAGCCTTTAGGATACGCTATGTGATGTTCTCTGGAACTGAACAGTCTTGGTGTTATGCTGAATATTTATATAAACAGCAATGTGTCAGGATTTGGGGGCAGCGTGCAGAGCTCTGTTTCACATGACATTGCACAGGCTGCAGACAGCATGCCAAACCAGCTGTGCAGACTTCCTGAACAACCAATTGATCAAGTTCTCTCTTCTTCATAAAAGGGCAGATAATTTACTCTTTGGTTTGGTAACAAAGATTGTACCTGGAATTAAAAAGTGTTACAGCTACAGGTAAAATTTGTAATTTTCAGTCCAGCTATTTTTAACTAGAGGAATCACTCCCTAACCATTTTTATAGGAAGTAAAGCAATTGTGTGGTATTCTCCGGCCAAGATCCCAGCTGTCTTAGAAAAACACTGATACCAATCCCTGAAAATATTCCAAAGGAACTCTAACATAATCACAAAAACACCATTTCCCATGCAAAGCTTCAACAGGAAAGAATACAGAGGTTGTAACAGAGCTTGTAATTGCCTTCACTGTAGACAAGCAGTGAAGTGGCTCCAGATTCAGTTATTTTTTAATAACCTGTTGGCTCAGAAACAGCTTGACCTACTTTGTTCATAGTTTACAAAAAGAACACCCTTGCATGCACCCTCTTGGTACCATTTTGCAATTAATACCCTTGTACATACTTTGATAAGTGAGTAGATAACGTCTCCAATCCTGCATAGCTGGTTGATGATTTAACTGTAAACAAAGGCCCATCTAGCACTTAAGCTAATCTGAACCCGATGAAAGTCATCGGTGCCTTTCACAGAAACTCATTTATGCTGTATTTTCTAGGGCATGAAAAAACCCTCAGCTTTCTTCAAAGCTTTACAAAAGCCTTCCCCTTGCCACAACAGCCAATCTGGTATTTTTCAAATAAGACTTTTTTTTCCTTATCAAAATTATAACGGGACTATAACTAGAGCTTATTGTGCAATACAGGAAAACTTAGCTATGAAGACACGTCACAGTTGGACTGACTTTAGCAGAACTGGGTTCATAAGTTACACCAGTAACTTTTGAAAGAAGAAAGCTTGGTGGGTAAATCTGCAAAGTAAGGATATCTCTCTCATTTCCATAGAAAAGTACGGGGGGGATTTTGCATTTCCTGTCAGAAGCAGGAATGAATGAAACTTTCCACGAAGAGCACTGTTCATAAAGTACATCAGTAGTTTCTGGTGCAATACGCCAATATGACCCTTGTAGGGACATGGATGTAGAACAGCGAAGGTGTGACTTAAACAAAATTTCCACTTAAGTGGTGATTTATGAGAAAGAACATAATTAAATACAGCTCATGAGTCAGACCTGGTGAAATCTAAAAGACCCAAAAGAAAGCACAGGTATGACCAGAAAAAAGGGACTTTCTAAAACAAATGACCTTCCTACACAACACTTCCAGGACCCTGTCCTTGGGCCCCAGACAGCTTTACTAAGTGAAGAAGGTATTTCACACAGCCCACACACAATCTGATTACAGCTAAAATGCCTGCACTCAAAGGAAGGTACAGAGCTCTTCTCCAGTGCACCCTCAACAGTTTGTACAGTCCCAAACAGGAAAAAAAGAAAAGACAGGGTCATGTTCACCTTCCTCCAGGCAATGACTAAACCTTGTCTCCACCGCAAGAAAAGCAGAAGGGAGACCTCAGGACAAGAGTGTGAGAACTTTGCACCGTCTTCCACTAGAGATGCATGTCAGGGTGCATGTTCTTCCTTTGCATCATGCATCGCATTTGCCTCCTTTACTGTAAGAGAAGTTCCCTAGTAACATTTACACACTCACTTTGCAGCTTCTTAGGAAGACAGCAAGAAGAGGCATCGATCTCCTGCACCAAGAGAAAAGAATTGCCACTGATCCACATGGTCAAGGAACAGGGCCAACTACCACCCATTCCACAGAACAACATGGACTGTCTGATACAGTTGAATTAGATTGAGAAATCATTTGACAGACAGTTGTGCAAGCTTCAACTTTCTAAAGCAGAATTAATGTGCTTTCTTATGGTTGATCCACCACTTGAAGGCGGCAGTGGTGGGAGGAAAGAAAGAAAAAACAGAGGTTGTCTATGTTGTGTGCTATGACGGTGAATAAAAGGTAAAGTCTGCTGTTACTTGCAAACTGGCTCATTTTTTGATGGGCAATCATACTATTTAGTGAGAAGTAGAAATTTACACAACGTATGCTTTGGGCCCAATAGATATTCAATTTGATTAGCAGATGAAGTTGTTATAACTTTTCAGTCCATTAGAAAGAAGTTGCCAGAAACCACCCTAGCAAAACAGAAGCAAATCTGTGTCCTAAAAAGACTGCAGCTATTGTCTAACAAGCTTGCTCAAAGAAACCAGCTGACCATTTCAGTTTATATTCAGCAGATATAACTGGACTAGAAAATCATAAATAGTCCAGACTTTACCAAACACATAAGAAGCAATTTTCTGGCTCTTGTAACAGAATTGCACATCTGTGAGCATAGTGGGAGCAGGTGAGAGCTAAAGTCAAAGGAAATGCAGAACAAGGTAGGTAAACTAAGAAACAGAGAGTATCAGTTATGGTCACTGCATAGCCAATTATCTAGAAAGAACGCACACTGAAGGACGGAGGTTTTACCTCTTACTTACCCTGGTAAAGCTGAATGAACCTGGGATGTAAGGCAGAGGTGATAATCCCATCTGGCAACTCTCTCAAAAATAATTTCAACAGGCTGGCTGCTGAGTACACATCACCATCTTTAACAAGTTCCACCTCTTCTCCACGCTCGTACTGCAGACGCAGCTGTTCTACCATTTTCATGCTGCCGTTTACCCTGAAGAGGCCTTCCTGTGTCATACCTGTAATTACATATTGCATATGAGATTGATCTGAACTAAGACATCCCAGTGATATGATGAAATAGATATTCTAGTGTGAATACACTTGTAGTAATACAAAGGAGGGCAATTAATACAGCACAGTTAAAAAAGAAATACTGGTTTCCCACCAGAAGCCCCCTCTAGTCAGGTAATTGGATTAGGATGATCAATAAATACTAACAACCAGATCTTGAGGCCTCGGATACTCTCTGAGAACCCACAAAATTGAGTGACATTGCTGTAACCTCAAACCATGCAGAAATCAATCAAGACAGCCACTTTTTGTATTGGTATACTTCAACAGAAAAGAATCCAGATTCTACAAACCAGTTCTGTTGTTTCACTTTCACAAGTAGCCCATTACCTTGAGCGGGACTCTGCCAAATTCACATATGTGACCACTTCCAGCTTCACGTTTTAGGGTAACAGATTCTTACAGTGACCATCACGAAGCAAAAACATCTGAATATGTGCTGATTGCAGCAGTAACTCCATAATGAGCACCACAACTTTACAATAGCAGAAAATCTCAGTGAGCAATGTGTATTTCGGACAGCATGAAGCCCAAAGTATTTCACAATGAAAAAGAAGAGATATTAATCACTTCAGGCCTGAGACCCCACATCCAGTGAAGGAGATGCAGAAAGAAGGAGGTTTCCACGGAGGAAGCCAGATGAATCATACTGTATTAGACACCACTTTCTAGGCATATGCTGAGATTCAAAACTTTCAGTGAAGTGCCTAAAACTGAACTCAAATCAATTTTTCTCTTGAACATTTTTCCAACAAAAATTCTGCCTTCTCTAATACTGCGTCTATAGGCCTACTTATTCTTCTTCAGAAGCATAACACTGAAAGGATCAAAATATATATGGTTTTCATCAGTTCAGAGTAGACATCATGAAATAGCAGTCTGACAGAATGCTTCCAGTCCAAGAAATCAATACTGATGCAGCAGAGTCTGTAGAGAAATAATCTCTTTTATTGGACCAGAAGACAGACTGATCTAGTAAGGGAAAAAATATGGACAAGCACTTAAGCATTTCACTTGACTAATTTAAGATACTGCTTAGAGATCTACTCCTGTATTCACAACAAAACACATTCTTATGTGGCATGCTATACTGCCATCTTGGGGGCAGCACAAAGCACCACCACATCTCAGTAATTTTAATTTCTACAGCACTAAGCGAGCAAAGGACACAGTCTTCACACAAATAAAACTCCCTTTCCTCTTCCTCAGTCATTATGGAAATAAAGAGAGGCTAGAACATACTGGTAACACTAATCAGATACTACTAAATTCAGCATAGGAAAATGTGGCTTCACCTATAAACTTGAAAATAGGCAGCTTAATGCAAACTTAGTTCAAGGACATAGCTGCCCAACAGTCAGCTCAGCTTTTTCAAATGGGTAGTCAGCTCCTCACAAGCTAGAAGAGAGACTCTGAAATGGTCTGGCTTTAAAAAGCCCTACAATGTCTACTAGAACATCTTTGCAGAACAGGAACTGTAAGACAATACTGAGCAAACAGTAATGATGATTCACAGAACACTCTGCCTCCAAACAGTTTGAATTCATACCTGGCCTCTGTTAAAAATGTCTTCACAGTTAACTTCACCATTAATTCACAAAAATCTTAGGCAAGCACAGGAAATCCATTTCAAGACCTTTCCACGTAAGAGGGCATCTTTGAGATCTTGCTTGCACTTTTGAGAAAGAGAATGGATTGTATCTTTATCAGGGCTGAAAAATCACCTTGGCATTCAGAAGCGTAGCTAATCTTGCTGTAAAGTAGAGGACTTGGCTTGTTAGTTCATATCTGGGACACAGTCATGTGGGATTCAGACCTTTTTATGGAACACAGAGCAAAACCCACATCTTGCAGTCAAGAGTGTTTGTAAGGTTCTGGTTTTGATTAAACCCTAAATAAGGCAAAAACTTCCATCCTTGCTCTTTCAGTGTTCTGGCAGACCACTTCAAGACAAGTTGAAGTAGATCAAGCAAGATGCTGCTGTGTAAAGGTAGGATCATGTTGTAAATTTGCACTGTACCTTAATCCAAGCTAACTTTCAAGCCATGTTTACATAGAATAGAACAACAGAATTGCTTAGGTTGGAAAAGACACTTAAAATCAAGTCCAACTGTTAACCTAACACTGCCAAGTCCACCACTAAACCACATCCCTAAGCACCGTATCTACATAGGTTTTAAATACCTCCAGGGACAGTGACTCAACCACATCCCTAAGCACCGTATCTACATAGGTTTTAAATACCTCCAGGGACAGTGACTCAACCACATCCCTGGGCAGCCTGTTCCAATGTCTGACCCCTCTTTCAGTAAAGAAATTTTTCCTAATATCCAACCTAAACCTCCGCTGGTGCAACTTGAGGCCATCTCCTCTTGTCCTATCGCTTGTTACTTGGGAGAAGAGACCGACACCTACCTCGCTACAACCTCCTTTCAGGTAGTTGTAGAGAGCGAGAAGGTCTCCCCTCAGACTCCTCTTCTCCAGGTTAAACAGCCGCAGTTCCCTCAGCCGCCCCACAGAAGACTTGTGCTCTAGACCCTTCACCGGCTTCATTGCCCTTCTCTGGACACGCTCCAGCACCTCAATGTCTTTCTTACAGTGAGGGGCCCGAAACTCAATGCGGTATTCCAGGTGCGGCCTCACCAGTGCCGAGTACAGGGGCTCGATCACTACTCCTGCTGGCCATGCTCGTTCTGATACAAGCCAGGGCAATGTTGGCCTTCTCGGCGACCTGGGCACACTGCTGGCTCATATTCAGCTGGCTGTCAACTGGCACCCCCAGGCCCTTTTCTGCCGGGCAGCTTTCCAGCCACCCTTCCCCAAGCCTGGAGCGTTGCATGGCATTGTTGCGACCCAAGCGCGGGACCCGACACTGAGCCTTGTTGAACCTCATACAACTGGGCTCAGCCCATCGATCCAGCCTGTCCAGGTCCCTCTGCACAGCCTTCCTACCCTCAAGCAGATCAACACTCCCACCCAACTTGGTGTCACCTGCAAACTTACTGAGGGTGCACTCGATCCTACCGCCCAGATCATTGATAAAAATATTAAACAGAACTGGCCCCGCTACTGAGCCTGGGGAGCAGCACTTATGATCGGCCGCCAACTGGATTTAACTCCATCCACCACAGCTCTTTGGGCCCAGCCATCCAGCCATTTTTTTTACCCAGTGAAGAGTGCACCCGTCCATGCAACAAGCAGCCAGTTGCTGCAGAGGAATGCTGTGGGAAATGGTGCCACAGGCTTTACTAAAGTCTAGTTAGACAACATCCACAGCCTTTCCCTCGTCTCCTAAGTGGGTCACCTTGTCATAGAAGGAGGCCACGTTAGTCAAGCAGGACCTGCCGTTCATGGCCCCTTGCTGACTGGGCCTCATCGCCTGGTTGTCCTGTACGTGCTGCGTGATGGCACTCACTATGATCTGCTCCATAACCTTCCCTGGCAGTAAGGTCGGGCTGACAGGCCTGTAGTTTCCCAGATCCTCCTTCCGGCCTTTCTTGTAGTTGGGTGACACGTTTGCTAACCTCCAGTCAACTGGGACCTCCCCAGTTAGCCAGGACTGCTGATAAATGATGGAAAGTGCCTTGGTGAGCACGTTCACCAGCTCCCTTGGTCCCCTTGGGTGGGTCCTATCTGGCCCCATAGACTTGTTGGTGTCCAAGTGGTCCAGCAGGTTGCTAACCATTTCCCTTTGGATTATGGGGGCTTCCTTCTGCTCCCCATCCCTGCCTTCCAGCTCAGGGGGCTGGGTACCCAGAGAACACCTGCCTTACTCTTAAAGGCTGAGGCAAAGAAGGCATTAAGTACCTCAGCCTTTTCCTCATCCTTTGTCACTCTGTTTCCCCCTGCACCCAATAAAGGATGGAGGTTCTCCTTGGCCCTCCTTTTGTTGCTCACGTATTTATAGAATTCATTTTTATTGTCTTTTACAGCAGTAGCCAGATTAAGTTGTAGCTGGGCTTTGGCCCTTCTACTTTTCTTCCTGCATAACCTCACAACATCCTTGTAGTCCTCCTGAGTGGCCTGCCCCTTCTGCCAAAGGACATAAACTCTCTGGGTTTTTTTCCTGAGTTCCAGCCAAAGCTCTCTGTTCCACCAGACCGGTCTTCTCCCTCGCCGGCTTGTCTTTCAGCACACAGGGACGGCCTGCTCTGGTGCCTTTCGGAGCTGCTCCTTGAAGAATGTCCAGCCTTCCTGGCCCCCCTTGCTCTTCAGGCCTGCCTCCCAAGGGACTCTGTCAACCAGGCCCCTAAGCAGGCCCAAGTCTGCCCTCTGGAAGCCCAAGGTGGCAGTTCTGCTGGCCCCCCCTTCCTTACTTCTCCAAGAATCAACAACTGCATCATTTCGTGATCACTGTGCCCAAGACGGCCTCCAGCCATCACATCCCCCACAAGTCCTTCTCTGTTCATGAACAACGGGTCCAGCGGGGCGCTTGCCCTAGTCGGCTCCTTCACCAGCCGTGTCAGGAAGTTATCATCTTCCACACACTCCAGGAGCCTTCCTAGACTGTTCCCTCTCTGCTGTGTAGTATTTGCAGCAGACATGTGGTAAGTTGAAGTCCCCTACAAGAAGAATCTATCAGCTTCTAAGGGTCTATCAAGATACAGACATAGAATCTAAGGCTCTGCAACTGGATTATCATTACTGATTAGCTAAAAGAATAACCTTAGGGTAAAATCAGATGGAGCTTCTTAGAAGATGAAATTACCTCCATAAAATGTTTTCCATTGCTGAATAACTGCCACAGAATACATCTGTGCACCAATGATGCTCTAGATTTCAACAACAGGAACTAAAGTCATATTAAAATGAATGCAAAGAGAAGCTAAGAACTGGACACCTACTTCCTTGAGGGGATTAATAATAACTGGAGTTTATCTGAAAAGCTGTAAGAACATGTATTCCTATTCAGTAATGTTTTCTGATGGGGGTGTGTGTGTGCACTTGATTATCTCTATATGGATTCTTATATCTTCTTACTCTCAGAAAGTGATAAAGACAAATGTTTTGCAACTAGAAAATGATATAAACCTTCACAAATGAAATACATTTAATTTATAAACTGAGCAGCTTGTTTATAAGAGTTTGCTGCCTCATAACACCATAGTTTACCTTTATAAGCATCCTATGAAAAAGAAAGTTCAGCATCAAGGCAGAAAAAAAAATAAGCAGCAAACTACACATAGTAATATTCTTTGCCTGCGGTTAGTCCCACAACCTTATTTAGCCCCTGTAACATAAAAACAGATAGATCCCTCCCTTTGAAGAGTCTTACACAGAGAGTGCTACAAAGCAGAAGTGACTCCATTAAGCTTACCATGCTGGGTGAGGTACTCGACTATGTTCCACACAACTATTGGGATGCCATTTTTGCTCAGTCCCTGCTGCTGGAGCTCCAGCAGACTCACACCAAACACCTTTGGACAGGTCGTGTCCCTCTGCTTGTTCAGTGGAAGAGCGGCTATCTTTTTCATGTCCTCCTTCAATTTCACAGCCGATTTGCCTTGCTTAAAGGAGCAGAGGAAACAGAGTGCATTAGTCCCATTTGCTGCAGGTTATATAGGCACAACATAAACACATCCATCAAAACTGGCTCCAGGATAAGGTTTTGGTGTTACTTCCTTTTAATCCACAGGAAAATCTCTGTGAAATAGGAAAATAAAAATGAACAGAGAAAAAACTAGAAGAGTAACAAACAGGAGAAGAGTTTAAGTAGTCTGTAGTTAAGATAAGGGAGAAAGACACGCTTTTGTATGCAAGCTTGTTACTAGACTAACGAGTAATTCGGAATCACAGAGACTGCTGTTGTAACTCATGCAGTTCACACGGGTTACAAAAGCCACTGGACATACATAAACACAAAAACTCCCAATACACCATCATCTAACAGGATGTCTGTCAGAGTCTGGGAGAGTACCCTGGGGAAGGTTCACTGCACCCTTCTTCCAGACGCTGTTCCCTAGGGATTAATTTTGGCCACTGTTAGGGGAGATGGATCCTTATGAAAGATTTTATGCTATGTTTAGTATATGCTAAGTCCGAAATTTAATTACTGAGCTTTTAAGGTTAGAAAGGGACTGTGTAATTCATCAGACATAATAAGGGGGGTGGATAAACCACCCCACAATAAACTCTTAATTGCGTATATCTCATAGATTCTTCTGGAGGCACAATATTCTCACAAGTTTTGAGTTGCAGTGACAGAGAAAACATAAGAGCATAGCCAATAAAACCCAAGGGAATAACGTAATATAGGATTAATGTATAGAATCAGTAATAGGCAGAAATATAAATCAGCACACAGTATTGCACATTTGGAAAGACAGCTCAAGGCAGAGCAGCAGCATCACCTACCACAGTTGCGATCTCCATGCACACCTAAGCATTATTTGATTAATACAGACAACACGGTACAACTCGGCAAATCTCACTCAAAAAAACCCCTAAGTTTTTCTGTTGATGAATGTCCTCATGTTTCAGACATCACGCTGCAGGAACCAGGGGCCACTGCTACCATGGAGTTCAATCTGTGTAAGAAGTCCACTGCTAGTGTGATGCTTAAAACTGAACTTATTCCTACTGTGTTTTATTAACAAACAGGTAGGAAAAAACTTACACATAGAGAACATTGTACAGTAACATAAAGAAGTGCTCAGACTCTAGCCTAGGTCTTGGTGCATTAAGACAGACTTTAGCAAGACATACATCTTTTACATGCGTCAGTGTTTGAATTGAAATTTGACTGACTTAAAGAGAGATGTTCCCATTCAGGGTTAAATGAATAATATATTATTTTTTCACTCCAGGCAGACACATGCCAAGGCAAAAATCATGTAGCCTGTGTTACGTTCAGAAGACCGCAAAAATCCTTTGAGCAGTTTCTGAGCAGCTGGGATATTCAGAGAGCTTTTCCAATTAAGGCCTCAAATCAGCCTCACAGTCTTGCTCAGTTACAAGGTTTCCAGCCTGTTTCCATTTCAGCATTTGAAAACCTGAGTCATGGAGCTGGATTTACTTGGGGAAATTCAAAATTTAAATTTGCAAGAAAACCAAGATACATTTCCCATGTCCACAGAAACAGCAGAGGAAATTTTTGAGCTTGTTTCAGAATTTAGAGAGGATGCGTTAACACGGAACAAAACATTACATGTAGTTCTCCAAAATACACATCTAACCAAAATCAAAATGAAATCATCGAAACAAAGACTTCAATGTTATATCATCTTACACATGGAAGGCCTGATTTTACACAGGGAATATTTCTCCAAATATTAATGCAACTATTACTGATCGCCAAGACTGGAAAAAGCAACTACTTCATCTCTGCAGGATACCGCCGCAACGTGCCGCCCAGACAACGCGACTGGAGTTGAGAAAAGCTATTTATATGCCACAAGGACACACTTTTTCAGCTCATCCAACAACCTAAACACTGGGAACGATGCAGCGCAGTTGCTCGCTGGCATTTTTTAAAAAATGGGAAGAAAACAAAAAAAAACAAAAAGCATGGAATCGCCTTTATCAGTCAGCATTCACCTCTCCCGAGGGAGCGGCCGCTGCCGAGAGGGAGCAGGAGAGCGCGCGGGACGAGGAGGCGGCGGCGGGCCCGGGCCGGCCTCTTCCCGCCGCCCGGCGACGGACCCCGGCGGCGGCAACCCGCAACTAGCCGCCCCCCGCTCCCCACCGCGCTCCGCAGCCGCTGGCCCGCCAGCGCCGCCCCGCTCCCCGGCCCGGCCGCCCAGCCCCTACTCACGCCTATGGCCAGCGCCCCGGCCCCCATGCCGGCCGGCGGCTGGGCCGGCTCCCGCAGCCCGCCCTGGGCATCCGCCTCCGCCGGGCTCGGCGGCCCCCTCAAGGCGGGAGGCCGGGCCCCACGGTGCCGCCCGCCCCACCGGCCCGCCCCCGCGGCCTGCGAGGGGAGCGGGGCCTGCTCCGCCCGCGGCGGGCTCTGCCGGGAGGGCTCTCCCTCACTAAGGCTTCCCGGGTCGTGGCGGCCTAGGGGCAGCCCTCCCCACCCCCCCCACCCCCGCCCCGGCACCTCTGCGACCCCCGGCTAGGCAGCTGCTGCTCGCTGCCGAGCGGCTGTGTGAGCGTCTGGGCTCGGTTAGAACCGGGCCGCCACGAAACCCACGTTTAGCCAAGTAACATTAGCGGGGCTGCGGGGAAAATTGCAAGCGAGTGTTGCTCTCGCACCCTCAAAGGTTAACAGAGCCGGCCAGCATGGCCTGGAGTGAAGTCAGCGAAGCAAAGCAATCCCCTGTGCCAAGGAAGCCTCCGACGGCACGGCCTGACGTGCCAGGGCCTAGCAGTGTGGGACGCAGTGCAATATTTAGCCTGAATTTAGAAAGCATGAAGCAGTATAGACATAATCCCCCAGTGATTTTCCATCGAGAGATAAGTTGGTGAAACAAGAGAAAGGTTAAAGCGAAAAGGAGATGGCGGGGGGTACACCCCTCAGAGGTAGCGCCTGCCAGCAGTCACGTCATGGCAGCGGCTGGAAGAGGAATTCATTCCCCCAGCTCCCTGCTCCCAGTCACCGCAGGCTGGAAGCAGAGCTTGTCATAGAAATTTAAAGCACATTGCAAAACAGAACTGTGGAGTTGTGGTGTTTCAAATGTTTCACCCTTTCTTGTGGAAGAAAAGCATGTACACGCATGTTTATTTTGGTGTCTGCTCAGATGCAAGGGTTGCTCAGCAGTACTTTGGCATCGGGGTAGAAGCAAAGGTCTTTGGAAAGTGCCTCTCAGAAGTACCTGCCTCTGGTACAGGGACAAAAGAAAGTCTGTCCAAGTAGAGAAAAAGGGAGGAAGAAGAGCATTTTATCAAGCTCTCCATCAGAGGGAAAATGCTACCTGCAGATTTGAGTTTTCATTCATAATTTATTTTGTATTAAGTAGTGCAATGAGAATATCCTTCATACTCAGTTTTTGTTTTCCTCTCTGATCCAGTCTAACTCCAACTACCTTCCCAGTTTGTGAGAGTTAGACTGTGGCATTAGCACTTCCTTTTAAGTCCACTATGGGACTCTCAAAGTGAGCTGATGTAACATCTTCCTCCTCCTCCTCTATCCCCCTCTTTACTGTAAGCCTCTAACGTGCTTTTCACATAAATCATGCACAGCTTTCTTCTTCTTAGTCCTAATTGCAGCTTCACAGTAAAACCCAATGGTATGCTTCAAACTGTAATCTGGAGAGTGAACAACGGGAAATTGCAACTCCCTGGAGACTTTGGGGTTGAAGAGTTCAGACATGAACCCATAGTGAGCAGCAGCTATGGCATTAAGGCTTTTATAAATGTATGGTGACAAGCAGCGGGTACATTCTCATTCTATAGAAAGCAAGATCAGAAGACAAGCGCTAGCGGCAGCAGCCCCAGAGCCAGTACCCTGGCTGCAGTACAGTATTTTTCTACCACAGCCATTTATCAGAGCTGGGGAAGTCACACTTCTGTTAAGTCATTGGAGCGCTTGGGGCTGTGACATGCTGGTAGCTTTTCTCTGGGTTAATAAAGACACTTCTGTACTTGCTTAAAGTCTTGATAGAGCTGAAGGCCAGCATGGTTGTCTCCTGTGTGGCAGAAGAATGGAAACTGGACTGAAACTTTCTCAATCCCTTTGCTTCTTCCTAAGTTTTCCTCATCAGCACCCCACAGGTCCAGCTTCTCCTGTGCAGGGCAGAGTAAGGTTTACTTGAACTTTCCTTAACCACAGCCTAAGAAATAAGTGGGTTCCTTCCTGCACCTTCCACCCTTCCCAGAGAGACATGTTTCTATATACCCTGATCTTCCTCCTCTCCCTTCACTGAACCACCGCCCTTCAGGATGACTCTTCAAAAGAAAAGTGTGACTGATGGGGAACACCAGTGTGTACTTCTGGCACCACAGAAATCAGCCAAGATGTGCTGTGGTTATTTGACTCTAGGTTGCACCCTACTCAGGAAACCTTCATTGTTTTCCTGTAAGCAATTCAGAAAAACCCCTAAAAACCAAATAATCAGAAGCAGTCATGCCTATCACAGAGAAACAAAAAACTCCCAAAACCCAACAACAACAAAGCGCACTTCTGCATAAGTTCCCCTTTATGCTATTTCATGGTCTCTGGCTAAGGTGTTGCGTCAAGCACTGTCTCTTACCTTTTCTACTCCTGAGGAATTTTATACCACAGGGGCAGTACAACTGCAGGATGAATATTTATGTAACTTGTCATAAATGTGTCTACAGTGAGTATCACTTTGCTTTTATGACATACCATGCCTACCTACCTCTGGTCACACAGTTGTTTCCTATAGTTCTCAGCTGGACTGTTATCATCGGTGTGCAATTACTCGATGACTTTTTAACATGACTATCTTTTAAGGGGGGCAACAGAATATATTCTTTGGCTGAGATACACACCTCCATCATTTAATCTCTAATTCCATGTGGCAGCTAAAAGCTAATGTAAAAACACTGCAAAGGACAGGCTGATAAAATCATGCAATGAATCAAGAAAGGAAAAAAAAAAATCTTTTTTTCCCTTCCACTTGTTTACAAATAAGGCATTTAACCTCAGATGTTGAAACAACATTCCCACAGGGGAAGAACTGGGGTAGTGTTAGAAGTTCAAAGGAACATCCTCATGCCACTTCTGTGAATAATCGTTTTATCTCTGCTATGTGCAATATGTTGCTTTAACCTGACTATTATTCATCATTTCCACTCTGACATCAGAATTCAGCATTCATTTCACAACAGCCCGCATAAAAGCACGCTGCTGTGAAATAAGTGTCTATTGCCAGCTCTGGCATCCTTGGACATTACTCTGTTTTCTCCTGGCTAGCCCAAGTAGCCAGCTGCAAGACGTTTGCCATGACGTTCCAGGGCACTCCTGAGAAGGCCAGTCCAACTAAACATGGGGCATAGTCCAGTGACCAGCATGGCGTAAGACATGGCAGCTGCAGGTGAGAGAAGGAGACAAATCAAGAAATCAAGAAGCATGCAAGAGCAGCTGGAAATTGCCAGAACAATGCATCTGGCTGACAGGTTCTTCTACCGTTGTGTGACTAACTGGAACTTCTCCCCCAAAAAGCAGTAACAAGACACCTTTTCCTAAAAAAACCCAAACAACAAAACAAAACAATGAAAAGCACGTGATTCACTTCAATCAAGACATGTATGCGAAGTACTGAAGTATTATTGAACTGGTTCAGCATAGTAAAATACAACTATAAGGATAACGAATCAAAGAAAATGAAATAGCTATCAAATAGCTGAGTACAAAATTAATGTATACTTAAGCAGCAGAGTTATCAGCCTACTGAATCAATGAGAAGGAGACAGTCATACTAATTACAAAGTTATTTAAAATAATACCAGGCTTCTTCAGGCTTACCTAATTACAAGGCTAAACACATACGTGCAAGACTGACATTTGAAGGTTTGGTGATATGAGTAATTTTGCTGTGCAGGGAAACAGTACCATTGCAGGAGTGTGTGATAATTTAGGTTATGATCCAGGGAAAGCTGGCTTTTTAAAATAGCAACAGAGTACCAGGAGTAGGAGCGCTGCTGCCGCCACCCCAGCTCCTGGCTTGTAGCATAATGCAGGAGTGTCACCCTCCTCCCCAAACCAAAACTATATGACAGCAATTAACTTTTGTCCAGGCAAATCGCTATGCCTGCATGAAGTCATACTAAAAATCACCGTGGTTGTTGAAGGGAGACTTGTTAAAGGGAGACTAAAAGCATGAAGTGTGTTATGCAATTTCTGCCTAAATGCCCAAATGTAGTGGAAGCTGCCCTGCAGCCAAACTGCTCCTGAGGATTTAACTCCTCAGTAACACAGCCTACTGCCTGCTTCACAAAGGAAGATGCATAGAGGCTGGCAATGGTGCCAGCACTCGGGCTCAGCCTGCCAGTGGTCAGGGCTAGCAACAGGGTACTGCATCTGGCTTGCCTGGGAGCCAGCACTGAAGGACACAAAAGAAATATAAATAAATAAACTAACTTCTCCAAGCAGCTGGATAAAATGCGGCCTACTCCCCAGATGGCCCCAATGTGTTCATCTTTCCGCATACCTTTGCTTCTTAATGATAGTACCTGCCCTTCAGTAACACTAAACCAAAATACACTGGGTTTTGGAGTCAAAAGAAGGATCACTTTACCCAGGATGTTGTTCCTGTAAACAGATTAAGCGTCTTAAATATCTAAAATGAATATAAAAGGATTTTTTTGTTTGTTTGCTTTTATGAACAAATACCTGGCTACCTTGTACTTCTGCATGAAAACCAGAAAGTGAAGGGTACTAGAAACTAGTTCATTTCCACTTCGTTGCATTGACCGCATGGAGAAACACCGAAAGCCACTGGGCGGAACACGGAGGAGAGAAAATTAAAATCAGCATTTTTGAGAGCTCTTTCACTGGAAGGTGGGGCAGGGCTTTGTTGTGGGGCTCTTTTCCAATGTAAATCCTACAGACACGGCAGGATGAATTTTGAATGCCTTCACAGCACCTTTGCCCTTCAAGGCAGGGGAGGATATAGGGAGAAGGAGAAATCTGATACGAAAGTTATGATCATAAAATAAACAAATTCTTGTTCTTGAGATACAATTTACAGTTTAATCAAGCCTGAATAATGTTATTCTGCCGCTCATCATTATCTTGTTACCTGTGACATCCCACTTTATTTATACAAAATTTCCTTCAGGAAAAAAATCAATATCTGTTGGAGGCACTCATTACTACATGTGATTTCTCTGAATGTAGAATACTTTGAAAAATAAGTACTTTGTCATATAAACAGTACTGTAAAAGCCAGCACAGAAATAATCACTGCTGATAAACAGGAAAATGATCTATAAATAAGTTTTTATTGTAGGTAAACAATGAAGAAAGTCCAGTACCTATATTTTAATATAGTATTGGGGGGGGCATTTTTTAACATTTATGCTACTTGAAGTTTCATTTTCTTCCTTTGCTTGCCTTCCCTCCCAGATATGGTAAACACAAATTTCATCAAAGTGCAAGGTCTAAGAAAATGCTAGCTAAGTGAATGGCTGAGCATGCTAAACACTTGCCCTTAGCTCAGAAGGAACGGGAGGCTTCATTACAGCAATATAAAGAAACTAAATACATATATGTCATAATGTTTTGTACCAAAACCTTCCAGGGGCTGCCCATTGCTGTTATGAAATGTAGCTTGCTACTCATTGCAGCCCAGCTGCCAACCACTGCTAGCTAAACATCAGATCAGCAGGGCAAGGGCCTGCCCCAGCCACATTTTAACCTGGATTTCTTCCCTTGGCCACTTGGAGCAATACTTGAGATTATATGGCGACTCCTGAAGTTGAAAACAGAAAACAGAGCAGCTTATATAAGTTTAGAATTGATCTAGCTGACTAGATCAATAGTCAGCTTTTAGCTGACTAATCATTAGCTCACTAATCTTTACTTAGTGACATAAATTCACATAGGTATTTTTAGAGAGAGGTTTGCCCCTTACTATTGCTACAATGATTTAAAATTTGACATGGAGTTGTGAGGAGCTCAAATGGTTTATGGCCAACTACATCACAGAGAGGTTTTAATTTCGACAAAGATAAGAAAAAGAATTGTTTCAGACCCAAGCATCCCTCAATAACAGCAAAGCAGACCACCAGCTATTATTTATGAATTAACGTATCTTGCCGGTATGCATGCTCCAAACAATACCAACAGAACAAGGTCCCTGAGTGGAAAGGATCATGGAAATTCATTCCTGCAGGGGAAGAAGCCTTTTCATACCTGGCCTAAACTCGTGCTTACATCCCCATCTTGTGGTAAAAGAGGATGGTTGCAAGGCAGTAAAAGGAAATGATAGATTGTGGTTTAGCATAACCACACTTCTGCAACCAACCAGCCAGCAGGGCCGCATAAGGCATGTTCTCTTGCCTCGGTAACTGCTGTCATGCAGTTTCTAATCTCACAGCGAGTCCTCTGCCTCCAGTTCTGCTGCCACATCAATAAGAGGGGCCCAAAGAAAATCCTGTCTTGGTCAAAAGAAAAAAAATATAATGTACTTGTTTCTAAAAATCTCATTAAAATTGCATTCCAAAGACTTTCTTTTGGTTCACGTAGAAAGGGTCTCCATTCCAGCACTGGCCCGATGAGTTTAGGAAATCTGCCTGATGTACTTTAGGAACAACATCCTCTTCTCAATCCCATCTCAGCAGGGGAGACCTGAGCTTAAATCCATTAATTTCATAGACTGGTAGTAAGTTTTGAATCAGGGCTATAAGTAAACCAGGAGATAAGAGGTGTGGACTGCTGTGAAGATCAGAACAGGGAATAGGTCTGCTTTTCCAGAAGGCACTTTCTTCTTGAGAGTCTAGTCCCATGTTTGCATAGCAAAGCCTTCTTGACTGGGGCTTGCATGCTCAGGCTGTACAGACAACTGTGTTGTGGAATTTCTGTGCACATTGTCTCTCTCTTAAACCAGTTTCTAGTTACTAGTGGTTATAGTGAGAACTGACACTGATGATTACATGATGTTACATTTTCACAGTGCAGAGTACATCAAAAGCATCCAGCATTATTTTGGAGGTAGACTACTTGGCCATTCCCATTTTTTTTTTCTTTTTTTTTGTCCTTAGCCCTTAGGAAAGTATTTTCTGTCCTTGGTACTTGTACTTTTACCAAAGTTTTTTCCCTTTAGTTTTTTGCAGGTCTTATTTGTCAGACAGATCTTTAAACATACCTATCAGTTTGGGAGGGAAAATCTTAGAGGGGCTACAAAACTGACCAAGAAACCAGCTGAGCATTGCCAGCAGAACCATTGGCACACCACCGCCGTGGCAGTCTCACTACACTCATTGGTTGAGGGTGTCTCACTTTGAGCGTACACATTTTAATATCCCCACTGCACGGATTGTTTTGCCTCCAAGAGACAGCCATATTTCAGAGTGGTTAGCGCTTATGCTGGGGGATGTATGTGGCCACACTGACCCAGAGCAGGGAAGCAGAGTGTGTTGTGTCCCAAACATTAGAGTTGTGTGTTTTACCCAACATCTGCTGCTGGGACATTTTATAAACTCAGAAGCTAAGGAAACAATTTAAATATGGAGGCATGGGAAGGTCAGAGTGCCAAAAAAATGTAACAAGCCTACAGCAGAATAATACTTCATTGAAAACCCTGTGAGAATAGTGAGATAAGCAATGTTTGCTCCCTCTTTCTCTCCCCATCTCAGCCCCCACCTCAGGCTGTGAGTCAACCTTAGCAATTAAACTGCTAAAGATCAACAGCTCTACAAGGAGAAAGAATGGCATTGCTACCCTATCCCACAGTGAGCTACACGGTCCTAAAAAATAACGCTTGGTGAAACCTGCACTCACTTTTAAAACCAGGCTGATCAAGGCAGCAGCTGGCAGGACCACAGCATGCTTAAAGATATGTAGGATCCCCGTGGGACAAGATGAATGTAGGAAAATGTGCTGCTGTTGAGACACACTTCTGGAGATATTAACAGGTTGTCTACCCTAGTCCAAAGCCCTCAAAAAATTTCAGCCTTTATTTCCTGACCTAGAAAACCAACATAATCCAGCCTCTGTGTCTGGCTACACCTCCGTGCCCCGTACAACTGGGCAATGTTGTGTCAGCTCAGCTAACCCATGGTAATGAGGCAGCCTTAGCCAGAAGTGAAGGTTTAGACTTAAGTCAACTGAAAAGACAATCTGAACTTTTGAACCTGGGCTGGACTTTGAAAAAGTTGCAACACAGCCCAATGTGTTTGGGCTGCTGCTGTTTCGAGAGTGACAGTCACTCCAGGCAACTTTCAGAAAGCAGGGAAGAGTTTCCAGGATTCCCCAGGGAGATGAATGGTGGAAAGGAAGGAAAAATGGGAGGGCAATAAATGGGTTTCAGTGACAGGCTACCAGCAGACCAGGATAATTTTTTTGCCTGGAAATTTGATCTGTTATGTGCATGAGCTTAATCTTACAGCCCTTTCTCAGGCAAAGCTGGCAGCTGTGTCCCCACTGCTGCCTGCCCAGGAGATGGCTGGCAGCGAAAGCAACACAAGGCAGCAGGGCTGGCTACTCACAGCAGTCAGGATTTTCTGCTCTTCAGTAACTTTACATTTTTCATTGCCTCTCTGTACTACAGATGTAAAAGCCCAGGCTCTCCCTTCAAAGAAGCTACTCCCCAGAGTCCCTGGAGACTGCTCTGATTTTGCTGACAAAACTAATGCTCAAAACCCCCTCAAAATCTAACAAAACTCTTCAGTTTGTTTGCTGAGGATTTTGCAATGAGGGAAACATAGCCACGAAACAGAGGCCTTTGCCCTGACTGTTGCAAGGGAACTTGGTGGCCTCAAAGAGGAGGCACCATCTGGCAAATTACAGTCAGAGACATTCACCCCCTTTCAAGTGTAACTGGGGAAAAAAGTACTTCCACATGTCTCCCAACTCAAAATATTGTGAAGTCTTACCCAGCATGGACCACGGCTATAAGCTTCTATTAGTCTGTCAGAAAACTTTGTTCTTACTGGCTTTGAACATTGCAGAAGGTGTGTTATGAGCAGCTGTTGCATTAGGGCAGGCTGTGTATCATAGAGCCAAGCCAAAGAGATAAGAGAAATCACACATCCCTTACTATAGGGTGAAGTGAAGCATGATCAAGAGGAGAGAAATGCATGGGCTGGGCCTAAATCTCTGGTCTGTCAGGAGTTTGTCATTGCCCATAAAGCGAGCAAAAGTCAGCCTTCACGGTAAAGCTCTGAGGCCTTATTGTGGCTACCCAGCTGCTCTGCAGAGGATAAGAAGGAAGATCTTATGTTGGCTGACATTGCCCTATGAGTTATTTTTAGTTACATTTTAAATTTATCAGGCATTTACCAAGTGTGTAAAGCAAGCACTTTGAGAATGAATGGCGTTTGACAAGTTGATTTACTGTAAAAGTCAGCATCCCAGCTGAAGCCCTCTCAAATGGCCTTCAAACAGCAACTGTAACAAAACCATTGATTACCTGTTCTGGTTGGCAAATGTGCATCCTGGAGCCAAGCAAAAGTCAGAGTCACACCAGAGGCAAGTTTTGCAAATCTAATTTTTTTCAGGTTTTACAGACTTCTTTACTGGGTTGGTTCACTGCCCTGAAAGCTACTACCAAGGAGAGATCTGGAGCTCAACAGAGTTGGTCAGGGAAGAAGAGTTTTCTTCAGAAGAAAATGCTGAAATTTTTTTGTAAAATGTTAGCACACACCATTTTGGCTGAAAATAAATTACTTAAACTCTGAAATTCCCCCACCACATCTCATTGACATTCTGGCCAGATGACTTCTGCTCCTATCCTTTGGCTTTAGCTGGAAGTCCAAGACCTGCTGTGGCTGCAGGATGATAACGAATCCTGGTGAAAATCCTAGGATCTGTGATGTGATATGTTTCTAGCTGAACTAAAGAAATATCAGTTCTGCTGCTTAAGGCACAGGCATAAGCTCATCTGCAGTACTGTGTTCAGTGCTGCTTTGTGAAAGATTAATTTAAATGAAGACAAGTGCAGAAAAGAACTAGTAGGATGAAACAGAGAGGAGAAAATTCAGTTTGATGTTGCAAAATGAGGACTGAAAACAAATATGATTACTTACTGCCACAATGTAGTAGGTGTAAACCCCAGAGAGAAGAGAAAGCTATAATGTATGGAACAACACTAGCAAAAAGTCAAACTGGCATATGTGGCTAGTAAATAATTTTAGGGTGGAAATAATAAAAATATTTTAAACCTAGTGAAGTTCTGGAGTATCTTTTTGGATGGAGGAATAAAGGCAAGAAACCTAACTGTCTGAAGGTAGATTATGAGATGGGGGTGCTGTTGCAGCAGGGAGCAGCGCTGGGGACCCAGCAGATTTTTTCCTGTCCATGGCCCAAGGGGAGGCTTGATAGGGAAAAACATGACAGGCAACCCCAGGTCACAGTGCTTTACAGGAACTAAGTTTCCAAATTGAAATATTTTTGAGTTTGGGACTTTCCCTTTTTCAGCAAATGGGGACGTATCCACGGGAAGCAGACACGTTCCACAAATGTGCTCGTTTAGTCAAGAGGCTGTTTTCCACTGAAAAGAAGCTCATCTGGAAATTTTCAAGAAGCCCAAGCATCTGCGTGGACTGTAAACCCCTTGGGCAATAGCCTCTTTTCTCCTTGTTTCTCCAGTGCCAAAGACCCTTGGCGAGACAGACAAAGGATGGCCGGGTGAGGGAAGCAGAGAGTCTGTCCAGCTTCTGCCAGTTCTCCTTTCCATGGGCTGTCTGTGAGATGAGAGGGCCGCAAGGGACCCTGACACACTTGGACAGCAGCCAGGCTAGAGGCAGGAGTTCTGCAATGATGTAGAAACCACATGATGAACCTGACCATAGAAAACTAAAACAGCAAGGCACAAGATCTTAGTGGAATAAAGCTGAATAAAAGGGTAAAATAATAAATAACGATAAATTATTGTTTTCAATAAATCAGCCAAGGGTTGTGTCAGACCAAACAGGAGGCATTTCAGAAACCTAGGCTAAGTAAAAAGCATGTAATTATTTGAAAAGCAATCCTATTCCAAGAGGAGAAAAGTAAGATTGAAGAGCCTGTGCTTCAATGATTCCATTACAAAATTGTTCTGTTTAAGAAGAAATGAAGTTCTAATCAGCTGCAACATAACCGTTCTCTCCTACTTGCCTGCTCACTCATCCTGTGAGTCACACCAAGCTTTGTATATCTTATGCATCTGGAATTCAAATTTTCTTCCTGGAGAAGATGCATCCTCTGACAGGTCTTCCACATTTCTGCCACCTACAAGTGTCTTGGGAAATGTAGTTCAACAAGCTTGAGTTAGCATATCATTCAGCTCTTTCACACAGCTTTTTAAAAGCTTAGTTATCAGCAAGATGTGCAGGGGTTGCTTAGCCACAGAATTCAGATTCTTTTCACAACCTCATACTGCCCACAGCTCAGGAGCTGTTCCAAGTACGATCCATAATTTTGGGTTGCAACCCAGCTTCTTTGCAATGTCAGCTAGTCAAAAAAAGGCATGCCCGTATGCATATATACACACACGGTGTGCTTCCTGCTGCAGGAAGAGGGTTGTCCATGCCGGGGAGTTTGTGAGAAGCAGTGGAGGCAGCAGCTCTCCTCCAGTGTATTCCCGCTTGTCAGAGCCTGGCTGAACAAAAAAGGATGTGCACAGATCTGACTCAGATGTTATTGATTGCTCTGATTTACCCTTGGTTTTTTTTCCCCCACAGTCTTCTTTTCCTGCTGTAGCTGCTGACTGATTTAGTGCCTGTGCTGGCTTAGAGAGGCTTTAAGGTCATTTTTACTGTATCTCTCCCACACAGTGCCTAATGATTTGGAGTCACAGCACCCTTGCCTATAAAAGGGAACATAAAGCAGTGGGGGTTGCTGCCACTTGCTGTGCCTGTCCCCAGTGGAGACAGGAAAGTCTCCATGCACAGATAATCCTGTTTATGTTTCATAGCCCATAGGGGTATTGAGGGTCATACAGGCATCAGACAAGGTCAATGAAAACAGTCTAGCTCGGACGTAGATGAAACAATTTTCACCTTAGGGCACCCCAATTATAAAGTCCACTTTCCCTTTCATTGACTAGTTGTATTCACCATGACAGGAAAGGAACACAATCCCCATTTCACAGTGAAGGTATAGATGGGTCCTGCAGTGTCCTTCTAGCAAGGCCTCCATATACTTCATTTGAACTCAGACAGAAAATAGGGTGGAAAGAGCATGCCCTGTGAACTCCCAAAGCAATGGCCACCCACGGCTCTGGCCACTCAGGGGGCAATTACTGCTGCCTATCACCCACCCAGCACACCACAAGACCATGGGCAGTCAGAGGCAGGAACACAGATGTCCTTCTGACATTTTGACTCAGCGCTATGAGTTAGCAAGGGGTACCCATTGCTGGTGGTATTAGACCAATTTTCAGACAGTGGTGGAATGGCAGGGATATTTACACTCTCCAAAGAATTCTGCTCCCAGAAGTATGAATTCAATTACCCTATGCACGCATATATATATGGATGCATATAATATAACAGCTCCAGCACTGTGAATGCTAAACCAACACTAAAAAGCCCAGCACAGCACAGAGAGGTATACAATAACCAGCACAGGGATGGAGCACCGATGTGCATTACTCAATGAAGGACCACACTGTGCACTCAGCTTCTTGGGACCTGTCTTGATGAGTCTCCTTAGAGCAAGGTCAGGATTCAGAAGAGGAAAAAGCAGAAACAAGGTCATTTTCATGGGTTTCCATGGCTCATTGCCTGCTACGTGTACTTGCTAATAATTATTTTCACACTGGATTTCAGAACACAGCACATGATGGTACATGTCCTCATCTATCCAAACTCATGGTCATGAGGTCACTCTCTATTCTCTCCCTACCCAAGCAACTTCTTCCTTTTCCACTAGTCAGAGCAAGGCAGAATAAAGATCATTCCTCACTATCAGCAGAGAAAGTCTCAGAGAAAATTTACAGGTCGTTGTCGATGGGCTAAACACATTTTCACCTGTCCAGGAATACAAAGAAGGGGCCTGGAGTTTGTCTTCTGGCAGCCAGGCGGATCTTTGCTGTCAATTACTTTTTTTACAGAGGTTGGCAATGGATAGAAATGTGCACCCATCAGCACTGACAGAAAACACTCTTCTGAGGAGAGGAGCACCAGGGCTCTGCCTGCCAGCTCAGTGCCACAGTGGGGAAATCACCTTTTTCAAGCCACCCTGATTCATAAGCAGCCACATTAATGGCATGAAGGCTAACAGGTCCCAGAAGAATTCCAATTAGATGCATTTGTGATTAATGGTCTGGCAAGACAGCAGCAGGGGGGCTGGAGAAAGGCACTGAACCGAAAAATACCCTCTGTATGCTGATGGGGAGGAAAGGGAGGTGCAGCGTGGGGAAGCAGGGCAGGTGAGGTCTCACCAAGCCTAGGAACTACTCAATGGTAAGATTGCCTCCTGTTGCTCACAGTGAATGCCCAAGTGCTTTGGCAGTGATTAGCAGTGCTGAAATACTCCACAAGCACCAGTCAATGTTTTAGTAATGTTGAGTCATAGATTAGCCAATTAATTGACTAGTGCAAGTAGGATCCCTAACCTTCCCAAGGACTAAGGTCTTGTTCACAGCATCACTGCTGCCCTATCAGGCTATGCTACAATTAAGCCAATGGAAGCATGCCCATAGAAACAGCTTAGTTTAAGTCAGCTTCATAATTAATATTCAGACATGGTCCTGAGTGTCTTGTAAGCACTTACATTTTTTTTTTCTTCTTTCTCCTGTTTGATGTTAGCTATGAAGTTATCTAATCTTCAAATCCAGACAGGGCTTGTGTGTTCTTCAATTAGTTTTATTTTTTTGGCTTGGATTTGTTTTTTCTTTTCTACTTTTCTGTTGAGCAGATCTTTAAGCTGCTGTCACTTATTGTCTTTCTCATGGCATAAATTTATACAACACTCCCAAACCCTGCAGCAAAAGAACACTATTTAATCTGCATAGCCAAACACTCAGAAGTGAGGAGGAGCTATAATGAGGCTGTCTGTACAGCTTTAACTTGACCCCAAAGGCAGATGCATCATTATACAGCCTTAATGACATGATCACACACTATTTTTCTCCTGAGAAACCCATGGTAATTTACCACATGAGGGGTGTTTTCATTTTTGTTGCTGAGTGTCTGACCCCGAGCCTTATGCCAGGCTATCAGGCTGGCTTATTTGCTGCAGAAGATTCAGCCAGAGGAACGTGAGGGGACAAGCTCTCTGCATCCCATGCCAGCCCTTGCCACTAACAGCTGTCACTGCTGAACCCAGTTCATTTCTGCCAGAGTCTGGAGATTATTAGGAGCCCCAGAGGCACTAGGATCTTACAGTTAGCTGAGGAAGGGGAAAGAGGTGTTTTTCATGCCTGCCTGCCAAGATGGGAGGCCTGTGGGCTCACCCCTTTACAGATGCCAGAGATTGCCCCTGAAAATCCATGTCCATATTCCAGGTGTCCTTGGCTCTGCAGTACTAGAAATGGCTGCTTTTTTCCTAGTACTCCTCATTCCCATGTTGAGGCTCGCCACTTCTGATTATCCTGTTCCCTTGCCTATGATTCCCTCCCCCCTGCCCAGTTCCCCAGGGCAGAGCAGTAGCTCTGTGAATGCTGGAGAGCAACTGGCAGCAGTGTGAGAAATTGAATTCCTCTTAAAAAATTAGATTTGTAAGCGAGACATCCTGTCCTGGAACAACATAAAAAAAGGCCAAAAGAACAAGAAAGTTTATTCCTTTTGACAAGAATAAATCTGGAGTGAATAATAAGGTGGTCGCTTCCCACAATCAAATTCCAGGGATGGGGCGGGACCATCCAGGAACCTGTATAACATTCACTTTGGGATAAAGCTCCCTCTTGACAGGCTAGAGAAGGGATTATAGCTCTGCAGAGCAAAGAGGTCTAAAGTCTTATGATATCCTGGGAGAGGAAAAGATTGCATCATATGCAGATCACTATGAATCTGACCTGTGCAAAGGACCGGGACCTTGTCATCCCCTGATGCTCAGGGAGATGTTGAGACTGTGCTGTGTTATGTTCTTCTTTTTAAAGGTGTACTTTGTATTGTTAATAAAACCCACAATAGCTTATATCATCAGCTCATGATTTTCATTTGGGTCAGCCATGTCTGTGTCTCTTCATCTGTATTCCCTTGCCTGGCTTAATTAGCCTCCTGAACAAAGGTTCAGGAGAATCCACAGCTTGTATCTTGGGTAGGGGAGAAAGGAAGTCACATTGTGATGGCCTTGTAGAAAGGTAGATGCTGCAGGTTGGCGGTGAGGAGATGGTGATGCTGGCCCCCAAATGGGCTTAAAGACTCACAAGGGCAAGTGGAGAAGACTAGGCAAAGTTCTGGAAGAAATAATATTCCTGGTATTTGCTACCAACTCTGAGGAGATGCTTTGGTGACAGGCATCTGAAAAGAGGGCCCCAATAGCTTGAAAACAGGCCTGTGACCCACTGACAGATTTGCCATACCAGCTCCCAGCAGATTTCCTGCATTGTGAACACAGGTGGATGCAGTGGCTCTCCAGCACCACTGGTGCCAGGAGGTGAGGAGAGCAACATCTTTAGATACCCTCTTCTCTTTTCACTAGCCATCTCTGCTACTATGATGCAGAGCTTGTGTCTTGCTGTCCTGGAGACAGTAGATGGTGCTATTGATAGCACTATTAATATATATGTTAATTAAGTAAAGGTATACCTAGATTATCTGTATTAAATGCTTATGTTTTCCTCATATTTATCATCTCAACGAACCTCAAGGTACTTAGAAAAAGAAAAAGCCTGCATTTTTGTGTCAGCTCATGTTCGGCCTCAGCACAGCTGCTCTTCTGTGTGCCCCCCCAGACGCACTCCAGAAAGAAAACAGAAGAAGATAGCAGACTGATGCTAAGTAGCAAGCAGCCTTGTTACACCAAGTCTTGATGAGACTTCAAAGATAATTTTAGAAAGAGGGATGCAAACAGCCAGGTTGGAGTCTGGCAGGGCTGATTTAAGTGACACTAATCTCTCAGTTTTACAAGACAGCCCTTAAAATCTTGAGCTCAGGCTGTTCTCAAAAGCCAGCACTGACTACCCTGTTGGCACGTGGTAGCCACTCTGCTGCTTTTCAGGAGAGGGACTTGTGATCTTGGTCCCACTACAATAATTGCCTATTATTACTCTCAAAGTAGCAGATTAGGCAAAACCTGTGGTTCCCAGTGGGGCAGAGACTGTGCAAGTAGACAGCTCTTGTGGGAAACAGTTTACAAAGGCAACCCTCCACCTTGAGAAATGAAATTATATCAGCAATATCACAAAGTTGAAAATACTGATTTCTGACTCCCAGACTGGTTGTATTTACAGGAACCAGCTAAATTCCTTTGCTACCCTGTACAAAGCTGTCATTATAATCAAGAACCATGCATTCTAGCAGAGAGGCTAATGAAGGAACAGGTCAAGATACACACACAGAGAAGTGTCGCCAAGAGTGCTGGTCTGGCACAGTCTACAATGTGCTTTGTGTTACTGGGCTTAGAGGAAAACATCTGAGGCCCCATATGACCAACACTCCAATTTCTGCAGCTGAGAGTCAGTGCACACAGGAAAGGCAGCTCATCACCCAAGGAAAAAGAGGTGCTCAGAGCTGAGATGAGTTTTTCTGTGTCTCTTAAGTCTTCTGTGTTTTAAGATCAGTGTTTCATTTATAGATCCCTTTCCCAAATTCATCCAAACACACACATCCAGGTTTGCAAAATGCATTCAAAGCTTGAGAAGGTCAGTCTGGTTCAGCTCCTAGTCCTCCTTAAAGTCACCACTCTTAGGTGTTCTCTTATTTTCTACCGTTTTCCTTTGCTAGCAGCAATTCTTTAAAGGGATCTTTGACTGTGTATGGTTTTGTACTCTGTAGATGTCTCAGGCAAGATTTAAATAGCAGCAGATTGTGTTTCAAGCATTTCACATTGATGGAAATTAAAGGCCCATTTCCCAAAGCTTTTAAATGTGTGCTTAACTTTAGCCACGAGTAATGCTATTGACAGCAAAGGGATAATTCATGTGCTTTGCTGTACTGCTGCCCAACAGCTGTACAAATAATACAAATTGCTTGAGTAATATTCACGGGGTTACTCTACACATTTTCTTAAAAATAAGCCTACATGAGGGTTATCAGTTGGCAATATCTTTTAGCAAGGGGTAGGGCACCTGGTGAGAAAGGCCACAAAAAAGGCCAAGGTATGCAAAGTCTTCTTTGTCTCAATCTTTACTGATAAGACTGGCCTAAAGCAATTTGAGGCCCCTGAGACCAGTGGGAAGCTCTGGGGCAAGGAAGATATATCCTTCATAGAAGAGGATCAGGTTAGGGAATAATTAAACAAATTGGACACACATTAAGTCCATGTGCCCTGATGGGATGCACCCACAAGTGCTGAGGGAGCTAGCAGGTGGTATTGTGGGGCCACTCTTGCTAATCTTTGGAAGGTTGTGGTCCTCAGAGGAGGTTCCTGAGGACAGGAGGAAAGGAAATGTCTCTTCTGTCTTTGATAAGGGCAAGAAAGAGGATCTGGGGAAGTATAAGCTGGTCTTCACCACTTTGGTTCCCTGGGAAAGTGATGGAGGAAATAAACCTGGAAACCATTCCTAAACACATGAAGGACAAGATGAGGGAGTAGTCAGCATGGATTTATGAAGGGACAAGCATGAAGCATGCCTGACCAACCTGCTAATGATGAGATGACTGGCTTCATGGATGAGGGGAGAGCAGCAGATGTTGTTTATTTGTTAAGTAGACTTTAGTCGGCTTGCAATTCTGTTTCCCATAACATCCTCATAGACAAACTGATGAACTACAGATAAGATAAATGGACAGTTGATTGAAAACTGACTGAACTGCCAGATTCAGAGTTGTGATCATGAAGTCCAGCTGTGGCATGAAGCCCAGCTGGAGGCCAGTCACAGGCAGTGTACCCCAGGAGAGGACACTGGGCTCAATACTGTTAAACATCTTCATTAATGATCTGGATGATGGGGCAGAGTCTACCATCAGCAGGACTGTAGATGACACAAAACTGGGAGAAGTTACTGGTACACCAGAGGGTCATACTGCCATCCAGAGGGACCTTGACAGGCTGGAGAAATGGGCTGACAGGAGTCTCATGCAGTTCAACAAGGGGAAGTGCAAAGGCCTGTACCTGAGGATGAAAAACCCCATGCGCCAGTACCTGCTGGGGGCCAACTTGTTGTGAAGCAGCTTTATAGAAAAGGACCTAGGGGTCCCGGTGGACACCCAGTTGACCATAAGCCAACAACACGGCCTTGTGACAAGGAAGACCGCCAGCCTCTTGTGGGACATTAAGAGGAGCATTGCCAGCAGATCAAAGGAAGCGATCTTTCCTCCAGCACTCGTGAGACACAAATGGAGCACTGCGTCCAGTCCTGGGCTCCCCAAACAAGGAAGATATGGATTTACTTGTGAGTCCAAAGAATGGGTCACAACATGACTAAGGGCCTGAACCATCTATCATACAATGAGACACCAGGAGAGCTGGGACTGTACAGCCTTAAAAAGAAACAGGTGAGGGAGGATCTCATCAATATGTAAAAATATCTGATATGAGGGGGAAAGGATAGAGAAGGTGGAGTCCAACTCTTTATTGCCTTTTGTCCTGTCACTGGATAGCACTAGGCACAAATTGAAGTATAAGAAATCCCATTTAAAAATAATAAAAGTTTAATTCTAACTGTGGGGGGTGGTCAAACACTGGCACAGGTTTCCCAGAGAGATTGTGATGTTGCCATCATTGGAAATACTCAAAACCTGACTGGACATGGCCTAGCTGCTCTAGCTGACTCTGCTTTGAGCTTAGGGGTTTTACTAAGACAGTCTCCAGAGTCACCGTCCAGCCCCAACCAGTATATGATTGTGTGAACTGCATCTAGAGGGGAAAAAATATTCTCACTGAGTATGAACAGGAAGCTCTTCAACAAAATTGGGGAAAGTATTTGATTGTGATTGACTGAGCAATTTGTAAAAGTGAAGGGCAGCTTTACTCAAGTGAAGGAAATATCTGCCTAGTTTCATCAGCTTCCAATATTTCTAAAGTTAATTCCTAATCACATAAAAAAAGACAGAAAACTCTGTCATCCCTGTTTTGTATTGTTTGCTGGCTTTGGTTGGGATCTGTCTTTTACCCTAAAATAAATCTTTGGATTGCAAATTGACTTTGAATATTTACTTTGTGATAAATCATTGTTTTGACCAGGAATGCTTAAGACCATCTGTTCTCAACAAAAGCTGCCACAGATCCCATGCTAAATTCGGGTTTACATTAAGCTTTTTCATATTACTTTCCTGGTGGGTAAAGTATAGCTTTTAAAGTATAGCAGTATAACTGACTTAGTCAGCTTCGGCCATGAAATAATGGTCATTGCAATATACTCAGACTGAAGCCACTAATAGCCAATTATCCCACAAGTGGTGTTTTTTTCCAAAGCTACGTCTTCTTCACTATGTCTGCTCCACAGCTGCCAGTGCTGCAGTATTTACATTACAATCTAAACAGACAGTATCTATTTTTATTTTGGATACGGACACAAAATTCAGGTTTAAAATGTCTAAGGGAAAGTTACAGCCTAGCACAACAGTTGCATCCAGTTTCGTTTCTTTTTACCTTCTGCCTGCAAGGTTATAGTAACACTTTAGAAGCACAGCTGCTCTCATGCAAAAGTCCTTTCTGTTGCCAGCTGCACTAAGGGTTGCTCCATAGTTTCCTCTTGCCACAAAAAGCAGCAAATGTGCTTCAAATGTGCAGGAAATGCCAGTGAAACTCCTAGAATACTTATGGTTTCTCTAGCATAGGCTGAGTCATGTTAGCACCAAGATGCTGGGAAGCCCAAAATGCTCTTAAAAAATATTGTTTCTGCTAGTAAATCGAAGACCAAGTTCTCCAGGTCTTACTAATTGCCAACTTTCTGCAGGCCTAGGAGATTTGCTGGCCTCCCTCACCATCCAGGGGAAGTGTTGAACAGATGAAGCTTCCCAGAATCTCAGGAGAGAAAGCAAGGAAAGTTGCTATGGAAAAGAACTGCGTATTGGTATTTGACAGATTTTAATGACTACCCTCAAACTCATCTCAGCCATATGCCAGTCATACCTACTCAGTTCAGTCCCTAATTCTAACATCTATGGTATATAAAGTACACATATATGCTATTATCATGAGCACTGAAGTTTGTCACAAACCTTCTCAACAGCAAAGGCATCAAACTAATGTTGAGGTAAACCCTGTGTTAGCCATAAATGACTTGAACCCACGTTTACCTCTGTAAGAATCAAAACTAGGATCTTTTGCAGGCAAAGGGAAAATAAGACATGTTGCTAATGGGTGTACAGAAAGGCCAGTCACAAGGTAACCATATGAGCAGCCTTCAGACTGAGCTTTGTTTTCCCATTGGGACCTGACACAGGGGTGGTCCACCTCTACTTATTGCAGAGTTACTCATGATTTTGCTATAGTACAAACACAGAAACTATATGCTGGCAACAGCAGCTCTCACTTATAGACCATGTAGATGACCATCCTACAAAAAGCAAAGGAGATTTTATTTGGCCAGTGTGGATGCTCCCTCTGCTGGCACCAGCACCACTGGTTTCTTGTTTGGAACTTCAAGCACTGTTGGGAAGCAAGTCAGTAAACTTAGTTGTCTCAGGCCCTGGAATTTACAGGCCAAGATCTGAGGTATAGTTTTAAGCCACTCTTCATTTTAGACGATATTTATTGTTGTGAACATTGCTGAGCACTGCCCTCATTTTCCACTTAGTTCAAAAGATAAGTGAAAATTAGGGACAATTTCTACATTTTTTTTTCCCCTTCTGCATTCTGAGCAATATAAACACACCAGAGCAAAAGGAAGGGCTAGGATGATGCTTGCAGTTAGCACACAAACATGCTTATTAACCAAAAGCATTGTAGGCTGACTCTGCCAATAACATGGAGCAGCGGCTGAATCTTAGCTGAGCAGGGCGAGACAGAGCCTGGATTCAATGTAGTAGGCATCTGTGGAGTCAGTACAGAAAGATAAAACCTGTTTCCTAACTCTGCAATGCCATGAGTTAGCAGTCTGACCAGAGTAACCTGCCCGGTACTACGCAAATGCACCAAGGCTCAGAATAGGAAACCAGCAAAATTTCTGCTCAGTACAAAGAACGTCAGTGTTTTTTCGCCTTGTTAATTTGTTTTAGAAAGTTTTTACTTCTTTCTCAGCTGGTCATTTCTATAGAAATAAGAGTAGGACCAAAGTTTGCAACACTGAATGAAGGAGGATTTACAGAAGCGTAACAGAGTATGCATGTTGCTCCTTCACAGAATGTGAAGCGTTATTTGATGGTATTTGAAGTGACTTTTCTGTTACCTACAATACTTTACCACTTCCCAATTACAAGTTTCTGGATGACTTAGCTATGGGCAGACATCCTAGAGACGTAAAATTTCTAAGAGAGATAAAATAGTTTATATGTATTGTCATGAAGATGTAATAATTTTCTGATGATATTTTAGAGGTTTGGGGTAGACAGGACTGACACAAAGTAATTAAATGGAAAACAATATAGGAATAGCTTATTACTTTATATACCCATTGGACACAGTTTCCACTTAATCACGCAGTTAATCTCTACACAGCTATTGTATCTCTTCTTATCAGTGCTGCTTTATTACAATTTTTGCCTGTAAGTGCATCAAACAATAAATCACAGTAGTTTGTGCCTCTTCCACAGCCAAACCAAAATACCAGGTTTGGATGACACTGACCGGGCCCAGCTGCCCTCAGATATTGGTGTCATTTGAAAAAACAGGCAACGCATGGGAAGCGAGCAAAGCCTCAATAACCTTGGAGAGCTTTTGCATCAATCACTTCAACATTTTAAACGCCAAATGTTTGAAAATCAGAAATGAAGGTGTTTACACTCCCAGCCCACTGCAGCCAGTGCCTCTGTGGCAGGGTAAGTAGGCAAAGGCTCAGTATAAAAGCACTTAGAATATGCATGCAAAAAGTAGCAGTACTGAAATGAAAACGTTGCCTCAAAATGCTGCTGGAATAGCACAGCTCTTGTTTCCAGGGGTGGAAGCAAAATTGAAGCACCACAAAGGTACACTTGTAGAAAATTTTAGCACTTCTTGATATCTTGTTTCTGTAACTTATTTGCCAGCGGCTAGAAAGAAGGGTTTTTAAACACTTACTAGCTGTTCATCATTTTCCTGGGCTCACTGGTTTTGTGGCATTCGCATTCTGTAGTAAAATCGTGCTTCTTCCAGTAAGAGACCAAGGGACTTCTGTCTACCTGGTTTATGTAAGAGATGCTATTACTGACATATATGGTCTAGTTCAAATAGAAGTAACAGACTTCTAAGTCCTGCATACCTTGGCATTAGACCTAAACACTGTCTTAAAATCCTTCCTGGACCCAGACTTGGAAACTGATGGGAAGGTTTAAGAAAAGAGTGTCAATAAAAAAACAGCCTAAGCTGTCAGGAAGGAGAAAAGAGTCAGATTTAGTGACCGTGTATTGAGGTCTGAGCTCTATTTGTAAAGAAAATGTATCTGGTTTGAATCATAAGCGAGTTTTAATTTTGCTCTGGGTTCCTTTATCAGAATAAAATATTTTGTCTAGTTTCAAAGGCAGTTCAGATACAACAGTGGACAGGCAGTGCTGCTAGATGGCTCCTGTGGTATCTATTACAGGGCATCTGTCGCACACATCCCTGGGCTGTTTCTCACTGCTGCTGTTTTAAAGATGACAGACATGTTTTCATTCAGAAAGGTTGTCTATTTATATCCCCTATGGACAGCTTCTTTCACTGTTCTGTAGAAGATTTATCCAAACAGGAAGGAGGCCTGTGTAATCTGAAGGATGCTCTCCCCATTGAAATTATGTATACAGGCATGTCTGCCTGGGAAGGCATGGGGGGCAAAACTGAAGTTAGGACTAGTCCATAAATATTGGTCCCAGTTAGCTTAGCTATGCAGTTTTTAGCCAGGGACACACATTTGTTTCGTCAGAAGCAATACATGAAAAGTAGCACCTATATACCTAACAGTTCATAAACATGTTTTAAGAAATTAACGCTAAGAGGGAAAATTCACCAGGGACTTGCCACATGCTCTCCTGGACACTGCAGTGAAGAAGGATAGAGTGAACAGCAGAGAGCCTTCCTGAGTCAACAATGTCCCCAGTGTCCCAGAAGCAAGAGGGGATGCGTGCATGACACCTAAAGATGAGTGCTTCGCAACATGCTCAGCCACCAGAATAACCTCTTAGTTATCAGTCAGGCCTGCTGCCCCACTCTGAGCTCTGTGCTGGATGTGGAGCTGCCTGAGGGGTCCTCAAGGACCCCAGTGATGGCTTTCTGCTCTGAACCCCAAATGTTGTTCTGAACTTGTACCCAAGGCTTCCTGCAGGCTAGCCTGCTGCTGGAGAAATGCGTTACGCAGATGATCTGTTGCTGCCCACAGGCTGATTGTGCAGACACAGCGGACAGACACCTGAAGACTGTCCCTGTAGGAAGCCACTTAGAAGATATCCTGGTTTTCAACTAGGCATTAAGTTGGCACAAGCTTGTTTCTGACTTTGTCTCTGCTGAAAATTAGAGGGAAGGACAACATGCTCCCCAAGGGGAAAAAAGAGAAACCCACCAAAACAAAACAAACAACTTGGATATCAGTGGAAGTCTTGCCAGTGACTTCAAAAAGGCCAGGGTTTTGCAGTGATATGAGGGTATAAATAAAAATACTAACAAAAAACTTTGGGTCATCTCCCTTGGGGCCTGGAAAGACCAGAAATGGGTACATCTACCAGAAGTAACAGAATTACAGATTAATCTAAATGCAGTTGTCCAAGCCCTCCGTTTCAGCATAGTGAAATACTGCCTGGTGAAAATTATGAGCTTGCTGTTCGTTTAGTCCTCCCTAAATTTACTACTTTAATACAGTTAGTATTTAGTAACTAATTACAGTTAGTATGCACTACTTTATAAATAAGTGTCTTGCAGTGAAACTGTACTAAAGATTCAGCAAATGAGAATCTGACTAGGTATTAAAGCACTGGGATAACTTCATTAATTCACTATAGGGAATAGCGCAGAGGAGACCTTTATAGCTTATGCTTTAAACCCAACAGTTATAACACTAAACAGACAGTCTCCGCTTGTCCATTTAAAAAAAAAAAAAAAATCACAATGACCTCTCAAGACTCACTGAATTTCCTGCTGTTCCCATCATTTTTCCCTGAATTTGGATATATCTGAGGAGTTAAAGGTATGGTATTAGTGTCTTAAACCAACATATGTTCACTCATCTAATTATTTCTACGTGTTTCCCTGAGTAGTGTGAGGAGCAGTTAGCCAGTAGATTTAAGGAGTATTGAAGATATTGCTTAGAGCTAAGGCAGCTGTGTACTTTTTCCTTCTCATAGAGGCAAGCTGCAAAAAATGGACGGTGATGATCAAGTAACATCTGCAGAGTGGCAATATAATTGAGTCACAAAACACTCCCTTCCACAGACCATCATGGAACATGACCACTACCCCTGCAACAAGCAGAAGACCCACAGTAAAAGACAGAAAGCTTTAGAAATCAGTGAATTATAAACAGAAAGTAAGATACTGAAAGAACTGCCAAACTTCCACTTGCCCTTGCAACAAGGGTGACTTCATCTGGTGTTGACTCCTTTACTATCTCTGGCTTCCACATGCACAAATCCTCTGACTACTTAAACATGGAGACCTTGAGCTCTTGTCCCCTCAGGGCTTAGGACTGCCATTAGAGCCTGCTATTCCCTATCACTCCAGTTGTGTGTAAAAAGTACCCAGGAGATGAGATCAGAGCTCCAGCATCTCCTGATTGTGCTGCATTCACAGAGACAGAAGCCACACTGGCATAAACTGAATATTTCTCCCACTCCCCATCTGTTTCAAATGACTGTACAGGCTATACCAGCTCCACCTCCACAACTGGGCTGTTTCTTATCAGCCCAGCTGCCTCAAGCTGTTATTAGCTATTATGCTACTGATCATTGTTATCTCTCAAGCACATCTTCAGAGAAAAGCTTGAATTTGCAGATATTCCTTGCCTCCCAAACCATCCCTGCCTGAACCAACCTGTAAGATCTGATGTCAAATGTCTGTTACCCTTGGCTTTCACTACAGCAGCATGCATAAACCCCCTGATGACACCTGGTGAAGAGAAGGAGCTGCCCTCATAGCACTGCTGGAGATGCAATGTGCTCACTGCCAGTTGAAAAATTAACCTAATACACATCCATGGGAATGGGATTAAAAGGTCGTTTGACAGTGATCACTAACACTCCAAACCTTCTGTTTAGTGTTGTTAGCAACCCAGCATATGGTAGGTATGACATTTTCCCTGTGGCTTCCCTGCAGAAACCACAGCACTGGACTGGGCTTACACAGAGAAGTGCACATGTTAACCAGGCACAAACCTGCATTCAGGCCTGCAGGTACAACTGCAGCCTTTCCCAAAGCAGAGGGGAAGCAATACGGCTGTGTGACACAGCCATGTGGCCACAGCAACAATTCTGGATCTTGCATGTGGCAGCAAAGGAACCCCCAGGAGGCTTCAGGGATCAGAGGGAGCTCAGGGGCCAGGCTCTGGCTCTGTCAGCTGCAGTTGTGAAGATCACATCCAGATGTGGAAACAACTACAGCAAACAAGAAACTCCCACAGCCACTCCTGAATAGAAACACTATGACAAGTGTATAACTAATTAAGTGAAGGGCACTTCAGTGGAGGGACCGAATGCCCCTACAGGTAGCACTAACAGCCCTGTCAGCTTCTCACAAATACTCAGTGTCTTCACATTCAGGCAACAGCAAGAAGGTCATTCAGGAGGCAGAGCCACTTTACACCAGGCACTGTACAGCTGGGGCAGGGGTGGGGGGGAGTGGTTTCCCTACCCACCTGGGTCTGCAATCCCAGACTTTGAGGACTGGAATGAAACAGAACAGCAAAACAAAAGAACTCAGGGCTAGGAGGTGAAGATATAGTCAATAAACTGGGCTCCATTGACCCTGAACACTGAATATTTGGCAAGGGCTTAGTTAAGGTAAGCCTCAAAATGTAACAGCATAGTATGTCTAACCTCCCCCAAAACATGCAAAGCTCAGCCTCAGTATCTACAGGACAGCAGCTGTGCAAGTCACGTTCAGTAGTGTATGGAGTTATTCAGAATCAAAGTCAATTCATCAGCCACTATAAAGTGACTGATGGCTTTGTTGCAGTCGATAGCGCTATGTTCATTAACTCCAGCTGATAATCTGGCCCTTGGGGTTTGATTCAGACACAAATCTTTAATCAACTAAACACCAACATGAGGAGTTGCAGATGCATTTGTGGACAGCCCGTCGATTAGACCAGGAAGAGAGAGATTCTTTTTCCATGTATGTTTAACAGCTATGGGTTTTTTTTTGTTTGTTTGTTTTCAAATCTAACAGTCAGACTAAATATGTGTCTTTAGAGCAAGCTACATAAACCAGAGTCCCTGCCCTTATATATAACAATGCAGTGCAGCTGAGGAGTATGATGTGTATTATTATTCTTGATACACTGCAGTCTCATTACATTCCAGGGCAGTCATCCGAGTTGATTACAATGCCCAGAGTGCTGGTGATTGCAGTCCAGGGGCTGGTTGAACTACAAGCCAAATAGGATGCTGGGGAATAGGTGAATGCAGATTCCCTCTGGCTTTCAGAAGGAAATTAAAGTTTTTCATTTTGTTTCCTGGGAAGAATCTCCCCGCTGAGCAATGCTGCTGCACTCTGGTGCCAGAGATCCTCCCAGAGTTCCCACAGCTCAGGAATTTCTTTAATCTGATCAGCTCTTAGGGTCAAGGAGCAGAAGGAGTGATAAGACTTCCAGAGGAGAGTCTTACTGAAGAGGTAAAGTAGAGGTGGGATTAAGCTGAAAGGAACTCAATTCCCTACAACCCCTGCTTATGATCCTAGGAAAAGGACAGCACTAATGTAACATCCCACCTGGCCTGGGCAGGAGGGAGCTGGGGCTTCTTGGGTGAGGTGACAGTCCCAGGCAAAGCTGGCTGGTGGCCAGCAGCCAGGCTGCTTCCATCTTGCACAAGGACAGCTTGGCCCAAAGCTCAACATGAAGGTGACAGGAGATTGGCTCCAGCAGGCTTCTTGCAATCTTGCCTTCCCTCAAGAACAGCCTTGGCCACCTCCTTTCCTAGCGATCCAGGTAAGACTGTCAGTACTAATCGCAGGACTGTGGAGATGGCATTGAAGAATAACCAAAGCATGTACTGCTTGAGGGCAGCCTGGCAGTATGGAGCAAGTGGTGCAGACGCTGTGGCTTATTCACCCTTCTGCAGAGGGCATGCTGCAAAGTGTCCCTACATAGCAACATCAGAGATGGCAAGGTGCCATAGGCAGCACTGAGACGTGTCAGGTCTGTTAGTGATGCTATTGCAGATTTGGCTGGAAGGTGCCAATGCTTGGGTAGATTGACAGGCAAGCATTGATTTACAACTTCTTCCAGGAAGCAGCATTATTTAAGGCATTAAATTAGCAGAGGTTCCCTGCTTATTTTGGCTGCTGAGCAAAAGGATGCAAGGGCTGTCTGCCTCCACTTACTGGGTACCCAGCCCAGAGGCCTTTGCTCCCTGTTGGAGCCTGTGGGAGGTGAGTGAGCTCAACTTCTGGAAGGAACTGTTTTCTGCAAGGTTATGTCCTTTGAGACACAGAAAACACCAGTGAAAAGCAGGTCTTCTGCAGGTTTTATCACCAGAAGGCACCCTACTAGTCACCTGAACGGACTGTCTGCCTAATATATGCCAGAGACAGATGTTTTCTAATTTCTGCACCCAGCTGACTGAGCTGGATCTTATTGGTCTTGCCTGAAACACTCAAGTGATTTAGTTGGACAACATTCCTAGACCCTGGCACTGACACTATTCGATACTTGCAGCCAGCATTGCCTCACTGTGGCCTCCATACATCACACCCTATCCAGGCCATGAGCTGATCAACAGCTGAGTGGCTTTAAGGAAAAAAAAAAAAAAATCAAACCACAAAAAACCCCAGACCACAAAACCATACTTGTGCACTTTGTATGTTGAACGCAACTGGGTTAAAATGCTTCGGCTTACTACAGAAGCTGCAAAATTTCCTGTGTTGTGACTGTAGCATTTTCTGGTTCCCCTGCTAGCAGCGCATCCTAGAGAAAAATGTTCTCTCAGGCTGGAGGTAACAGAGGGTGCAGGCATTTTTTCAAGTGACGTGGAAAAAAAGACTTTCTCTAGATATGGCAGATAATTAGAAGATTAAGGAGCCTCTGTCAGACATTAAGGCCAAAACTTAGAAGCCCAGTGCTAGGGTGCCTAGATCACCAGTTGAAACCTACCAATGCAGCAGTGCCCAAGACTCCCTGTTGCCTGATGGCCTTAGGATGGCCTACAATAAAAGTGGTGTCTAAGTACATAAGACTCACAATTGCCAGCTTGGCCATTTTGACGGCAATTTATATAAAGTAACACAGTGAGGAAAGACTATGGTCCTGAGACTAACCATTCCCTTGCTGGTTCAGTAGGCAGAGAGAGCACTCCTGGGAGGGTGTCACTCACTAGTGAGCCGTGTGAGAACTAAACCCTGGGCCAACACATTTGCCCTTTTACTGCAAAGTTATTGCTTTTGTGAACAAGAGGCTGTATGCAAGCACTGTAAGAATTCATGCTTGGTTGATGCTCCCTTAAGTTAGAGTGATCCATTTGCAAAATTCTTCAGAAAGGTGACCTCAGGAGGAAGGGGAGCTCAGATATCGAGCATGCAAGCCTTGAGCCATGCCAGCAGGTACTCAGAAGGGTGAAGGCATTGCCTTTGCTAACAAGTATGTTTACCAGGGTGTGATCATTTGCTGCTTGTGACATGCAAGCTGTACGTTATGTGACACTTTCGATTCTCCTGGACTTGAAATACAGTTTAGTCTGCAGTTTGCTGAACAGCTTATCAAGGATGATGTAAACTTGGTCATCATGTGTCACATAGCTGTATAGACACAAGGAAGGTCACACTTTCCAGAGGAGACTAGTAGCTGTGCACCGTAAGAGTCCTGCAAAAACAGCCGTTTCCTCTTGGTTTCTATCAAGGCTTGACAGCTCATTAAAAGTTAAGGAGAAAAGATTTTATTTGCTTCACTTAGAAGCAAAGCAAAGAGTCTTACCCTTCTGCTCAAACAAAGAAGGACAAAAAGTGACCTTCACTCTTCCCAGCTTTTCTAAGCTATGCCAGAGCTAACAGCAGGGGAGGACCAAATTCTGCACACAGTTATTGCCAACAGTCTTGTTGGGTTTTAAAATTGATTCTTCAGTCAGATATTAATCTGCACTGCAAGAAATGATTTAGAGCTACCTGCAGGTTTGAGGAATACAGCTACATCGATTATGCCGAAGGGAAAATTTCAAGGTAATCTTTGCAGCTTGGAGAGCTAGATCTCAGTTTTGGGTTGGGTGGGTTTTTTTTTTTTTGTTGTTGTTCTTGTTCTCCCCCCCTGCCCAAATAGAAAAGGAAACTCTGCAAGGCCAGATCCACTTCAGGCCCTGCATGCCAAAGGCACAGGGTGAGAAAGAATTAAATAACCATGTGACACGATGGCTGGTCCTGCTCACAAGAACTGTTATGGTGCTTGCATGCAGTGTGTTGGTGTGACGTTAACATCAACGTGCGCTGTGTATACCTGCAGGCAGTGTGTGGTCCCTGGTAAACAAGGCAGGCAGAGCTAGGATGAGAGCTACAAGACAAAAGACTCCAATAATTTAGTTCTATTTAAAAGAGATCTTATTTAAGATAGGTGGTAATCCCATCTAACTTGTCAAGAACATCCACATTAGCACATCTTCCTTCCTCTATTGGAGTCTCAATGCTAAAAGTCTGCTGACAATAGCTTTTTATATATATAAGGCTTTCATGTCACATTTCTCTAGTACTCTAGTAGGTTGCCCAATCAACCTACATCTACCTTTTTTATGTATAATCTTTCTTCCACTAAAACCAGTGCAAACTTAAGGTAGACAATCTACCAGGAACTTCATATTTCTTTTTTGTGGTTATGTGTCTCTTAGCAAGAAAAAGAGAGGAAAACAAGAAAACCACTGGGGGAAATCCTGGCCTTACAGGGCTTTGTGTGCCTCTCTGATAAGACCAGGTAGTCATACCGTTTTGTGCTCCCTGGGCTGGCCTGTGGGAGCACAGAAACACCCGCTGCAGCCTTAGATCTTTTGTCTTTCTTTTCTCTGGATCTAACTCTACCCATGCTAACTCTTAGTTTACAAAGCAAGAACCATAACTCCAGCCCAGCATCTCAGACCATTTCTGCACAGAGAATCAAAGCCTCCCAGAAGCTGCACCTTTTCCTTGCTATGCATTAATAACAGTATGCGTTCCACATAGTGCAATGCCCCACCTCAGGGTCCTTCCTCTCAAACCAGGCCCTCCATCCTCTCCATTTACCAGAGTCAAGTTTCACAGCCCTTTGAACCAGCCTTGAATTAGGTCATCACCTAGGCAAGAATTCAATATTGCACCTTACCTGCAGATCTCCTGGGCCTCTTGACTGTCCTGCAGGATGAATAGCCTTCTCTAGCCATCACCCAAGGCTTTCCCATCTCTCCTGAAAAGGACCCTTTCCCACTTTTATACCTAGATCTCTGCTGCAACTCACTGCATCTTTATCAACTGTCTTTAGGCTCTTACCTCCCTCCTCCCCCCTCCCCTTGCTCACTGAGCTTAAGTAATGAAGAGCACTTGTGTTTCTGCTCTCATCTCATACTGTAAGGCCTTTGCTGTCTCCTGAGCTTAATGCACCCCACCCATACACCTGGTGTTTGCAAAGGTGGGGAGAGATGGGAGCCTCCTTTCTCACTGTCCTCCCGGGCAAGGTCCAACCTGCCAAAACCACTGGTTAGAAACCTGTCCTGCAGGAAAGCTGCTCAGATATTTTTCATCCAAATGGGTATTTTTCTTTTAATGAGCTATTGCTCATTTTCGTCCACATTGCAGCACTTTGGAAAACATGTCAATCACTTGATTTTTTTAAGCCAAACTGAACTGTTTTAATAGTGCTGAAATGCCTTTGCAAAATATAATTCATTCACCTGGAAAGATGTGGAGCATCCCAGGAAGAAGAGCATTTAAACCAGCCTGTCCCTTCCCCTACAGATCTTTCTCTTTACTATCAAAGCGAAGCTCTGTGCTGTGGTGTTCTTCCTAATTGCACTTGTTTGTTGCACATGCTGCATTCTTGAACAAGAACATCTTTTTCCTCCTAGCATCTGGAAATGTAGTTCCTTTTTTTGGTTTTGATTAGGCATATGACCTTTTAAGGAAACAAGCCACAGCACTGGAAGAGCCAAATAATTTATTCAAGCAAAACTTGCCACACAAGTTAAAGAAGTATCAAAGCTCTTCCGGAGCTGGTATTGGATGCCTTGCAATGGTAGAAAAGTGTGTGACCAGAGCAGACTGGCAGGAAAAAGCAATGTGTGCATTGTGCCACTACACGTGCTTGGATGAATAAGAGAGGGGTGCCCCAGTAGAGGGAAGTTTCAATGTAGTTTTTCCTTTTTCCTTTTAAACCTGCACTGGAGGCAGAAAGAACAAGCTGTGCTGGAGCTAGACACAACCTCCACACATGTAGCTATGAAAAAAGCTGTAAGCTATACTATATAGCTCTCTTTTTGTCAGGGGCAGGTTCTACAAAAGATCCAGCTTCTGTTTCAGCAGAAATTAGGACTGTGTAGGGACCATCCTCAATTTTGTAGGTGCTCTCTGCAGTGCCGTCAATTAGTTGCAGTAGCTATTCCAGCCTGTATGTGAGCCAGGCTAGAAAGAAAATGCATGAAAGAAAATGCGCAAAAGAAATGGGACAGATTTCCTCCCTGCAAGCAAACGAGTGGACATTATGAGATGGTTACTGCAGCTCTGTGCCTGTGGGAAGTGTGCCATCTCAGGGAAATATCCAGTGGAGAAAATATGACTGCTTTCTGCTCCACCTGCGCTGCCACGGGGGAGTGGCCAGAGAACCTGGCTTTGCCTTTGCAAGGGCAGAGGGAGATGTGAGAGATGAGTGGCAGACAGGGAAGAGGCTACTCACCCACACCCACTCCAGGGAGCAGAAGCCATGTTGTTTGCATTCAATTTGATGATCTCAGGATATGTCCCCAAAGCACGGGAACAGTTAAGAAATGCAAGACAGTTGCTAGAATTACTCACGGCAACACCCAAAAAGTGAAGAGCAGATGAGTGTGAGCAACCAACCACTTCACTCTTCCATACAGTCCTTGAGCATCAATTGAGCCAAGCTGGAAAGGTGGGTGAGTTTGGGAGGAAAGAGAGCACTGCTTAAGATGGGTGGATGAAGGCGGTATAGCCTGCTGTGGCATAAGCTGTGCAGCAGGGAAGTTAGGGTCAATACCAGGAAAACTTGTTCAGCGGAGAAGAATATAAGCATGCAGAGCCACGTCAATAAAGGCAAGGAGATAAACCCGTAATAAAGAATATTTCATATCATTAATCAAAATTGGAACATATACTGCATTTGCAGTTGCCTCAGATAGTTTGTAGGACTCATCTGATTACCATGTCTTGTTTAAAACTACTGTATAACTCTCAGTGTTCTTAGCCAACATTTCTCCTTTAAATAACTGGTACATGTAAAAATATGATGGTCCCATTGGGTGGGGGGAAACACTGGGATATGACCTGAGCAAGTGCCAGCCCTATTTATTCCCCATTCCTTCTCTTTTGGAGCCAGGAAACTCCAGGGAAGCCTGCCCACCAGCCTCTGCCTACAGAGCAGGAGCTCAAAGCATCCAAAACCTAATGGGAGCCCATGCGTTTCAGAAGACTGAGTAACGCAATGCATGGCGCCAGTATCTCCCCAGAGGCTTCTCCCTTAGCTTAAGACTTAGTAAACATAAGCAATTTGTCTCATTAATAGCTCAGTAACTGTCCTTAAAAAAAGAAGACACAAATGTGAGGTAAGAAATGTGAGGTGCTCCCAAATCACAGGAGGAGCGGCTTCGTGGCTGGCCTCACCTCTGCTGTTTCCCGGGCGGACCTCATCTCTCCTCCTTCCCCAGCCCAAGGTGATGCAGCCCAGCGGTCCCCGGCTCAGCGTGGATGCGGAGGCTTTGCAGAACCCAGCAGCCATTCCTATGCACCAGCCATTTTCTAACAGGCGCCGAGGAAAAGGTGGGTGCCAAGCAGTTGTGCTCCAGCTGCTGGGGTATTTTTCACCAGCCCGTGAGAAACACGTCCTTAACCGCTCAGCTTGCTTATGTCTTTCTGGTGTTATATAAGTGGATTTAGAGAAACAGCACTGCCATGAGCAGGTTTCTAATTAGGAAAAGAAATAAATAGAATTATGGAATTAAGGCAGAACCTCAGCATGAATGACCCAAATCCCTTCCTTGTGCCGCAGTCCACAGCAGGCTATTAGAAAACATTTTTTTTAAGAAGTTAATTCATTACAAAGATGGCACAGCAAAGGCAAATTCCTCTGCAGGCTGGCACCGGCACTCCCGAGCTGTTGATCCTACTTAATTTGACTCTTGGAAGCGTGAAGGACAACGCTTTAGGAAGCAGGGTGCTCTGTGATGCAAGCAGTGGTACCCTCACACCTACAAACGCTGCTGAAATACGAGCAGCAGTGGGGTATACATTACCATTTCCTAACTGACAACTTTCTGCTGGCCCAAACGTGCAGACTGTCAGTACTACTCAGAGTTGCCTACTATGAGTTGCCTACTACCGTACTGGGTATAGGTGTCTCATTAGTGGTGGCTTTCTTTGTGGAGATATCAAGCATCCATAACTCTCCATGAACTGACCTCCAGAGGAGGTAAGAGCACTCTCAACTTCTCACAACTGAGGCCATATTTATCTAAATACTCAGTTGCAGATTTAAATGCCTACTTTTTAACACTGGCTAGTGAAACTAGCAATTTATAGTTCTCCAATTCATTTCTCTGAAATTTGATGAGGAAATTTTAAGTTTTCCACTCACAATACCACCACCTGCCACAGACTGTTTTTGACTGCATTTGAATCCCTGAAGGCATGATGGTTTCTTTAGCTGGTTAAAGCAGTGAAGCAGATACCCTGGGATGTGGTGCTGCTGGCTGGAAAGCTCACGTCCTCAGGAAATCAACTGATGCATGAAGAAGCCAGACATTCTTTATATATGCAGGCACTATCTCACTGAAACTGCTGTGTTAGAGGGCATAAAATCTGTGTCAGATGGAAAACATACACTGGTGTGTGTTTGTTTGATAGGTTGCTGGCTTATTTTCTGCACTGGTCCCTTTTCTGCTGGGTCAGTTCCCTGGGGGTGGGGGATATCTAGGCTTTTTCCCTACTGCAGTGAGACTATATGGATGAAGTAGGAAAGGGAAACCTCAGTTTTCCTGCCTACAAAAAGAGCTTGCCAACTGCAGCTGAATAAACCCAGCTACTGTAGGAAACACCCCACCCCTGGCAGTCTGGGTTCGGGACTAATCTTCGGGAGCTGCTGGCATGCAGGAACCTCCACCAAAGCTCGTTAATAAAATTCCCTGGGCAATTGCCCAAAGCACTGGGCAGTTAGTTCAAGTAGCCTGAACCCTAGCAGCCAACCACAAGACACAAGAATTACAGAAACACAGTGAAGGAAACAACTGTTTTGGGGAAGAGGGCTCCAGCTTGGGGTGAGTAGCCAGAACGTCCCTGGTAGCACAGGCGCTGTGCAACCACATTGTCTCAGGATCTGTTCCGCTCCTCTCCCCTCGCCATAGGAAGGAGTACGCTGAGGTAGGGTCCTCTTGCCCTCTAGTAGTAGGAAGGCACATGGCAATACCATACCTGTAATGCCTCCGGATCAAAATACTTCACTGCCATAATCTGTTACCTTACGCTCTTTTGTAGATAAAACTTTATTTCTTTTTGGGGAGAAAAGTGGTTCAGGCTACTCTGATGCTGACGCTGCCGGCTGTGTGTGTGGTGTGCAGGTGTGCTAGCGGATGGTGGTGACAACTTGCTGCAGCAGTGACACCGCAGGGTTAAAATGCCGCCCTTGCCACCTTGGCTCCTGGGTTGCTGAGCTGGATGACTAATGTGTTGCTGTGTGGCAACGGGCTCCTGAAAGGCTGAGTGAATTCATGTGCAACGGCAGAGTAGCAGAAAAGCCTGTGCTCATGAACAGCTGTGAAAAGTCAATGGCACTTACACAGAAGGAAGCAGATGGGTCTCTTCTCTGGCAGAGACAGCGCGTGGTGGCTTCCACCACACCGAGCTTTGCAAGGTGCCAGATCTCAGGCCTGAATACAGAAAGCCTTTTGTAGCTGCTCTGTCTTACAGACATTCACAGATTTAGTCAGAATGGCCACACTTAAAAATCCTTTCTTTTCCCATGTCAGCCTACAAACAGAGACCCAGAATAATTAAGACAGTGTTCATTTTATTGTACTCAGCATGGAAACCAGGAGATGTAAAACAGCAAAACATTAAATTCCTAAGGGACTCGACTAGGTGGGTAACATTGCTTTAGTATCACTATAAGACTTCTTCACATGCAAACTTCTGTTGGTATGTCTGGAATGAATGGCACAGTACACCTGGAAGCCTAATACTAGCTTTACTTCATACAGTACATCACATTCAGTCAGTGTAACTATAAAAAATAAGAAAGCCACAATAATATTAGTTGTTGTTAGAAGCCCCCAAGTTGGTTTTCTTCTGCTGCTGTCTGATTCATGGCCATAATTTTTGTGGTGCTTGCAACAGCCAGGAACTCAAAGATCACCCGCCCTCTCTCCCTTTAACTCTGGGTAGAAACTCCTGACGCTTTTCAGTGTGCAACGAAGACCTTAACTTCAGACTTCAGATGTGATTTTCCTGTATCATGAACACATGGATCTTTCTCTTTCATTTTACCGAAATTCCTCAGGGCAGTGTCTCAACTTGTTTTTGATGTACTTGAAACTATTGATTATGAACTGGGCTACGGGAAGTGTTGTCAGGAGAACCCTCCAGCAGAAGGGTAGCAGAGCCGCTGAGAAGCATCTGAGAGACTCGTATTCTGCAGCAGACAACTGCTGGAGACTTTGCTGGCAGAACTGTCATTTATTTCTACTCCAGAGAGTGTCAGCCTAAGCAGAAAGCTAACAAAAACTTGAGGTCTACTATTTCAAATGGGACTTGGTTGACGTGATTCTGTTTCTAATGAGCTCAGATGCTTGCTATCACCCATAGTCTTTCTGTGGAAACCAGTTTGTACATACAAGCATGGATTTCCACAAAGCTCAGGAGCCAGTGTGCATCTCTGTACACCCCAGCTACTGCACTTTCTGTTGACAGTCTGGACACATAGGTTGGCCAAGTGGTGGTTTTTTTAGATGTGGGAATGTTTTTAGAGACCAGATAAGGAGAAAATCCTTGTTTCTGTATTGCAGAGTGATCTAAACTTGCCTCAAAGTTGTGGAAAATGCTAAGCCTCCAGCATTCAATCAGAAGGACAAAGGGAAAAAGTATCTTAGAGTATGAGTAATGCATGAGACTTGCACACATGTACACCCCTTTTAAACACGCACATGCACCCATAAGCTTACCCACAGCAAACCTTTTCCTAGAGGAAAAAATATTTCCTCTGTGTGATTGGGCTCAGTAATAACATAATTTTCTTCTTTAAAGAAGCTCAAATGATGAAAGATACATTTCACTTTGCAAAATCTTCCTTGCCAGGATTTGATGCAAAATCCACATTATAAACTCTGGGAAGGAAGAGCTGCTCAGAAAAGCACAAAGCAGAGAAAAACCAATAAATCTCAGAGTTTTAAAAAAAAGGATATTAATTTCAGTTCAGCTCAGCTTTACTCAGCTGTACTGTTACTCAGCTGTAATACCTCATTCTTTCTTTTAAACATCTACACTGACTCAAGTGGGATAACTTACACCCCTAGGAAAACATTGCAGCCATTTCAGTGTACAGGACCTGACCTTCAGGCCCATGGACCAGCACAGCATCCAGCGACTCCAGAGAGATTTGGTAGCGTGCAGCATTTGGATAAGGACCTATGAGCATACCTTTGGGATGACTGAGAACACTGACCACTCATACAGGCATCACAGAGTCACCACAAAATAAACCGGTAGAGGTTGAGGCATTACAAAAACAGGGGGGAAAAAAAACCCGGAGGGGAGACTTTCCTTCAGACCATAGCCCTTAACTTTCTAAGACCATGGAGCCTGATGATCAGTTTTTTGTCATTCAGAGCAGCCATTTCCATAAGCTGGGTGTGAAAGGCTTACTCTGCCTCGGTAACTTTCTGCATTCATTTTTAAAGGGTGCAGAGGGATAGAAACAACAAGACAACGGAGCTAATAAGCTAATAAAATTTGTACTTTCATACAAACCTTGCATATACCAAGCTAAGTAATGAAACACTGGTATGGTAGATTCCAATCAACTTTCCAAAATGAAAACCACTGGCAGGCAACTTGAGTTTTCCATCAACTTCAACACTGATTTTCATTTGGATTTCCACTTCTAAGTTTAAAACTTCAGAACAGTCATGAAATTTAAGAGAAAAGCTAGTGTTATCTTTAGAACACATATTAACTTTTTCTGAATCCTTTGAATTCTGAATACTTCTCCAAACACTGCATTTTACGGGCCTTTACGTGATAGTAGTGGTAATAAACTGAGGTTGTTTGCCTAGTGGTTTTGTTGAATTGTATTTGGATATATCTATACATACTAGCAAAATATACAGCCTTTGGAAACGTTCATATTCCTAAAAGCCACAGGACACCAACAATATGAAAGATGTGTGAGCTCAGAATGAACAAACGGGCAAAACTTAAGCAAAACATTGGCTTTACAGACAGGAATGGGAATTCCTCCTGAAGCACCTACATCAACTTTGTTTTACTTTTCTTTTGCTCCCTCCCCATATTTCTCAGCAATTCATCCGTGTATGTTCAAAAGGAGGTTTTCTTCCTCTGAAATGGAGAAGACTGACATTCTCCTCCTTGTCCCTCCAGTCCTTTCCCTAGTTTTTTCCAAACCAAGACAGCAGAAATGAGGCAGGACTTCAGCACTTGTGCCCAAGGCAACACAAAGCTGGCAGACACCAACCAAGCGCACATGGGCAGTGGTGGATGTCACAGCCTTACATGAAAGCCAGGATTATATTGCAGACTGCGTGTCACAACGTTCTTCTTTAACTCATGCTTTGTATTGGCAACATTAAAACACGCTTATTCTCATTGTTCCTAGTGAAAAGCTCCTGAAGTGAAACTAGAAGTAACTCTCCCATTCTCATTCACTGCTTTTATAGTTCTGGCCATGTCAACCTTCACAGAAGATGCCACCAACAGGGAAGAGTTTCCTGACAATTAGCTTGTTTCCCAAAACTTCTCATCTTGCAACAAACTGAATGTAAGAGTTACTTCAACTGGCTACGCGGCAACACATTCCCCCCCCAGTACACATTTACTCTTGCAAATGACAAAGTGCTTTCTGTTTTGAACCCTCTTTTTATTAGCCTAAATGGATTTCCTTGGTTGTTAACTATTCAGCCAATGCAACGTGACTCTGAGTCACTGGGCAGAGAAAAAGAGAGGGGTGCTGGCACACAGATCGTCTCCCCCTACCCTCTGCCATACCGCTACTCCAAGCACGCTTTCATTTATTGATGCTGACATGACACCAAGAACAGTCTTTCTTGGCCGCTACAAGACCACTCACACGGATAATATTTGCTAATTGCTACCCAAAACATGGTTCTGTTTTGCTGCTGGTGAAAGATGCATCCTACAAGAATTCACATCATCATCTAGACATTGTGCAGAGGAGAAAGCATAAATTACCAGTGTAAAACTATCAGGTTGCCTACAGTCTGCCCTACCAAGGCAAAGTGAAAACCAAAAATATTTTCCATGAGATGCGCTGGTGATTATCGACTCATTTTTGTGTGTTGGTTTTTGGCACGTTATTGCTTGGCTTCAAACGCCTGCAGGGCTTCTGTGCTCACCAGGCAGCGTCACCGACATTTTGCAGTTTATCTTTACACTCGTATTTTCCCAGAATACAAAAGCACAGTGCTCTGCTGACCACTACATTTTTTCCATGCAGTCGTTCAGATGCATCCACTTAGCAACCTGCCCGTCAGCATTTTGCGGTACGTATGTATTGGTGATATTTTCCTGGAAGAAAGTTTGGTCAGGGTGGGAGGTGGGGGTGAACCGGCTGGTGAAGACTCACAGCTGGAAGCAGCTGCAGGGAACCAGGAGAGATCTCCCATTCCTCATGAAGAAGAGTTAATTTCAGTGCTGGTCCAGCACCCTGCTCATTCATTGCTAAGCCCAGCTTGGTCTCAATACAGCAACTCATACCCATATGCTAGAAATATTTTGGAGAGCTTAAGCTAAAGGATAAAGTTCATGGAAATCAGTGAATGCGTGATAGCCATTTATTCTCCTCTGGAAAAAAATATGACAATCCATTTATATATTCAGACTGAGCATATTCTTAAAGGGACAGTTCAGAGTAAGCTGGCTCACAATGCTACAGCGAGCGGGACAGTGGAGAGAGGGGTGCAAGTTGAGCCAAGAGACACTGCTTTGCAGGAAGACAGGCTGGGCAGCAGCTAGCGAGGGATGGGGCAGAAGGGAGGCAGAAGGAGCAGTGCAAAGCTTTGGACCTGGACAGGACACAGCAAACACTGCAGGCAACTCGGGGGACCTCTTCAGGGCTGACACGGACACAACGCGGGAAGAGACATGGAACTTGTCAACTAACCTGACCTAATGATACTGCCAATTTTAATCCCACACAAAATTTCACGTTACTCACATCTTGGACACTGCTAAGAAGGGGCTGGAAACAGTAGCACTAACAGAAAAAAGGAAGGAGGCTTTCCTCCTGATAGGCAGAGGTGGGAAGACACTCTCTAATGTGGTATTTCAGAATCAGCAATTCAGCATCAAGTGGGAGAGGACTTGAAATAACATATAAAAATGGAACAAGGATGTGTCAAATATATACCAGAGGAAAACTAGGTGTCAATTTAGTACTATGCCTAGGGGCATAGTACTTTCATTGAACTGGGTTAAAAAATTGTATCTTATAGTATTTTATCTCTCTGCTGGGGAAAAAATGCCCAAAACAGCTGCTTTGAAGGCTTGGCAGTTGATATACCCAAAAAGTCTGGCCTTCTAAATAAAAGGGGACCACCTCACATCTGTTTCACAGAAAAAAAAATAAAAAATTATATTAGCATTCATTTACACTGTGTAAACCTGTAAGATTTACAGAGTAAGTTGTAAGAGTAAGATCTACAGAGTAAGTCTGGTGTGTGGTACTAGAGACAGAAATAACTTATCATCATGATTCATGAAAAATCTTTAATGGAATAAAAACAACCCCTGTTTAACGCTACTACTCTGCAGGATTACAATATCCAAATATTCCATCCTTTGCGGGAAAGAACGCTAAATTTTCTACAAACTGCAGAAGCTCCCCAGCCTCCCATCATGGACTCTAGTGGACAGAATAAAAAGTTGGTGGGAAACACATTTCCCAGGTTGAAAAATATTATTAAGGTGAGAAATGTGACCAACATACAGTTGAGACATTATCGTATATCACACTTGTGGAGAAACAGTCACTAAGCTACCTTTTATTAGCAGTTTCTACAACTTTTCTAACATTAGAAATACAGCAAAGATTGTCTCAAGATTTCAGTAATTCTATAAAGTAAATGTGTCAAGTTAACAATATAATGGTTTATAATATAGAGAACATTAGGTAAAACAAAATACGCACAGGCTAAATAAATGGTATTCAGTTTATGAGAGGCAGCAAGAAAAGCACCAAAATACTGGGGGGAAAAAAAAGTAGATTTGGCTAAGGACTTAAAAGAAAAAAAATCAGCGTAACACACTAGACGTGTAGGGTTATCGACCCAGACGCACAGGATAGGCTGCTCCTAGGGGAAAACGTTACTGTGCATCTCTGGAGAGAGAAAAAAGATCCACATCACTTTAAAGAGCGATTCAGAGGGGAGGTGCTCAGCACCGCAGGAGGCTGGGAGCAGGCATTGCCCACTCCGGCTGAGGAGCCAGAACAGCTCCCTGCTTTTGAAAGACTTGGCTGGAGTGCCACAGCACGAGTGAGGGCACTGTCCTGTCGGATGCGGGTACATCTACTGACGTGCTCTCTCATGCCTCACCTGCTCTGTGTGCATCGCCTGCTTATACCTTAAGCGTGGCTGATGCAGGGCGGAAAAAGCCCATAGAATGTATCCCTCTCTCACCTTCCCTTCTAGCCATCAAAATCCCACTGATTTAACTTCCCCCAAAGAGATAATCTTTCAGCCTTAATCCTCACTCTGTCTGGTTCTCTGTTTCAATGGGAGGGGAAGACCTGGCTCTGGGGCTCACATGATAATGGTGCCCCACAGCATCAACGGAAGAGAGACTGCTCAGTGATTAATGTCTAGCCTTTTCACGGACTTGCCTCAGCGTGACTAACTTATGCGCCAGGAAAGCTGTCTTGCATTAGGTCTTTACAGCTGTTGGACCTTAGTTTCACCTCACTCAGCTTCCCTCAGCTCACCCCTTTGTATAAGTCTGCATGATGCACACAAATAGCTTCCCATAATAATTCTGACAATCTCTCTGCATCTTGCTTTATCAGAAGGTGCTGCTCTCCCCGCAGCAAGGTGGCAATTTAAATTTGTGCTTTTGCTAAGTGCCTAGCTTTTCATCTGACAGTAGTTGGGACGGGGGTGTAATGTAGAAATACACCAGCTGTGGCAATAATAACAGCGTGATGGAGCGCATGGCTACTCAGAAAACAAAGGGGAATAACTTTCCACTGTTGCTGCGTCACAACCCCAATAACACAACTGAACAGCAGGACTCGAGACTTGACAGGGGGGATTCTCTCTACCACTGCAGACATCTATGCGCCCCTGCAAACCACATCAGTCTAACACAGAAGAAGGAGCAGGTCGGACACAGCAATTAGGACGCCTAAAATTCTGCAGCATGGACTGGAACACATTGTGCTGCCTCCCTTTCAGTTTTTTATTTGAGGATGTATCCGAGGAAATGGATTTCCGGGTCTGACTGTTCTGGGCCCGGATCAGTTTCTCATGTTCCCGTATCTGTCTCTGTAAGTGGTTCTGGATGGCAATTCCCAGGGATTCTGGATCAAGGGAAGCACCGTAAACCTCCCACGTCATGCCTTGCTCATCCCAAACAACATCCCTGACATGCTTGGACTGCTTCACTTGCACTTTTGCCTCCATGGCTGGGGTGGGCTGCTTTTTGTTTTCCCCCAAGTTTGGCAAGGCCTGAGCTGAAGCAGGAAGAGCTGCTGTGTGAAGCTCACTGGGCTCCTTGGCCTGGAGGCCTTGCTGCTGGGGAGCTGCTGATGCCTCCAAGGGAAGGGTGAGATGTGCAGAGCTTGCACTCAACTCAGGCGTTAGTCCTGCCTGCTGGTTCTGGCTGCTGTCTGTCTGGGCCTGGCCAGGGTCTCCCTGGCCTCTGCTCTCCTCCTTTTCACCTGCATCCTCCACGCATGCCTTTATGCGGACAGCAGCAGGTTGGCTGCTAACATTCATCCCTCCTTTCGGATCAAGCACCACTGAGTTTTCTTCCTTCAGTTTTACCACAGATTGATTAGGAATGGCCCCCCCTTGACTCACACCCTTACTTTGTACTGGCTTTTGCTCAGAGCTGCCCAGGACCTCCTTCTGCTTGACTTCACCATCTGCGTTACTGGGTAAAGGTAACTGTCTGCTTCCTGCATCACAGACAAGATCTTGCACATGGTTCTTGGATCCTGGGGCAGTGGCAGCAGATGTGGTGCTTGGTTCACCAGTGCCAGACCCAGACCATGCTGGAGTTTGATTACTGGAGTCAACTGCAAGCTGCTCAACAAGGATGGGCTTTGGTGAGAATGGAGCATCCACTGGCAGCCGAGCAGCATCCTTGCTGTCATGAGCTGCAACGATCATTTCAGCATTACCCACAGATGTCCCTTGGGAAGTAACGGCTGCAGGGGAGGAGGGGAGAGGAGGTTTTGCATTATCTGCTGAGGCGGGAGACGCCATGTCAGATGGGACTCCAGGCAGTTTGACAGGCTGGGCTTGGGCTGAAGCAGTCACAGCTGTAACAACAGTCGATTTTGATGTTATACCAGGAGAACATGGGGACTTTTGTTGTGAGGATAATCTGTCAGTAAGCGCAGACTGGCTCAGCCCCTTACCTCCTTGGTAAACGATGTGCAGTTCTTCCTTCTCCTCTGGAGGAAGGTTCCCTTTTAAGAAGGCAGCAAGGATGCTGGGACTGGTGGAGGCCGACTTGCTCTCCACAGTAGCTACAGCCTGAACTTCAGCATCTCGCCATGTCCTGCTTACTGCTTCCTGAGTTGAAGAGCTGCTCTCCGACTGAACTGTCATTGTACCCGTTTCTCTGAATTTGGAGAGCTCGGTGGGGCCTGGACTTCCCAGCTCAGCATCTGTGTTGTGTACGGGATGCAGATTCTCATGGCTAGACTGGGCTAGTTCCTCACTACTCTGCACTGCTTCAGTTTTATCTGTGGGGTGCAACTGAGCAGTGTCTGCAGCCCTGCTCTTTGCCTCCAAACCAGTCTGTGGGTCTCTCCCCAGGTCAGCTTCAGTTTGCCTCACTGGCGAGCCTGTCTGACACGCAGCAGAACCAGTTTTTTCCACTCCCCTGTCGTTTTCCCCTCTTTGCAGAAGGTTTGCCTGAGAAGTACAGCAGGACTCATTACCCCTAACAGGGTCACCTGGGGAAGAATAATTTAACACCTCAAGTGCTGGCTGATCACCAGTCCCCTGAGGTTTCAAGGCAGTCTCATCCATTTGTGTCAGGGAGCTTGTTTTTGCCTGGCTGCCTTGCACAAACTGCCGGGAGCTCTGGGGAGCTGGCATCATCTCTGGCCCCTGCCCCACCAAGGGGGCTCCTGCTGCAGCAGGGGCTGGCGCTGCTGGTCCCTGGCTGCGTGCTGCCTGGGAGCAACCAGCAGGCTCTATGGTTGCAGGATGTCCCTCCGCTGCTTTGCTGGCGAGCCTGGGAGAGAAGGCTTCCTGCTGGCTAACATCGTCCTCGCAGCGCTGCTCACACCTCTGTGTGCTGGCAGCTGCTGTGCATTTCAGGTTGAACAAGCAAACTCCAGCAGAGCTGGACGGTGTGCATGGGAAGCCATTGCTGGCCCTCTCTCCACTGGGTAGTTGTGGCTGGTGCTTAGCAGACTGCAGGTCTCCCAGGTGGCCCTCCTCTGCAGAAGCTGTGACCAGGGAATTCTTGGCAGATCTCAGAGGATTTGGTACAGTCCCCATGGACTGTCTCTGAGATGTGGCTTGCCCTCAGCTTCTCCTCGGAGTTTTCTAGCCAGGCGGTGGACACAACAGGGCAGGTTGTTGGTGACAAGTAAAACTACTCTGTTAATGAAAGAAACACAGTGTTAGCAGCAGCCAGATTTAAGAACAAGTATCCAGAACAGATTGATTTTACAGCTTGGAGAGAAATACTTGCAGGCAAGGGGGAAAGTGAAGCACCTGATTCTGCCTAAAAGTCACATAAAAACCACAGATTTCAAGGACTGATATCCCTCCCCAGCCCCAGATTGGGGGATCTCCCGTTTCCAAGGGCCAGATGGAGAAGACAATACTAGGGACAAAGCAACAACAGCTGCTCTGTTATTGATACATTAATGAAAACATAATGACATGCCAAGAAGAAGGAGAAAAAGAAGAAACATGAAGTGAAAGCAGGGATGAATAGGAAGGAGGGCAGACTTTGTGTGGAAGTTTGAAGTCAAAAAATAAACTCACTGTGATAAAATCCTTTAGCAAGCCACTCATGGAAGGAAAGGTGCTACCTTGCCTGTTGTGCCTATGTGACGAACAGATCCGATTCCTCCTGGATCCACCCTGTGACCTGAGTGGGTCCTACACCTTTGCTGAGCACCAGTTCCCCCTTCTTTTCATGGAGATCCCTCTCTAACTCCACTACCAACAAGGACGTGCTCACAGGGGACAATGGGTCAATTCAGACTAACATGGGTGAACCCAAACTTCACCGGTAACAGGAATATGGAGGGATGACAACCTGCTGGGTGGTGCAGATAAACACCAAGGGAAGCTACTGCACCATACAGCACCAGGGCTGTGCATATACTTACTGCTTTCACATTTAGATCCTATGAAATAATTACAAGGAAGCCAGCTCAGTTAATAAACAGAGGCACAGATGATCTAGAAATCAATCTACGAGCAGGTGGTATGAAACTGGAAGGTGGACACTGCAGCACTGCAGAACAGGAGGGGCCCATGCCATACCCAGTGAAATTTTGGGGAGGGATTTTAAGCAGGTGGAACAGAGTATCCAGGTTGAAATTGGGCCAGGACTGCAGAGAAACTGTGACTTCAAAGAGGAGGCCATCTCCAAATGTGCCTGTTGGCTAGGCTTTCAAAAGGACTTAGCATTGCCCAACTCGGAACCTGCTAGAGGTCAAGGGCTGGATCCCTGTCATGTCAGCAGAGTGGTGGTGGCCAATGGTGAAATCCCACCCCAGTATTCTTTTAAATTGCAGACTACCTATTCTTGTTTAAAAGGCTTTCCCCAGCCTACGCTGCCAGCAAAGCACGGGTATGAGAGCTGGGAGACACCCAGAACATTTAGTTTTTTGTTAACCAGAGGGATGACGCTGGGAAAATTACTTTACCTCTGTGTGCCCATGTCTCTGCAGGCACACAGTGGGGTCTCCTTCACTGCATTACTTGGGAGGTGCTGCTGGAAGGAGCTGTGCAAACGCGCAGCTGTTCCAGACCCTCCCTACCCGCTAGCAAAATCAGCAAAAGCTCTTTCCAGAAAACATCTCTCTCTCAGCCTGAAGAGCAGTGGTATAACTTCCCTGGCTTCTGTAAAATTAATCCTAAATTTCAGCATCTTGGGGTACTTAAAGCAATAGGAGAAAAAAGCTCAATGAAAGGAAAATGAAAACAAATACAGCCAGCCTACTCTCCTAAGAAAAGGAAAATGCTGCAACTTATTACTTATTCATTAAGCTTTATAACTTCCAGATATTAATAACTTATTATTTTTATACTCCCTCTTTGGGCTCTGTACTACCACAGATATACACGGTCTGCTGGGTTAAGCCAGCCCTGAGAAACTGATCCTGCCCCTGTAGGATCCTGAGTTTCTTAGCTGCAATCTGCGATAGCAGCCCTGCATCACTTCAAAATGGCTTTCCAGCAAGGCTAACAATTGCGAAGCTTTTTGAGAAGAACTGAGTTTATGTAAACTAGACTGCAAGTCTCTGGAAGTTTTGACCGGCTACAAGATGCCTCCGCTTCATTTTGTGCTCACTTTAAAGCCAGCCAGCGTAGTCCTGAAGTAAAGGGGAGCTATTCCAAGCTGAACATCTAATGACCGTGAGGAGAGGAGCAGATGGCTTTGGGCATCTGTTTATCTAACTTCCGTTACTCTCTTTTTTCCTTTTCCAAATACCAATGCAAACCAAACCTGTATATACAATTGGGCAGGTCACATGCCTTTTTTTTTTAGATCCAGATTCTATTTAAGAACAACTAAACAAATAATGGAAAAAAAACCCAACCCATTTTTAGGATGAGACGTACTACTTGGCGAACAGTTTTAGAAGAAATAAAGATGGCAGAGCAAATCTGTTTGGCTTTTCACTGTACAAAAACCGGGAAAAGCAATCTGCATGCCAGAGCACTGTCTTTAACTCATACCCACTCAACAGGGGAACTATTCCTAATTTTTCAGTTAAGTGAGTGAGTTCTGATCTGAACCCCCACATGAATTCCCCCCATCTGTTTAGTGGCCCTTCACCAGCATCACTAGAAACACACATTTAAACAACTGCCACATGTGCCAATTAAATGCGATTCTGCTACTGAGCCCTCAACATATTATGCCAACAGAGGAAATTCAGCCTCCAAAAACCCATGCAGACCTATTCTCTGGTCTGGGACAACAGAGCATAATGCAGACATTTCACTTGGCCCTCAAACACGGGTTGGGGGGCTGGATCATTCTACTGCCTAGGATGACCTTGGAAAGGAGTCAGTTTATGAGAATACAGTTTTTATAAAGACTCTGCAGTCAAAATCATGGGAGCTATTTTCTTGTTAGACTTTTCACTAAGCCATCCTAATGACAGGAGCCAAAGGCACTCTAGTTGTCTAAATACATGCTGTAATTTTTGCAAATGCTCTTTCTTAAGAAGTAATAAAAATTAGAATGACATATGTCTTATGCAAGAGAAAAGCAAGCAAGCCCAACTAATTAAAAAAACTGGAAAGGCATTTTTATCATTGCAGTCTTATTTATGATTATTGTCTCATTTTTATCATTGAAGTCCTATAATATAGGAGTAAAGGACAACACTGGGACCCGTGGGCAACACTATTCAACTGCCAAGGCAGTAAGGATGCAAACCAACAAGCAACACTGACTGCAAGCAAATACCTAGAAGAAATAGAAATACAAAACTCAGTGGCAGGTCAAAAAACACGTCAAGACAAATCAAGATCGCCGATGAAATTTTCAAGTGTTGTATACCTGACCTGGAGTAATCATCCAAAATTTTCTTTTATCAGGAGGTGAAATTGGTATGTCCACAAAGGTCAAAATCAGTTCTTAGTAACAAGAACAGATTTTCTACACCAACACAATTATCTGTCACCTTAGTCTTTCAGATCAAATTAGTCTGCCTGATTGTGTCAATCTCATCGCAAGACAGATTTTTTCTGGACCTTTTGCAACAAGAAGTTTCTAACTTTGACAAAGTTTACGTTTGGCTTATATGGTCTGGGAGGGTCCCTACATGGCCAGCAGACCACGCCTTCACGGACTTTTGTGACTGAATAGGTCGTCTTTATATGCTTTAAAAAAACCCAAAAAACCCCAAACCTTACAAAGTTTCCAGGCAACCCAGTGTTGACAATGTAAAGAAACTCCTATTTATTTCAGTAACACCCATCCCCCAATAAAACAATACTACAAATTTCCCTCTTGTTGCTTATGAGAATGTCAACAAAACCAGAAAGTCTGTATGTCCAATAAAACAAACCAAGAAATTTCCAGGAAATTCCAGCATTAGATTCTGCCCCCCTTCCCTCTAGAAAAATATGAAAATCTGGAAAAGCACAAATAAGACTGCCAGCATCTCCACCTACCCTCAATTTTAAAAAGAATTTAAAAATAATTAATGAAAAACATTCAAAAAGCAGCTCCCAAACTAATCAAGGACCCCCTCGCCAATTCTGGATTCTCATCAGCTTTCAATTCCTTGAGCCCCCCACTCTTGGAGCACTCTCTTCAGCCGTGTCTCTACAAACGGAAGACTGAATATTTGTTCTTAAGAGTTCTAATCTCATAATGTGATCTCTCAGAACATCACAAAAATCAACTACTGCATGGGTTAAGGACACAGATAGACATCTGCTGAAGCAGTTCAGCCTCCTTTCTTGTCTCCTGATCTGAGGAAAAGAAAATGGCACGCTCTAACTCATATTAGATGATTGAATATATAGAGCACAAAGCACATTTCTTTGAATTTTAAACATACCCATGCATTTGCATCCTTCTAATTCTGCACCCAGTGTTTTTTTCCCCACCTCATTTTCCTCTGTAAATGCTGTGACTTTCTCTTTTCGGTGTCAAAGGGTGTTTGTTTTTCTGTTTGTGAAAAACTTGCTTCATGGGTTATTTTCTCCTAATTATCTGTGGGACTGAAGACTGGCACCACAAATGAAGGACAGCGCAAACCAAGGACGTATTCATTAAAATACAAACCAGGTTGCCCAAAGAGGTAAGAGACAAGATGCCCACAGCTTCCATCATCCAATGTGCTTTGGGATGCTGATATGAGACAGACTCTTATGCTACAATCACGGGGAAGCAAGAGGTGATGGGGATGCCCACAGATACCTTGCATACATGCGGTTCCTGCAAGAGATGGGGTTGGCATTTCAAGAAGGTACACAAAGTCCCACTTCCCCTCCTACACTGGGGGACAGCGCATGATATTGCGGGCCACACCTGCAAACACCACAGAAACCCGTGTCAGAGGCAGACAGGGAGACGGATGGCAGAAGCAACAAGTTCAACGCTACAGGGCTGCGGCACCCTCTGTGCAGACATTATGCAAAGTGGGTGACTGTATGCAGTGGTTTGCTTTTGACTGGCCTCTGCTGATTCAATTAGCAGAACTGCTGTAACACTCTAGCAGATACTGCAAAATACCTATTTACTCGCTCACTATGCAGTGAACTGATATGACTTTACCCGGCCCAGATGGGCAGCAGCCTATCGCTAGACTGCTTTCAGTTCAGTAAGGGCTTTTTCTGCCCTTTTTTGCTACTCACCTTTTCTTATTGCTTCTCGATGCCTTTCTGCTGCCTTAAACTACAACTCACCTCGACTCCGCTCATCATGGTACATGAGCACTTTTGTTGCAGCACCTAGGCTCAGGGCTAGCCGTTATGGGCCCACTCAATAGCATGACCATATGAAGGTCATACTAGTTCCCATCCACAGCCTTGGATGTTTGGCTCTGTCACAACTGCCCTGAGGATAGAAACAGGGCAGGGTGTGATAGATGGTATGTGTCTTGTTTGTGCATCCACTAAATTCCCTTGAACAGCTGGTTGGGTCAGTCATACCCCTCTAGAAGGAAGAGAAGACAGCTCAGCAAGATGGGCCACAGAACAAATGCTGGAGAGGAAGCTGAGAAGGAGCCAGGATGTGGCAGCCCCTGTAGGGAGCATCCAGCCAGGTACCAAGGGCGACAGGAGGAATTTCCCGAGGACGAGGCAGTCTCATGCAGCTCAGGAGCCCCTGTGCTGGCTGCAACCCTGCCTAGGAGCAAGGGCCTGCCTACAAGGACTTGTTAGCTTACTTGTTTATTTTTAGTTTTCACTGTAGTAAAAATTATATTTCTCATTTGTAAGCATTTAGCTCTAGGTGCGGGTGGGTTTATTTGAAAATCTTTTCAGTTATTTTTGTTATTTTTTGGGGTTGGGACATCTGCTTTAGAAAAACATCAGATCCACTTGAAGGCTCTGGCCAGCCTGAAGTCCTAGCACACACGGACATGGATCCTCTGTACACCCTTCCTGCTGTTAGCCATCAGGAGTTTAAGGATTTTCTGAATTGAAGGACATACTTTAACCACCTTTGGAAATGAATGCCACTCTATGAAACCCTTGTGTATCTTTGGCCTATATGAAATGCTGTAGCAATGGACACATGCACGCCCCATGAGAAAAGGGCCTTTATTTGTACAAGCCTGCTCACTGGAAGTCTAGATCACTCATTTTAGTATTAAAGTAAATACCACCAAACAAAACCCCACAGCCTCTCTTAAAACCCTTCCCAGCACTTGTACTAGAAGCACTTTTAAACCACCTCCGACACACACTGCAATACTAAACCAGCTGAAACTATCAACTGAACCGCACAGAAAACCCCCAGGGAAACCCAGCTCCTGCCGGGGCTCTTGGGGTGCAGCCTGGCTCCTCACCAGGCCTCACAGCTCTTCCTCCTGGATGCTGAGACACAGCCTGCAGTACCTAGCAGGTCTGCTTGCACAGATGTCAAGACACGATGCTGAAAAATGGAAAAGGTGGGGGAAAAAATGGGAAATGAGTCCAATAGGAAAAACAGAGGGTAAGTACTTAAGAAAATGTTAGGCTTTGCTCACACTTGCTTTGCAATGGTAATAAACCAAGTAAAATTGGGTGAAAAATCAAGGGCAAGATGCGCTGCCATTTTTTGCCAAAAAGGAATAGCTGCCAAACAGCCCGACAGCTACTGAAAATTTGTCAAGCAGTATTTTGTACAAGCTGAAGAAATATATTTTTCTGGTTGCTGTCTCCTCTCATCTTGCATCTCTCTGCCAAGTACAGGCTTATACTTTGCAAAGTGCAGAGCACGGGAGCTCCACTTTCGAAGGACAAAGCTCAGCTTAACCTGCTGCCCACAACCTGCAGACAAGAAAACGGGCAAAGTCAGTCCTACCAAATGGCACAGCAGCTTCTAGGCCTAATCCAAAGCAAAGCAAACTGCTTTGCATCTCCCTCAATTTCACTGAGCTTTTGACCAAACCTTAAGGACACCCTTCCAAGAGGCCACAGTAACCTTACTGCGAATGATATAGTGTACTCAACTAGATGCAAAGCAACTCTGATTAATTTTAAATACATTTTAAAATCTAATATTTACAATATTTTCTCACTGCAGCATGCAGACAGCATTGCTGTATTTTGTTTCTGCAGGTAGCTCTTGCACGTTTTCTCTTTAATCTTGCTCTCTGTGCTCCCTAGACTCCTGCCGAATTCCTGGGAGTCCAGCAGACTGCAGAAGAGGCTCACAGAGATGGGATCTCTCTTAAGTATTCTCGGGTACTTAGCAGTGAGCAGAATGGACCATCTATCTATAATTTTGGTACTACAGTGTTTGTCCCAGTTTAGAAGCAAGTATTGGTCACTCCATCCCTAGCATGACCTCAGGATTGCTGGAAAAATCAGTATCAGCATCAGCAGCTTTAGAGCGCACACCCAGGCAGGGCTGAACCAGATTTGGGGTACACCTCTGCTCCAACTTAAGCCAAAGGGTATGAACAGTCCCATGGCTTCCTGAGTGCAGGACAGTGCTGACAAGCTCATTCGAGAGTCTGGGCTCATGAGCTTGAACAGAACCTTGCCCCAACACTTCAAAATGGTCCAGAGACATGTGTGCACCTCAGCAGTCGCCCAGGGACAGATGTGTGGGAATATCTGCAGCCAGCTTTAAATAGGCAGGCCAATAACCATGGATGAATAAACACTGTGTGGTGACCGAGCCCGATTCAGCTCTACTGTCCTGCTGCAGCAGAATAATTGGTTACCCTTCAATTAGAAAGATGTCCATCTAAAAGGAAGTACAACTGCAGCTCTGCTCTAAGATGAAATGTTCTAGCCCGTGTCCCATCTGTTCCCCGTGGGCAGCTCCTATCTCGCCCTGGCCAGGAGACAAGCAGCAACCACCACGTCCATCTCCGGCACCTGTTCACAGAGCCCTGATGGGAGCCCATGCACTGTTAGCAGTGCCATGATGTAAATTTTCTGTACACATGTAAACTTCGCTCCTGGTTGCATTTTGCTTTTAATCTCTGTCAGCAAGTCATTGTATCAGAAGAGGTCAGGTTATCCTTTTCTGTACCCTGATGCATACAGCTACCGCAGTCACACCAATGACTTTCACTCAGAGGTTCCCCAGCACCAAAGCTGGGCTGGCTCTGCTGAAGAGATCACTGTCCTCTGGCCATGGCCAAAGGCAGCAGGCTGGCATGTGCAGTGGAAGTACTGCAAAAGCGCCTTGTTTTTGTGGGAGGAAGGTTTTGCAAAACTCTTTCAGCTTCCAGAAGGAAAATGGGGTTGCTTTGTGCTCCAACACTTTAAAGCAAGGAAAAACAATATTTAAAAGTGGTAGAAAATAGTCTCAAGAAGATTGCTAGAAATCAACATTTGGAAAGGAGACTGAAAATCCTGATTTAAATTAAGAACTGTGACATCATCTGTTGCCCTTGGGCCTTCATAGCTCACCTCTTTCTCACAGTTTAAAAGCCTTTTCTGGGGGAGGCTGAGATTCTCAAGTAATCGCAGCCTCTAGAACATCTCAAAAGAGCCCCACGCGTGGTCAGAGGGGAGTGGTGTGGGAAGGAAGTGGGGGAGGCTTGAGTGGCAGCCTAAACATGTACCACCTCCACACCCATCTCCCCACACTGTCCCCTCCTCTGCCCCACAACCCATCCTGCCCTTCTACTTTCCCACTCAGCTCAATGCTCTGCTATGCTCCTGAGTGTCCTCCCTGCTGGCAGAGAGGGGTCTTGGGCAACAGCACGGGGCTGCAAAGACAGGCTCTCTCTTTGCACGCCTCCTTCCACGGTTACACCACCTGGTAAAAAGGCTTTCTGTGGTGAGGCGTGTAAGTATGTGAAAGTCGCTGATGAACACCGGGCTTGCACCAGAATACCACCAAAAGCCTGTCAGTCTTCTTCCTCCAAGGTGAAAGAGGAGGATAAATGGCTTTATGAAAACAGCCAAATCAAACAACAACTACACCGGCTGGCAGCCGCTCTAACAGTTGCATAGCTACAGTGGCACTCCTACCTCGTATCCTTGGCCACCCTAGAGGGGATGTGACGTGTGGATAAACCCCCCAGGAATATATATATATATATATTTTTATTAAATTGCATGTTATGTTTAGCCTCATAATTTATCAGCACTTTTTTTTATTTCAGTATCTGAAACTGGAAGTGACTTTCAAGAAAATGCAGCCTGACTTCAAGAGTAAGCTGCATTTCAGGAGGAATGTTTGCATGCGTGCTCCTGACACGTGTATGTGAGAGGAAACTAGCAACCTGCTGTCCACATCAGGCAGGTGACTCCATTTCACATAACTCACTGACACATTGTTTTTCTTCAGCTTACTATTGAGTAAAAACAAGACGTGGAGAAGTGGTGGTTGAGGGGTGTGAACAAGAGGGTTGTATGGACCTCTCAAACACCACTTTCACGTTTGATGTTGAAAGACACAGAATTTTCCAACAACCAAGTGGGAATTTCATTCCCTGTCTGTCCCACTATCTTCTTCTAATAAAAGCACGGTGAAATCTAACCCCTCATTAATGCATTTCATGCAACTGAATGCATTTGAATGTTGACAGCTGACAAAAGAAAAGCCCTGTTTTTCAAGAGAGCAGTTTAACAATAGCAACAATACATACCTTTTTCCTACACAGCAATGCCAACGTGACTTCATTATAAAGCAGAGTGATAGTCCTCAGGGGTTAAAGCATAATGCTGGCTTAGTGCCCATGCAATTCTTGCTTTCTCTGCTAAGACGCCCAGTCAACTAGCAGCAATCAGGATGGTGAGGTTTACGTGGATATCCATCTATTGGGATCTGGACCAAGACCAAAATAATGATTTGTGTGGTCAGGAAAACATAACTGCTGCTGAGTAGGTGTGCCTTGGAAAGCGTGGCTCTATGGGACAAAGGATGTTATCTACTTCTAACATGCTTACAGATCCTTGAAAGCAAATTTCCTGAATTTCATGAGGACCTTCTCTTTAAGAACGTTCCCCCAGTATACTGAATACAAACACTCATCACATGGCTGAAGCAGCCCCAGTAGTGGTGGTAGCACCCTAGATAATTAGGCCTGATTTGCTGCTGAGTAACCATATTATTGGTGCCCAGAGAAGTGTATTGTAGCAGCAGGGTTTTTTTTAACCAAACTTGGAAGTACAGAAATTTTGCCTCGGAAGAGCCGATAGCACAAGGCGTGTCCTTTGCATAAGGTAAAACCCAACAATAATATTTAACTCTCACACACCATCTGAAAAAGTAAGTTCTCCTCATATATCATACTATTTGAATGAAGATGCTGGGCTCAGTATTAGAGAAGGGAATATATAAACAGGCACCTGGCAAAGGACATATCCATTGTCATTTACAACTGTTATCCTAACAGAAAACAACTACTCCAAATGGCATGTAATTAGAGAAGAAGGATGCAGAGCCTAACCAGTCATTACTGTAACAGAAATTTGCCGTAGCGTGTGATTAACCTAAGAAAGGCACGATGATGATCTCACCATGTCTGCTCTTGCCCCCTGGCTATCAGAAACACAACTAATGTGAACAAAGAGGCTGGCAGCTGAAACAGCTATCGCCATGGCTTTTTTTTAAAAAAAAAACAAACAAAAAACCCGAACAGTTAAAAATATCTTGCCTTCTTCCTGCTGCCACCTCAGCAGTTGCTTCCTGTTTCTTCACATTCTCACTTTGCTCCACTGCTACCTGTCATTGACAATAAGAGCAGTAAAAAGAACAAAATAATCTCCTTAGTAAACTGCCTCCTGCTAAACACCTTCTCAAAAAAACACGAGACGAAGCGCCATGTACTGAGCCACTTTTTGTCTGATGTATTGAGGCTCTGCAGGAAACCAAATGGCTGCAGGTTGGAAGCCTTCGCTGTTCAGAGATAAAATCGGAGCAATTCAGTGGTATCTTAACAATGCCAGTAAATGCTCTTTTGAGGGCAATGACTCAAACCTGTACATCCAGCTAAGGACTCTAACCTGCTTATATCAGTCACATGAGCTTACGATATGACTTCAGTGGGACCGTTACATGAAAAGCTGCCATCTCAGCCTCAGACTCTTCTTTTTTTTTACCTTGAGGTACAATTTATTTTGTTGAACATTGATTCTGGTGGAATTGGACCAAACTGGAGATCAGCATCTTTTTTTTTTTTTTTTTTTTTTTTTGAACTGGTAAGGTACTGCATGTGGGACATGGGGAAAAGCAGGATGTGCTAACCAAGCAGGGACAGGATGACACATCCTAAATGGCACCTTGCAGAGCCAGGAAAAATGACACTTGTCACATACTGCAGATAATCAGTGGCACCATCGCTTTTTATATCCAGAAATGACGGAACAGCCTAACTGTATACATAGCACTGCTGCCATGTGAGGGCTTCCAGCCACTTGACCCTAATGAAGGCAAATGCTAGATAGGAACATGTTGGTAAAATATTACACCTATACACCATGTCTTCTTCAGTCTCCACCCAGAGCTAACAGAAGGTATTGAAAAAGACACATCTGAGAAACCTCACAGATGACAGTGACTGCCACTGTGGCAGATCTGATCAGGTAAAATTGAGAGAAACTTATTGTTCTGGCTTTTGGCTTGAGAAAAAGAAGGTACTGGCACCGATACCAACTCAGCATTGGTAAGAATCAACCCACAAACCTTACCTCGCTAACTCTGAGTCCTGAATTTAACTATATACCCAGAGAGCTCTTCAGGACAAAAAGAGGCTCTCAAGTCTTCTCCACCCACCACGTGGATGTGCTTGAACAAAGAGACTGCAGTGCTTTCCCTGGGTGAAGAAGCCAACTCGGTCACCAAGTCACTCTCTCAACACCTCCGCCTTCCTGCAGCAAAGAAAAACACCAACAGCTGCGCTGTACGATTGCTTATTTTAGGAACAAGTCATTATTTGCAGTCTATCCCACAGGTGTCTGATGGTAATAGCTTTTCAGAACTGCCCTTGCAGGCAGCCCAGGGGTGTAAAAATCTCTCGCACTAATAATCACAGGAACCATCCTCCCTTCCATTAGAACTGTCTCCTAACAATGGCTTATTCAAAACATGTATTTTTTTTTCTTAGATTCAACATGCTTCTATCCTTCCAGCCCCAATAAGGGGGACTAAGGTATCCAATTGCCTGCACATTTTTTATACTGTTTTAAATGTGCATTTTCACAGGCTTAAGAATAATTACATTCTCTGCTTCTGAATTCTTGAAAATCACAATGATCATAAGACAAATCCTTATTTAGTCTCTGAGACTTGGGAAACCCCATCTGTGTCAGAACCAAACTAAAACCAGAAATACTTCCTCAAGACAGCAAATATTAGAGGTAGTAATGCAAAATATGGAAACTAATTCCATAAAACATGCTGGAAACAGAGACCCAGCGTGTCTTATTTTGTAAACCCTTTCAAAGCTAATAATAATATTGGGAGTCAATTACTGGACTCATCATAAGCCAAAGCTTTGCTGGTTGCGATATGGCACAACCATATCCATACCCTGGACCTCTGCCTTACCCATACCAGATATACGGCCCATACCCTGAGCCTCTACAAGGCCATGACTGCTTACAGCTGCTAATGCGACATCCCCACTCCTGTCAAGGGCTAGGATCTTCCAGAGCTAGAGTTCAGGGTTTACACTGAGCCTAACACTAGGCATTACCTCTCCTCCTCCTATCTTCTGCATTTAAGCCAGGCATATTTACATTTCCGTTTATCAAGTGACTGAAGCAACACACTCCATGGAGGAGGCACTGGTAAAAGACATTAACTTTGACTTGAATTACCATCCCTCAGGATGATTGCCAAATTGGTTAATAAGTATAATTAGCATTTAATAAAATAATGGCTGAAACAAGATATATCACATCTGGGCTTAACAAAGTCTTGGGTTTACTGAAGCTGGCTAACTTGGCCACCTGGCCAAGCCCAAACCAGACAGCCCCATGGGCAGGGTGACTGGCACTCAACATGGCAGCGATCCCTCCAGCTCACCTTCACATATGGTGAAGGTACAAGCTTCTCAAGCTACCTGCAGCTGCTTCACAGTACAAAAGGAAAACATGCCCAAAGCATTAAAAAAATAGGGGGAGGGGAGGAGGGGGAGAGAGAGAGATGTGGCAGCCCTAAGCAATTACAGAGTTTATCACCTAATGCCCAGCTCCTTATATCAGGCTGTGTTCCTTTTTACTCCTCTTTGGAGCAGGTTTAGATGCCCTGGCTCAAGTTGCCAGAATATTTAACCTGCAAATCTTAGAAGTGAGATGAGGTCAGGCTGTACCTTGCTAGAGCACAGCTGTGAGCGAGCGGGTCTGTGCGATAGCTTTGTCCTTGTTTCTAAGACAGCTGGACTGGAAGCTGGCATGGTGTGAAAAAGGATCATTCACAGCTGAGGGCTTAATTACTGGACTTGCACTGAACGTGGATGCCTCAAGCACGGAGGCATACTTGAAGGAGCGAGAAAACACATGACAACCTTAGAGCCAGTATGAATATCCAGACAAGATTGTTTATTTCCACACAGGACCCTCTTGAAGATAAGCACTAGATACTTCAACCAGTCATCTGACACCTGTGGATGCACAGTAGGCTTCCTGCCACATTTCTTTTTACATCCTATTTATGGATACAATTTTTATTACCACAAACTATGTATACATATGTGATTGCAGACATACATATACACATAAAATTTGACATATGCTAACATAAAGATAGTCATCCAGCCTAATCTGGGTGATTAAAGCTAGGCGCTGAAGTCAAAGTCTGATTCTCAGAAGTGCTGAATAATCAGAAATACTAGTAAAGCCAGTGGGAGGCAAAAGTTGCTCAATATTTTTGAAAATACAATTCTTTTTGTTCCTGTTCTTATCCAAGAAATGCCAGAAGATCCTAACATATCCTGTTGTTTCCCTGTATGCTATATGTGAGTAGAGATACTAGACATTCATAGCTTAAGCAGGCAAGGTAGAGACCAGAGGTAGGAACCGGTACTTTTTCTGCCTCTTCTTTAGAAGCTAACACAAAGATCACAAAGAAAACTATGCAACAGTTGATATCTAACACCAGTGATTTAACTACAGAACACCCTTCTCCTACATCTCATCATCTACTAAAAATTCTTTGCAATTATGAGCGTAGGAATCTGGCTTTAAAGATCTACCTTTGACACATTACCAAAAAACATCAAAAAGGGGTGTTCCATCACTGGTTTACTGCCATACAGCAAGTCCTGAACCTATAAAGAGGCAAAGCACGCTGGGACCTCTGTTGAAGCACAAGCTTGAAAACCAAACAAGTGTAGAGAATATGCTGCTGCCAGCATTTGTGAAGAAAAAACCCAAACCCCACAAAACCCAAAAAGCACCACCCTTTGATGAACAAGCAAGGGATGTTACTGACCTAGGAAGGCCAACCACCCATGAAAAGTACTTGCAACCACTGCAGATCTGTTAGTGTTCATACAAGGAGGTAAGTGCTTTTTTGAAAAGGCTCTGTTAATGCTCTTGCTCTTCAGAAAGCTGAGGCAAGGCATGGGATTGGATGGGGTATGAAATGTTTGACAACAGAGAGAAAGACATCCAGAGTGAACAGGGCAGCAGGAAATGAGATACTGAGCAAGCAACTCCACTTGATTATCTTTTCTTCTTCTTACAGGTGAGCTGCTGCTTTTGCACAGCGCAAGGCTGGCAATTTGTTCTGAACAACCCGTCCTATAAAGCTGTAGCCTGTGTGCTTGAGCAAGGGGGAACAGAGTAGACCAAGAACAAGTGAAAGAAGTATGTGGACAGAGAGGCAGATTGGGTCAGAAGATCAAGCAAGTCCAGGCTAGGAACCTAAGAGCAATTCATCAGGTACTCCTTGCATAACCATATTACCAAAGACTCAGGCCCCACTCTTATGAAACTTGGCTCTCACTAGGGTGACTAAGCTTGCACCTTTCCCTCCATCTTTGCCCAGCTGCTGCTCAGCACAGCCCAGGTAACTGCTATAGCTTGATCCCCACTACCTCAGCTCTGTTCACTCTGCGCCCTAATCTATTTATTAACGACTCTAAACCACAGGTGTGGGCAGCCACAGGAAAACAGTTGGGTTTGTTCCACTCCAAGTCAACAGGAGAAAAACATTTTTTGCAAATGCAGACTGCCACAGGAGGTGGTTCGAGAGAGACAGATGTCTGGTTAGCACTGCAGATGGGCTGGAAAATCCCCCATCACCACTTCTAAACTCTCACCCTTTTCCTTTCTAAGGAGGACAGAAAATATGTTCTCTTCCCCTAGCGTGTGGGTGCTGTGCCCTTTATTTTAAGGGAAAAGCTGCAACCCCTGGAAATTCATTAACTCCCTGATTTCTCTGGGCAGCAACTCAATCGAGTTGCTCAGCTGTTGAATTTCAAGGTTAGTGTGTCTCAGTCCTAAGTTTCTCCTACAAAACTGCAGAATGAGACTAAATGCTGATCCTGGGAACACCAGCCTTCTCCCATGTGGACTCAGTGACTTTATTCCATTTATAAGGCTGACCTATCTCTACACCTGCTGAGTGAATTCTGGCTGAGCAAGAAGGCAGGAGGAGGTAAGAGATAAAGGGGAGAGATGCTCTATCAGAAAAAAAGATGACATGCAGGAGCAAGTAAGTTGGTTGGTCCATGTGATACAGAAATTCATTGGCCCTCTGCCTCCTGGACCTAGGCTTGAATGCTCTTCCAGCACTGATTCCCCATCTGTCTCTTACTCTGTGCTCTTTGCCAGACCGTTTCACAGCTTCATATAGCTCAAGGCCAGGAAACTGTTCACAAGAAATGGACATTTTAAAATCATGTTTTGCAGCATGGTATAGCATCCTTTTGAAAGACAGTTTTACTACTGCTTAAGTATTTGTGATGGTGACCATGTTCATACCTCTTGCTACCTCACGTTGCATGCTCAGATTGAACATTGTAAGCATTGATGTGTCTTTCTAAGCATCTGAAGGGTATTTTTTCCATTTCCTGATTTTTTTTTGGTAATCTGTTAGGTCTCTTTCTTTCAATGGATGGATGACTAACAGCAAACACTACTCAAAAAGCTGTTCTCTCACTATATAGTTACTATTTTTCTGTGTATAGGGACGTAAGAAGTAAAAAGGAAAGCAAATAGACTTCACTAAAAATGCATACCTGCAGAAGGGGAAAGCCCATTGTCCCAAAGACTGCCCTCTTTTCAGTCACAAACAGGAAATCCTCTCTCAAGAGAGGCCGAATTAGTCATAAGTATATGACTGACTAACCATTACATCTGTTATCAGTGAAGAATTTCAAACCAAGACTAAATTCAATGATGGGAAGCTCTTGCAACAAACTATTGCATAGAAAACTTTGGGCTTGAAACCTTCAGCCCAGCGCACTGCACCCATGCAAAATACATTGGAGACGTGTTCCGGATTTGCAGAAGCCACGTGGTACAATCCAACTTTTAACTCTTGGGAGTTCAGCATCATTATCTGCTGTTTAGGGGGCAACATTGTTCTGTACAAGCCCAGAGTATTTCAGGACCATCACTAAAGACCGTAGAGGACAAGGATTTCAAAGGGCATGCTACTGGCTGGCTGAAGTACCACTGCTAAATATTCTGTCCATTCATCTCCATCTCCTCTGCCCCAAATTCATTCTGATTCACCTGCCTAAGACTGGATGACTGAAAGGATGATGTTGTTTGGATTCATGTCAGAATGGCAACTATGGTGTTTGGAATAATTTCATATCAATTTAATATCTCTGGTTGGTTATCTCTGGCAGCTCCATTTGATGGAGTTTGCATCAAAGGAATCAGAGCCTTTAACTGCAGGGTCAAATTTTACCCATCTAAGTTTTTTTCTAAGCAGCATGTCTGTTACTGACTCCGATGTGATTTTACATTAACAGGTGTGGCTTTGATTGCCAACTAGTTGAACTTATGTGGTGGTTAAAGACCAATTTGATTGCTGAAGTTAAGTTATAAATCACATTGAAAAAGAAGAGAGGTTTCAACAGGCAAAAGATGAGACAAACCGAGGCTGAGCAGGTGGGATTCATTAGTCACTAGAAGGCAGGCTCTGCTACTGGAGAAGCAATAACACAAGGGTTGCCTTGCAGCATCCATGCAGATGGAACTGATGAGTAACAGCAAATACCACTTGTTATGCAGCACACTGTTTGGGCTCATAGTATTAGAAGTGTAATGTAATTGAAGCTTGCTTTCTTGGTAGCTACTTAACAAAGCTATTATTAGCTTTGTCCTCCTTTTACTTTATTTTTTCCTCCTAAGGCTTTTGGAGGAGCAGCTCAAAGAGACATTGTGTGGGTGCTCTCCCTGTCATTTGCATGTTTGGGTTGGCTGCCGATAGAAACGTCCACTCACATTCCTGCAGGAATGTTCATTCGGATATAACAGACAAGTACAAATAGCCTGCATGCAGGAACCTAGCTGGAAAAAACCCTGTATGCTATCTTATATTAATACATTCAGTCCACTCATCATTTTGTTAGGGAACAAGTGTGAGTGTGCTTATTTGCCCATCTCTCTGGCAAGCCTCCTGCCACGTTCCTGCCTCCTCCAGCATGGAAAACTGATTCTAAAATAGGGAATTTTATTACAAAAATACATTTTCCAAGCAATATTCCCCCAAGGCCATTCATATTAACAGTATCTTTTGAACTGGATAAATACTGTTCTGCTATTCCCAATATCAACTGCACATGTTTCTATGACAATGGCCAAGCATAGTCCAGCTGGAAGCAACTCTCAAAGTAGACCATTCAATACAGGAGTATTTCCGAGGGAAGGCTCAGCCTTATGATAGGATGTTACCAGCTTTTATTGCACTGTGGATGGTGTAAAGTGGGCCCATGACTTGAGGTTTGAATTGTTCCCTTTAAGTTGAGGTATGTGTTGAACCCCTTTCCTCAACTAAGGGAGGAGCATCTCTCTGTTCGTTTCTATGCCTGCTATATGCAGGAGGAAACTGCTTGTCCCTTCCATTTCTTAGACATCAAGCTAATCGAGACTTAAACAATCAATAAAGGCTGGATTAATTCCTAAGTGCCAAAAGCACAAGCAGCTAAATTAATGAAGGTAATCCTTCTGTAATACCCATTTGTTAAAGCCTTCCTCTGTATTGCCTGATGGAGCTTGCTTGACTTCTCAAGAAATGAATGAACAGCTTTTATTCCTCAGTCACTGTTTGCAATGCATCCTCATGCATTTCTAGCATCATTTGCACGTGACCCAAACTACGAGCTGAATTTAGCCCCATGAACCCTATGTTCTCATGCATGAGACAAACAGCACAAATTCTGCACAGTCCTGACCTGAAGTCACCATGTGCAGGTATAGGTCTTCCAAGTCTGTTAAGCCCTTGGCTGGGGTAGGTGAAAGCACATTTGCAATTAGTAGTGCTCATGCTTATGCCATGAACAGGTTTATTTGAAGTACTGGGCAGCAGGCAGGGGCCCGAAAGCCTGGTCACTTCATTGTGCTGTGCCCTGGACTGGGGTGACCCTTAGAAATATCACTTACCCTTTATGTGAAAATACCTCTGGTGCTGCAACTAAGAATCATCAAATGTTATCACAGCTGCATTTGTAATTGGGATACCTGTCCCTACAGACTGGATGGAAACCGTTACATTATTTTTTCACAGTGCTCAGGTAGGAGATCCTGTAAGGCTACTGGTTAGCTTGAGCAGAAATTTGGGTTCTGATAAACTTATGCAGGCCTTCATAGTGTGTTTACTGGCTTTTAACAGATACTCCCTAGTTATTAACCTCAAGGAGAAGATTGACGTTTTTCTTTTAATAAGTATGGAGATACTGTGGTGCGCTGAAGTGTTACAAAACTTTCAGCACTTGTGAAATACCAGCCTTTCAGGGTGGAACAATTCTGTCATCTTGTTTCCATACAGCTCTTCTCAGAGTATCATCTTTCTGACAAATATTTTATCACATTACTTCTACTCCTCCCTACAACCCCCAATCATGCTTATTATATTTTATAATTTTCTTAATGACTCATCTCTAAAGCTAAGTCTTTCAATTGTGTGAAGTTTTTAATGAGATTGATGCTTCAGAGGAAAGAGTGCCATTAATGATAGTGACCCTTTAGTTCACTAAATACTAAGGGCTGATTATCCTTCAGCATTTTCTAACCTAAGGGCTAGCTAACTCCCCAACAGCCAGACTGCTTCTAGGAGAGCTGAACTGGGAAGATTTATAGGACTTTTATACCTCTCTGCTTTCTGAAGTTGGGACCTGGTGATATCTAGTTCATTCCTCAGTGCCCAAAGGACATCCTAAAAGCTGCTCTGAATTGTTGCTCCCGTAGTCTAATAAAAGGGGGACTTACAAAAATGTAACAGTGCCCTGTCCACACCATCATCTTTGCTAGATTTCCTATCTAGTCCATTACACTGAGTTTCCAGATTTATTCTGCTGTTTGACACTGCTTTTGGAAATACTCCATGGTCAGAGTCCTGGGGCCCTATGGAAAGGGAGGGACCATCCCCTGAGCACTCAGCAGCCACACTACTTTTTGGACTAAGATCCCACTGGCAACACACCAGAGGTAAAGCACCAGTCCTGGGACTTCAATGTGTGTTAAAATTTCTTTACTGCAGCTAAATGACTGCTCAAGAGTAGAAAAATCACCTTCACTCAGTCTGGCTTTAGGTTAAGGGACTCTGCTCACCCCTGAGCTGACAGACACCATGTTTCCCTGGTACCAGAGAAACCATGCTCCAGCTCTACCCTCTACCAACAGGAATACTCACCTCTTCCCCGAATCGTGTAAAATCAGATTAGTAAACAGTCTACAGTTCTTTTCCTTTTCTGTTCCACCCAGGAAAGGAAAAATCTATCCATCTGAAACTTATGCCCAACCGCATAGCTATTTTTATTTGTTTTGCACACAAATGTTAATGAGTTGACTCCTGTTTATGCAAAGTTAAGGTAACATCAGATCCTTTGTTATCCTGTATTGGAAACTCCCTCTGTTTCCATAACACCTTGACTGATTTTTCTCAGATTTCTAGTGATTTATCCATGGAGCAGCAGGTCTAGTCTTGCATGTAAAAAGGGAGCCTGGAGCCACTGGAAAATTTCTGAATTAAAACTTCACTGACTTCACTGTCATCATTTGAGATAAGCCATTGCTTTTTATAGTATCCTTTTAAGATTAGTCATAATGTAGCATAGCATTCATGTCTCCCATTTGAATTTGTTGGGTTTTTTTGCATAAAGAGCAGTAAAAATAATTGCACAACACCTTGTTTCATTTTGTCCTTTTTTTTCTTTTTGTCTTCCCTTTAAAAACTGAGCTTTTTTTTTTGTTTGCACATTAGCGTCACCGGGGAAGAGATTTTCACTGCTACAATGCAATCTAGGATCCTGATCACAGTAACCAATATTCAGCTTTCTCCAAAGAAAAAGAAAACCACATATGCATATAGAAAGCCATCCTGCTCTTTGGTACAAAACACCAGCTGGTGATAGTTGTATGATGATTGTGAAGAGGTGACAATATTAATTACCATCACTGAGCTACAGCAGAATCTCAAGATACAGGTGTCACAGAGAATTCAAGCAAATATTGATTACTTTTCCTGGTCCACTTCACAGAAAAAAAGGTCAGAAAAAAGGGTAAATAACAAGATCTGCCTTTCCAAAGCTGAAAGGTCACACCTTTCTGCTTATGATCAGTATATTGTTTTTTCAGACAATAAGAATACATTACTTCTGATTGCAGGCTCTTTTCAAGTAACCTTTCCCACACTAGTTACTTCAGTCCTAATCTATGCTTCAATTGAACAGGTGCATAGTTGCAGCTAACTGAACCACTGAGGCAGCTTTGTTAGCTCTTGCCAGACTTTGCTAGAGTACCAACCCTTCAGGAAACCCTGCTCTTCCCCCCGCATTTGTGTGTCTGTGCGCGCGCACCAATGTATAGGCACACAAATGAGAGTACGTACATTATTACTTTGTAACTACAACCAATCCATAGACAATATGAATGACAGTCTGTGTCTCCCTCAACTAACCCCTTCTTGTCCTTCTAAGAGAACTACTTTCAGAGGGAGGAAAGCAGGCAAGGAAGAGCAAACTCAATTGTTGTTACCACGTTTTACTAATGTATAATAAATATAATAAAATGAACCATAATAGTAATGGGTGTTGCTAACAATAACAACTGCATAAGGGATACAGACTCTTGCTCCTGGATCATTCAAAAAAGTAACAGGATCTCCCTGGATGTCTGGTTGATATCAGCTGCGGTAATAGCTTCCATACCTGTCACTAACTTTTGCAACACAGGATCATGGAGTTAGAGAAGGGGGGCGGGGTGTGGGGTGGGGGGGGGGGGGGGAAGAAGAATTCAATCTGTCCTCTGTGGACACAACTGTAACGCCCTAGAAGCTTTTACAGCAATTCATTGCCATATTTGTGAACGTTGGCATTCTTCCCTCCACTTAATTATTTTTCCCAAGTACATGTATCCACTGCTAACAGGGGACAAATTGGGGCAATGTGATATGCTGGTACCTAGCTGTTACTCCTCTGGTCTCCACCTTTCCCTTTGCCTCTCTCCCCCAACAGCACACACAGAGTTGCAAGTCTTGGCGCTGCATTTTTCCCTTACTTACTCAGCAGCATGGTGATACCTCTGCCCTTTTGGGTCTGCTGCCAATTTGCAAGCACAAACCCTTAGCCATGGACTCCAAGAGATGAATCGCTCAACATTAAGTAACTGATCATCTGTAATTAAATTTTTAATCAATACAACTCTTTGTTTCTATAGAACTGTTACTGAGTTCAAAGTCCATGCATATAATAAAACAGATACATGTAGCCCTCTTCTGTTTTTACTATTTGCAAAAGTAAACTGTGCTCAGATACGGTTTCAAAAGCTTTTCCTACTGCAAGGTAATTTAATTTCATTCAGAACATATCCAGAATTTGTTTTCCCCCAGAAAATATTATCAATCTTTGTTTTGACTCTCAAAAATGTTATGCTTACCTAAATGATCCAATGTGTAAGACCAAATATGGGAGCAGTTTAGATATCTTGTCACACGGCATCTAGTCTTACAGCTGGGCCACCCAATTTGTATCCAAGGTTAATACAGAAACAATCCTGAGTTACTTTTGCTAAGTTTCTAGTCTTCCATAATAATATCAAAGTACTGCCAGTAATAATGCAACTAATTTTAAAGAATTTTGCACAAATGGAACCAATTCATAACCCTGTAGGGCAGGTATGAAAGTTTGGTCAGCTATGAAGGTGTTACATGCCATTAGATAATATCAGCTCTTAATCCAGGATTGCTCTTACATCCACAAAGGCAATAGATTCAGCCTATATCCCACCTCTGCCCTTTAATGTGGGGGTTTTAAATTAAGAAAGGATGTGCTGCTATAAGCACAGTCCTACATGTTACAAAATTTTGCTCTGTCTGTAGCTGTAAGACTACGAGCAGCTTGCTTTTACTCCTACATCAGCAACGATCTCACAAACAAATCAGAGGCAGGATGTTGTTCTTAATATAATCAGGTTCTCCTTAGCCTCAACTGCATCTGATGGAGGGGGTTTATCTTGTTAAAAATAAAGGTGGCAGTAACAGTTGTAGGACCCACATCTGACAAATTTTACTACTGCCAACATATTTTGCTTATGAAATCTGCCTAACTCTAACCTAGCACTTGTTGGACAGGCTTCAGCTGACACTGTAAGTTTGAGACTTGTAAAAATACTATTGTCTGTCTGTCCTGGTCTTGTAGGATCAATCAACAGCCACTGTTCTTAATGCTGGGCTGATTCAGGATGGGCATAATGACTCAAGAATAGATAAGTTTTGGGACCAGTCACCCTATGGAGAGATATGCACACTCTTCTGCTCTTCTGACTGCAGAAAGAGTTGAAGAGAAGACACAACCTTGAGAAGGTAAAGCATATGTTGGGGGAGGAAAAAAGAAAGAAAAAGAGAGAGAGATAAATTAGCCCAGCTTGGGGGAGAGAAGTTAAGTTTGAATGGATGGGGTAAGCTACCTCCTAGGTAATAAAATTTCAAAATTTTATATGGGGGAATATACAATTATATGTGTAATAAACAATTCCTAAGATGCTGACACCAGCCTGTAAAAAATTTACCATGATTCTAGAGCTCATTGGGCCACTTTATTCAATCAGATGTGATATCTGGGCTCAGTAATAATTTTCAGACCTCATTCATCCATTTACAAGTATAAATATTATAATTAGTACAATCTTTTGTATAGACATTTTCAGGGACCTGAAGAGAAAAAACAACAAATTCTGTGTGAAATTTCAAGAAAGCTCATTGTCCTGACACTGAAGTCATTACATGATCAGCACGTACTACTTAGTTTTAACACTTTGAAGACAGGTCATTCTAAAGGCTGCAACCTGCTATCTTTATTCATGCAAACAAACCTTACTCATGAGGATCATCGCCTCGCTTTACTTCATGGGATGGTCTGCATGTACAGGTAAGGTCTTCAATTTTTGGACCTTTCTTACATCACCCTCCCTCAGTGCACATTAAGCTCTTAGGGTAAGTCAAGGTGATTACAAAAAACCACCCTCACCTCACTCCTCCCCCAAAAAACCCAACAAAAAAGCCCACTTCAAAGAACCTTATTGTTTGGTACCACCTCCCATAGCACGTGCCTTCAGACTACTCAATCTCATCCTGTCAGTCCATTTCGAGCTCCTACATGCTACTGGAAAACAGTATCCTGTCACAGACACACACCTGTGACCCATACTCTCAGATACCCTGCTTTCTAAAGAGAGCTGTAAATCCAGGCTTAAGCACACTTCAGATTAAGTAAAACCCACAACATTCAAGTTAAACATTCACAACATAACGACAATATATGTATCAGCCTAGACACCACACCCAGCAATGGGATTTACAGTTCTGGTAAAACAGGAAAGCAAATCTTTCTCTCACCAACACTTGGAGGCACAGCTGAACAAAAGCAGTTACAAAACCAGTTCACTGAAATGGGCACTTTCAGTTTGCATATTACTTAGTGTAACTTATCCCCCAGTAAACTTCAAATAACTTTAAGGTCATCTGGAACAAATGCTACCAGGAAAAAAGACTGTTTTAGCACAGAGGTCCCAGGAAAAAATTCAGCTGACTTCCAGAGGGAGAAACACCAAAGCTCTATTGTCATTCCCGAGCTGCAGACTCACTGGAAGTGAAGTGATAGGAGGAAGGAAAAACCAATTTAATATAGGCATATTCAGAGTTATGCATGCAGGAAGATTTAATTTAAATGCCCCTTACGGGACAGGCAATCAGCTTCTGAGAAAACCCTGGCTCACAAAGAGGCGTGGGGATTGCTGCGCCTAACTAACGGAACATAAGTTCCCACCGTGTAGTCGTGGGAAAGAAAAGTTCGTGCCATTGGGTGAATAGACAGGGGAATACTGAGCACGAGGTTATTATCTCCGCATGTGACACTAACGAGAGCCTTCCTGGAATCCAGTGTGGAGCGCCGGTGGCCGGTGAGGACAACAGTGGGGGCTCAGAGAAGAGCGGCCAAGCCATTTCTCCTCAGGAGCATCTGCATTCCAGGGAGAGACCAAAGGAGCTCGGTCTACTTATCTCATCAGAGACAATGTTAAGTGGCTATTTAATTACTGCCCTTGAATACTCGAGCAGAGAGAGATGATCTGAAACTAGATAGCTATTTAATCTGACAAAGACATTACCAGATCCAGTAGCTAGAAGATGAAGTCAGAAGAGTTCAAAGTGGAAAAAAGATGCAAACGTTTAACAATGAGATTAACAATTGGAGCCAATTATCCAGGGATGTAGTAAATTCCCCACTGTTGAAGTCATTAAGCCAAGACTGTTTGAAAGGCCTGGTGGGCCAGACCCCAGACTCGCTGGGCAATAGTCTGTACTTTATATTGTGGAAGAGGTTAGGCTACGGGATCATAATAATTCCTCATGACTCTGATAAATCCACCAGCACTGTTATCTTCTCCTGAGAGAAAAAGGATGAAGGAGAAAAGTATTAACGAAGCCAAGGCCTGTATGGGGCACAAGAAGCAGGTTGATCTGCAGACAACACAAGTCATGCACCGGGAGCTGACAAGATCATCCAGTTTTGTCACCGACTTCAGCAGGAGAAAGAAGAGGCCCGCCAGGGGCTTGTGACCCACCCCACCGCCCCAAGCCCGGCTGCTCACCGCGCCTTCGCGAGCCGGCGGGGCGGCTCTAACGGGGCGATCAGCGTTGTGTGGCTGCAGCATCGCGGCTGGCAGCCCGGGCGGACCCCCGAGAGCAGGCTTTGCTGAGCTCCGGCTTTCGGAGCCCCCCGTCCCGGGGTACACCCGCAAGCCTCTTCGGGTGCGGCTGGGCCCCCTGGAGAGGCGGCGGGCGGGCGCGCGGGGCGGGCCCGGGGACGCCCCTTGGCCGCGAGCCCCGCGGCGGGAGGCGGCGGGCCGGGACACCTTCCGCGCTGCGACACCGCGGGCCGCCGGCGGGTTGCCGTGGCGACCGCGCCGCTGCCGTGGCCACCGCGCCGCGCATCCCCCCGGCCGGCCGCCCGCCACCCGCGGGTGTCCGCTCGGCGTGGCGGCGAGCCGCAGCCGCCCCACAGCCCACACCCCGCGGAGGAGAGCACGGCTCCCCGGGGCCCGCTCCCCGGGCACGGCTCGGCCCTCCCAGCACCCCCGTGCCGGGGGCAAGGCCGGCGGGGAGCGGCAGCCCCCCGCCTCGCCGCGCCTGGGCACCTGTCCTCCCACCGACCCCGCTCCTCTCCGGCGTCGACAGAACTTGCTGGGTGGGGTGGGGTGGGGGGTGTGGGGGGTGTATGGAGGTGCTCACGGTCCCCCCTCCCTCCGCTCCCCCCTCCCCTTACCTCCGCGGCGGCGCCCGGGGAGCCGCGGGCAGGGATGACCTTGCGGAGAAATTCATCATCCGGGCAGGAAAACAAGCCCTTCCTCGGGGTGTGCAGCGGCGGGAGGAGGGCGGGCGGAGGGTGGGAGGGAGGGAGGAGGGCTCCGCCGGGGTGGCCCTCCCCGCCGCGGGGGGCAGCGAGGAGGCAGCGGCAGCGGGAGGCTCGGGCAGACCGGCCCCGGCCAGTCTCCGCCGCCGCCCGGGCTGCGGGGCCAGGCTCCCGCCGCGGCCGCCGGCAGTGGGGCAGCGCCCGGGGGGGCTCCCAGGGGACCCCGGCCCTCGGGGAGGGCACGGTGCCATCTCCCCATGGACGCTTAGCCCCTGCATCGCCGCAAGTCTCCCCCCCACCCCCCCCCCCCCGGGTCCGGAGGGCGCCGGCAGGTACCTGCTTCCAGGGAGGCATTTCCAGCTCAAGCCAAGCCCGCCTAGGGCCTCCCCTGGCTTTTATAGCCCGGGAGCTGGAGGCTCCTGTCCTTCGTCAGGCACAGGGGGCTGAGCAGGGGGGCCTCGGGCCTCTCCGCAGCCCCCCGGGAGAGCTCTGCAGCCGTGCCAGGGCCCCGACGGTGCGCCGGGGCTTGCTCTGCATTGCCCCCCTCTACCAGCCGGTTCCTTCCAGCTCCTAAAAACTGCACGCTAAGCTGCTTCACGGCAGAAGAGCTAGAACTGCACGTCCCGAATCCACTAATTCCGTCCACCTTTGCTAGTCCTGCATGTGTCAGCTGAGGAAGCGTGCCTGCAGATAGCTATCGAGGCACCTAATGAGCCGTTTGCCTGCGGAGTCGTACAAATTTGCATGTGGAATTGCAGTGTATGCAAATGCGGATCACCTCTTGTCACGCTTTCAGTTTGGATCGTTCTTGTTGATAGGCAAATTTGGCTTCCTGTACGAAGCGCTGCCCTGTTTGCCTGAAAAAAAAAAAAATCCAAGCAAAAATATTAGCAGCAAAAGACATTTTGGGTTAGAACTCGTAGTCGTCTGGAAATCTTTGATGTAAATACGGTTTATTCCCACCAGTGTGGAATTTTATCTCTCTCTGCTGCAATCGCAGGAAATGGCTCTGCAGTGCCCTGAGATTTTTCAGCCGGGAAGGTTTTAACTCTTCTACCTTCCTTTTGGATATATAGGAGCAGGATTTCCAAAAGTATAGGACAAGCTGTGAGGAGAACTCTGTTGCAATACAGAAAAGGTTCGGGGGGAAAAAAGTGCAGTTGACTAGAGGACCAATGAAAATATTTTTTATCTCTAACCATCATAAATATCAATGAATCATATTCCCTTGATCCATATGAATGGACCCACATTTTATTCACTGTTTTGCAAAACACCCTCAGGCTCAGTTATTGATCCTAAATCTCTTTGACTCATGGGTTAAGTGATCATGAAAAACGTCTTACATTTCCTACCGTGGCATATGTAATTTCTTCCCCAACAGTGGCCACTAAGATCAGCACATATTTATGTAATAGCCATTCCTGGATGTGGCTTTCTGACAGTTATTTAACCATGGAAAATTTAAGAGATATTTTCAATATTCACCCACAATAACCACTTTTTCACATGTGCCAAAATCGAATCAGCAGTACTCTTAAGTACTCCCAGACATGAGGGAACCTCACTGGAGGGGGGGGGCAGAGTAGAGAGAGCATCAAACCTTATCGGGAAAAGGAAGAGATTTACAGCACTAGTGCAGCCAGGGGTTGCTGGTAGCTCTTCTTTACTTCATTGTCTTTACAATCTTGCTACTTTTTTTGGTGCTCTGGAGGGCTGTACAGAGCGCAGTCCTCATCCAGTCATGTCTGACTCAGGAATACAAGGATCAGGTTGGCAAACAGAGTCAGTGCTCAACTCCTCTTCATTATTCTGCTAAACAACCTATTTTTAAAGAAACATTGCCAAACTTCCTTCAATTAATCCTGCTTCCATTAACATATTACTACAGTGAAACTTCCCCTTTTTTTGTTAAAGAAGAAGAAAGGCTGGATGACACAATTTCCTTTTGTCAGCAATTGTACTTTTATGAAGAGGTAGCCATAGGCAGTACACATTTGAGACGTTGCCGCTACAAGGACTTCATGGGACTCAGGGGTCGCTCAGCAAGAGACAGTTACAATTAGTGTAGTTTTCCTAAACTTTCCAAAACATAAGATTCCTTATCTGGATTCTTAAGAAAAACCCTTTCTGTTACTAATACCTTCCCCTCCTCTTAGCCTGAAATATTAAAATTACAGTCTTGGCATTCAGTTTACAAATTAACTCAATTAATTCAGCAAGCCAGCCAAGCTTCTTGTGTCCTTCAATGTAGCTTTAACACCCCACTGCATCTTTGCCTGTCTGCGTCTTTCTCCCCATTTCCAAGTCACCAAAAAATATTAATGCTATTCCCTTCGACAGCAACCTTCCCTTCCTAGGAAGAAATAAGCTGCCACAGAAAGGAGGGAATCAGGCTTGTCTCCAGGCAGCCCTTATTTGACTCTGAAACCATTTTCAAAGCTAGGAATTTCAGGTGTTTTAGTATTATAGCTAGTACTTTCCTCTTCTTTGGAAACCAACTCTGAGATTAATTGAAGTGGAGGAATGGTAGGGTTTTCAAAGACATGTAAGGGAGGCGGTTGATCCTGCCTTGAAAATCACAGCAATAAGAGTCACATACATTCAGCTGAAAAGGCTGAGAAGGTTTTCTATGGGCTCTTGTGTGCCCTTCCTATTTTAGGGTTGTGAAGCACCTTCAGAGCATGTGGAGGATCTGTCCCAGCACCTGCCAGAAAGAAGCAACTGTCATTCTGAGGCAAAAAAGAGGGGAGTTGGGAGCTTTGCTTGCTCCATGCTCATGCCCTTCAAAACTAGTGCCCAAATATTTTCCTGCCAAGTTCAGATAAATGTTTCCTTCTGCCTGTACCACATTATTGAGAATCCGCACGCTGCTCTCAGCAGTCATGGCTGGGCACTGAGTCTACTTATTATCGCCTGATGGACAAGGAGACCTACCTAAGAGGAATGAACACAGTAATATGACTGAAATACAGCTCAACTAATAATCTCTTCCCCACGCTCAGTAGTGCATGGATGCTTTTGTTTCCAAATGCAATGATAACCTAGGAAATCTGAGAAGAGGCATCAGAGACTCAGATCATTGTAGAAATTGGTTAAGGTGATGAAGTGCATACCTGCACTCAGGACATGGTCACTTTATTTATCAACTGTTCTCATGTACATGTTTTTTCCTCTACCTCCTTTTCTTTCCCCTGAACCACAGGCTACCATAGAATGGTTTAATTTGGTATCTCATCCAATATTGGTATTAAAGACCTCTAAACCATTTTCTAAACCCTGTTATGAGCTCTGACCTCCACTAGCTGCTGTCTTGATAGGCTAAAGAAGTCATCATATCTCAACATATCAATGTGTCAACATATCAATGCAAACCAGATATTTAGATTATTTTGGTTTATTTATTTGAGTTTTTAACTCATTTGCTTAATTGCCCATGAGTCACGGCCAATTTACTACTATTTTTCCCCATCCTTTTGTCTGCTTTAATCTCCAGATATATACATTTGTTTTATGTCAACTTTTTGTAGGTCTTAATGCAGGAAAGCATTCATACTGAGGCCAGCACATAGCCTTAATGTTATGCTAGTAAATATAAGCTAGTAAATGCTTAGCTTTAAGCACCATGCTTAGCACTTACTAAAGTCAACTGAACATGCTTAAAATTAAATATGTGCATAGGTCTCAATAATATTGAGACTAATAAAGAATTAAACCTTTTAAGCTTGCTAGTATTGACCAGGGTGAAAGCATAACTTTAACTGTAGAGGGATTATCTTTTGATATGTATTAGGCCAGAGTCAGGGCAACAGGAACCTGGATTTTCTAGGAGCTGCCAGAATACAATTAATCATCAGAAATGAAAACCGCTCTTCTATAGTGCCTTTGAGAGTATTTTAAAATCTCGTCTTTAAATTGTTATCACCATCTGGCTAAAAGAGAGTTCTTACTGTAGCTGAAAAAAATAGAGCTGATGACTTTTTAAAATAAGAAGTGGTATAACATGTTGAGAAGATGTGTAGCTGGCCTAAACCAGTATAGTTTTATTTACTCCAGTAGCAATACATAAATTTATGTTGGTGTGGATTAGGCCTGTTGTTTATTGCACTGCTTTGACCATACTTCTCAATATATTTTCAGTTTTGATTACATTGATACAAAATTTAAATTCCATGGAAGCCTTTTTTCCTGCAGCATCTTTCATGTCTTCTTTAGGAAATGGAGTTAATACTTCCAAAAGTAAATAAAAGCAAAACTTTTACCAGGCAGAACTCCAGCTGAAGATGGAGCTGACAAGAGCAAAGAAGAGCGAACTCATGACTGCAATCACTTAATATTTATAGTTTTGTGAAGGCACTTACACCTTTGCTTCCAATTAATGTGAAAAATAAGTGAATGACTGGCTGAACATGTTCATTTTGGACTGGGAGCTGAGCCAAAAAAGGTATGAGTCCTCTGGTATGATAGCTGCAGTCAGCATCTGTACCATTAGAGACAAATGTATTGAGGAAGAAAACCATACACGGGGTGACGTGATGCGTGTGTTTTGTGATCATGCACTTTCTGTATAACCAACAGAGCAGAGCAAATATTCATTCCACATGTTACACAGCATCTCACTCTCCCTTTACCTCTCACATACCTAATGGGCTGTACTGAGCATCTCACAAATGGATGCATTGTTCAGCCACAGTAATAACACTCCTGGATCATTAGACCGGGACTGATAACACAGTTTATGGCTAGAAAAAATAGGTTCTGTTGGTCATATTTCCTCTAAGAACATTTCCTTTAAACATTGTGGTCTTTATAAACAACAGAAAAGAAATAATATAAAGAAAAACTGCATGGAATGTATAATATGCCTTTGTGAGTGAACTCAGTATTTGGGGTGTTTTCCTGTTTCACAGTGGTTCTAAAATGCTATGAATCCATGTGTTGGCTTCTGTACCTCAAGCAGCTATGTCAAATTTCAGTTGAAAATATGTAGGGATGTGAATTTCTACAGACAATTGTGAAAACACCATTGCCCCTCACCATGCACCTTTTGACATTTCTTGCTTCTGACTGTGCTGTGGGGCACCTCATGGGGAACTTCAACCACCCCAATACATACAGGAGGACAACACAGGAGGGCATAGGCAATCCTGGAGGTTCTCGGAGTGCATCAACTTCTTCACCCAAGTGACAGAGAAGCCAAAGAGGAGGAGTGCTCACTGGGCCTCATACTCACCAACAAGGTGATGTGGATGTGAAGTTGAAAGGCAGCCTTGGCTGCAGTGACCATGAGACGGTGGAGTTTAGGATCCTGAAAGGAAGGAGGAGGGTGAAAAGCAAGCTCACAGCCCTGGACTTCAGGAGAGCAGTGCTTGGTATCATCTACCAATGATCTGGTTGGTAGACTCTCATGGGATAAAGCCCTAGAGGGAAGAGGGGCCCAAGAAAGCTGGTTAATATTCAAGGATCACCTCCTCCAAACTCAAGAGCAGTCAATCCCAATGAGGAAGAAGTCAGGCAAAAAGCCAGGAGGCCTGCATGGATGAACAAGGAACTCCTGGCCAAACTCAGACTCAAAAAGGAAGCATACAGAGGGGGGAAGCAAGGATGGGTAACCTGAGAGTGATACAGATATATTGTCAGAGCATCCGGGGGTGAAGTTAAAGGAAGTTAGAGCCCAACTGGAATTGAATCTGGCTAGGAATGTCAAAGACAACAAGAAGGGCTTCTATGGGTACGTAGGTAATGAAAGGAAGGCTAAGGAAAATGTGGGCCCATTGCTGAATAAGATGGGAGGCCTGGTTACACAGGATGCGGAAAAGACTGTAAGAATGCTGCCTTCACCTCAGCTTTTACTAGCAAGCCTGTCCTTCAGAAACCCCAGGTCCCAGAGACCAGGGGAAGCCTGGAGCAAGGAAGACATAATGTTGGTGGATGAGGATCAGGTTAGAGAATACTTAAGCAAGCCAGGCATACACAAGTCCATGGGCACTGACGAGACGCACCCACAACTGCTAGGGGAGTTGGCTGATGTCATTGCAAGGCCACTCTCAATTATCTTCAAATGATCATGGCGACTGGGAGAAGTACCTGAAGACTGGAGGAAAACATATGTCACTCCTATCTTCCAGAAGGGCAGGAAGAATGACCCAGGCCAGTCAGCCTCACCTCAGTCCTTGGAAAGTGATGGAATAGCTAATCCTGGAAGCCATTTCCAGGCACATGAAGGATCAGAAAGTCATCAGGAGTGGTCAACATGGCTTCACCAAGGGGAGGTGATTCTTGACCAACTTGATAAACTTCTATGGCAAAGTGACTGGCTTGGTAGACGAGACAGAAGTGATTATTTCCTACCTAGACTTCAGGGAGGCTTTTGACACTGACTCCCTTAAGATCCTCACAGAGAAGCTGATGAAATATGGGCTGGATGAGCACACAGCAAGGTGGATTGAAAAGTGGCTGAACAGCCATGTCCAGGGTGGTGATCAGTGGCACGAAGTCTAGTTGTAGGCCAGTCACTAGTGGTATACCCCAGGGGTGAAGACTGGGTCAATACTGTTAAACATCCTCATTCATGATCTGGATGATGGGGCAGAGAGCACCTTCAGCAACTTTGCTGATGACACAAATCCGGGAGGAGTGGCTGATACACCTGAGGGTTGTGCTGCCATTCAGAGCGACATTGGCAGGCTGGAGAAGTAGGATGACAGGAACCTCAAGAATTTCAGCAGGGGGAAGTGCAATGCCCTGTGCCTGGGGAGGAATAACCCCAGGTGCTGGTACGTGCTGGGGACTGACCAACTGGAAGGCAGCTTTGCTGTGAGGGTGACCAAGTAGTGGCACAGTTACCCAGAGAGGCAGTGGAGTCCCCATCCTTGGAGGTATTCAAAAGCCATCTGGACGTGGTCCCAGGCAGCCTGCTTTAGGTGGCCATGCTTGAGCAGGGGGGTGGGACCAGACGACCTCCAGACATCCCTTCCAACATTGAGTAGTCTGTGATTCTGTGATTCCTTTGGTATGATGGGAAGCTTTTGGTCAATGCGTTGTGACACTTATATTTTCACCCTTAGTGTCTATGTAGTACCTTTGGGTATGATTAATTTCAGATTCTGCTATTTCCTTGTCACACATATTCTTTATATTCATTACTGTGATTCTAAATGTGAAACAAGCCACGCAAAAAAATAACCTTCTGCCTTCTCAACAAATTAAAACAAACCATTTGATGAGTCAGTAATTTATACTGTTTACCTCCTTTTATGTCAACAAAACTGAGATCTGGAACAACACATAATCATAATGATTATAGACATAATGAGCTGATTTATTACGTAGTCACCACATGGTATTCTGGTACATATTCAACTGTAATGATGTCAAATAGTACAACTGGAAAACCTATCTGCTCAGACAACCACTGCCTACTGTGAACAATAAATTAAGCTAATGCGGTATCAGACACATGGGGTCTCTGGATTCAGAGCCCTGTCTTTACTTAAATGATATTGACTGTATATATCAAAAGTCTTAAATATTTTAGAATTTCAGGAAAAAAGAAAATAAGCTAGGGTTTCTCTTAGGAAGTGGTTGTGAGCGCTGAAGGTAAATGTAAATAAAATACTCTCCCAATGCAGTTCTGTGATATGTACATTTGCACTGAGTTTCAGAACTTCCAATTGTGAGGCTAGTTCTGACTACTTCCTTGGCTGTGTAAAATGTTATTCCAGAGGGCAACATCCTTTGGCAGGGCTACCACAGCTACTTTCATACTTTCACATTTTGTCACACAGGATGGAAACTTCTGCTCGTACTACCAAAAGAATCATTCCCTGGACCACTACCAAGGCTGTTTATGGCTTACAGTTGCCTTCCCCATGACAGCGATTTTTATGCTGATTCATACAACAGGAGATATGCAAAGCAGATGTAATAGGTGCTGCAAGGTGAGTAGATAAATGATGGATAGGTGTAAGCATAGAGAACAAGTAGCACAGACAGTAGAGAGTGGGGAAGAAAAAAGAACTGAGGAGGAGCAGAGGGTCTTGAGTAACTATAAATAATATAATAAAACCAAGAATAACTTCATATACTATAGGTCAGTCTAGAACCAGATGCCCCAAAAGATTTAAAAAATCTGGAATGAAATAATGTGTCAATATGGTCTCTAAATCAGTACTGCATTGGAACAGAAAGCCTTAGGTTCATTCCAGGCAGCTGATAAAATAAAAAAACCAGGTGTTTCTGTTTCCTGCATGTATTCGCTAATTTTTACCAGAATCCTACTGACATTATGGTCTCAAGCATCTGTGATGCAACTGTACATTGTGAAGCAACATTCCTGGTTATCATCTTTAAATTTGCCTGTGCACCCATTATTCCTGAATTCGATATTAAAAATCTGATTTACTTTCTCTTGGCCATTCTCCATGTTGTTGTAGCTCTCATCATCATCTAACTATCAGTCATCTATCTATTATGTTGTTTTATCTAAAATAAGGAAGTAAAATCTTTCCAGGTTTTTTTGGCCTTTTCAAACATTTATTACATCTCTTGCCCAGCCATGGGTCTAATAATATTACTGGTACCAGAAACAGGTAATAACTGCTCTACCTGAATAAACAGAAATTAAATCTTTGGCTAAAAACGATGAGTTGTAGCTCCATTGTGCTCAGTGTAGCTGTTTCCAGAAGCTGAGCTTGATCTTTTAAAAAAGCTTGTTTTGCCTTTTTTTCTCCTTTTCGTACTGCAGAAGTAACTATCTCCACTTGATCAAATCACCTGAATTTACAGTTCCTCAATTTAAAGTAGGTCAGGCCCTGTCTTCTGTTTCTCAGGATTATTTTCCGTTTAAGCTTTCACACATGCTGTAAACAGCTCAGTCCATTCACGCTGGGCACCCTCATCTACAGGCTGGCCAAATGGGTGTCCTGCACCTTCCCTGTGGGCTCCTCCAGAACAGGGTTCACCACAGAGCTCACAGTGGCTTAGTTTCCTTTGGTTGGACAAGATTTGCCCAGGAGATTCTCCCTCCCTCTTTGTCCTTGTAACTCTTTCTGCTAGGCTGATTTTTCACTGTTTCTAGGCTACTGCCCCTTCCTTGCTACAGGGACCATCCAATCTCTGTCACTAACGCCAAGGACATGACTCATTCAAGCCAGGACTGAACTGATCTGTCTGGGATATGTACAGGGACCATTCTATATGATTTCGGCATTTTTATGACCTGTGAACCTATGGAAAGTATTTTGAGATGGGCTTTCTGCAGTATCACTGTTTCCCATGCGGATTCTGCCAAAAACCATGTCCATTTTGGCTGTTGGTGAACAGCATTAGGAGTGGTAGATTTGGAAGATACCTGTCTCACAGTTGCAGAGCAAAAAGTAATTTCCTGACATGTGTAAGGAAATGTATGACATGTATGAGTACCAAAAATTGTACTGACATAACTGAGACTGAAGTTTCTAGGTGATTTCTTACTGATTACAGTGGACAAGGAAAAAAAAGAAAGAATAAGCCACAGATGGCAGATGAACAAATGTTTTACTGTCCTTTTGAAGAGCTTGATCTTGTCTTTAAGCTAAAAAAATCTTCAAACTCCTGGTAACCAGGGACAAGGCACAGGGAGAAATAGCTGAAACTAATTCTAATAATTTTATATTATCTTGCCTACTGATAACATATTTGAATGGTGTTCAGCATGAAAAAGAAGTTATTTTTGCATCTACATCTAATGGGAATTTAATGTCACATTGCTTTATGACAGAAGCTTTGATTAATTAGCAGCATTCTGAACTCAGAAACTGATGGTCTGTGACTTTAGCTCAGCTCTAGAAGGCTGTTAATTTAAAAACCACTAAGACTTGTTATTTCTTCTTGTCAGTATATTCCTCCAGAATTCACTGTCAAGAAAATATACTCAACAGGTATACAACACCAGTAGTCACAACCACACATCCTTGGCTTTGACTGCATGTGCTAGACTTCACATTTCTACACAGAGCCAAGGAGCCCTCATGCTCAGTGTCACTTTTGGACTTTCAATCTTTGTTATCTAAGAATTTATTGGATAAGCAGCATCAGGTATGAGTGAATGAATGAATGAATGAATGAATGAATGAATGATTGAATGAATGTGCATTTGGGCCGATTTGAAAAGCTAGATTGCAATCCAGCAGTGTGCCTTCCTATACTTCCTAGGACTGGGACTACCCATATACTAGGTGAAAAGTTATCTGTGACATTTGATGTGTGCTGTGGAATTTTTCCTTTCTGTGAAAGTTCAGTTTAAATACTGCTGTGACAACATTGGAGGAACAACATAAGAAGAGAAAGCAAGCCACTTCTCTCTAATATTCAAGACGTCAAAACATTCAAGACAAGTCAAAAAGAGATGCTCAGAGTAACATCCCCTTTTTAAAACCCTTGTCAGGGCTAAATTACAAAACATCCCACTTCCATAGGCCAACCATAGGTAACCTCTTCTCTTCCAATTCTGTCCCAACCCACCATTTGCCTGCCTGGGTCCAGTCACCTCCTCTGTCCTTTTCCTCTAGAATTGGTAGAGTATGAGGCATCTTCTGCTATGGAAGATGTTCTAACCTCTTCTTTTGAAGACAGTATTGAAGTTGTTCTCAACATATGTTAAACTTCTCACCTGGTAGTGAATGCAAATGCACGTTACAGTGTACCTTACCGGATAAAGTTGTTGTAAGAATCATAAAATTTCTCTCCTTCAGATAGCAGAGGTAAGACAATTTTCTTGCTGAAGGTCAGTTGAGCATTTCAGGCATATTTCAGGCACAAGAAGAAAAGGCATTTCAGTCTTTGCTCCATGAAACAAAGTCAGGCACTATATCTGACCAAATGACTTGAGGTTTTTTGCCCATGTTGTACCAGTAAGGCACAAATATTAATTCTTATGATACCCCTGACAAAAAAAAACCCACCATGTGTGAATTTTATTATATTGATCTCAGGAAGCATTGCAGAGGTTAGTCAAAAATGATTCTTGAAATTGTGCTTAGGTACTAATAGTGGTGAAAAACCCCAAAATTCCAGAAAGAGATGATATTTTAAAGAATACACTGTCTAGAATACACAAGCCTGGATCTGCCTTTCATTTACTCCCTTACTATAGTCATTTGCCATTCTTCTTAGTTGAGTATTTAGTACTACTATGTGTAGCTAAAGGGTGTTAAGGTCAATGCTGCGTGTGTAGCCAAAGGCATCAAATAGCACTTGCCAATAACATCAAAAACACTGAACCACCAGCATATTAAAAGCAAAACCAAATCAAAACCAACCGCCCTCCCAAGCCTTCCAAAAAATCAAAACTGTAAAATAGAAACAAATTACCTAGATGGCTATCTGAGAGGCCGAATATTTTAGGAAAAGCGTGTTAAAGATGCACTCATGGGCCTCACTACAGCCTACAAATTAGTCACTAGAACATTCCCAATTGGCATAGAAATGTGAGTGTTTTGGAGCTGGAGGACTCTGAATGTCTCATTGTGCGTTTGGGTATGAACATTTTTTAGGCTAACAAATGACTAAGGCTGGCTCAAGTGCTTTGGGAAAGAATTTTTTTTTTTTTTAACAAATATGAGAAAGACAGAAATGGTTCAGTGGTTGGGACACTGGATTCTGACAGTAGTTTATATCTGTCCTCCTTCAGGATGCTACTCAAACCCTCAGGGCCTTTGTTCTCTTTACTTTACAGGACAGTTGCAAAAAGAATTCTTGAGCACAGGGCAGGTGCTCAAGAATGACAGAATTGGGAGCTATTGGGAGCAAAGGAGATAGCTTCTATAAAACAGGGCTGCTGAAGTTTCAGAGATTTTTTCCTTCTTTGCCAAGCTTGCAGTGGAGTGAGATGTACCTGAGTACTGTCATCATCAGAGCTGACAGAGAGGACTCAGTCTAAGATTTCTTTTTCAGATCTAGTATTGCGTGAAACAACAAGAGGCAGAAAAATCAGTGGTAGCCATATCATCTGTCAGCTGTTTACAAAACTTGCAGGTTCGATATTTGGGAATAGAAACTACCTGAAACCTGCTTCATATACAAAATGGTACCTTTTTCAATCAACAGGAAGGTTTGACAGATGCTCTTAGGCTTTAACATTGCTGCCCACCAGGTACATGTGGGAGAAGCAGCCAGCTCAGGAAATAGACCTCGGGCATCTCTGTCCCATCAGAGCAGCTTGCTTTACCCTGTCCTCCCTGTGAAAGGTTGACCGATCTCCCTACCTGTGATGCTTCTTCACCCAGCTTTCTCTGAACATGGTCCTAAGGTGCTAATTTCCGATGTCTCCCAGGAGGTAGAAATCTTAAAAGCAAAGTACTCCAAGAGTGACGTGCTTTGGGTTTTATATTGGGAAAATCTTTTTCAGATCCCCGTAACAGCAGGCCTGTTGGCAGCCTTGTGCCTTGGGGATTTGCAAAGGGAAATCACCCGTTTGCCCAGGCAGCAGAACAAGCATGGCAAAATCTTTCCTGCTGTGCTCTGAAGAAGCAGCTGCTGAGGGATACATATTGACACTGTGTTCCCTTGGCAAATAGCATGGAAACTGTTTCCCAGCTGGCAAAACCCTCTGGGCAGCCCAGTGGCTTTCCCCCAAACCAGTTGCCAATTCCTCCCAGTCTCCTACCTCTAGAATGACCACAAAATCCTCTCTTTACTCTGACCCCACTATTAAACAAACAGAGAGATCTCACCCTTATGAGTCTCCACCAGGTCACATTTCCCCATGCTCCCATTGGGAATGACCTCAACCCTCACGTGATGGCACCTTTCACCCTCTTATCTTTTCCCTATTTGTGCTAAATGTTCATGAGTCAGCTGCCACTTTTTTCTCTGCTGTGATGGCATCCTGATGGGTTGACTCCAAAATCAGAGGCCTGGGACTAGTCCTGCCTTCCTGCTCATCATCAGATTCAGCTGGCATGAGATCCTGGATGTGGTCACTGAACAGCATGCCAAAGTAGTGAGAGAATAAGGCAAATAAAAATCCTCTTTCCTCTACTGCTTCCATATCATAGATGAAAAACTGCAATGCTCTCAAACATTATGGCCAATGTTTTCTGTGGTTATATAGACAAACGCAGAGAGAGATATATAACCTTCTAGGCTAAGGTTTTGCATGCCTAATGCCTAATGCTGTGTTTCTGGTTGCTTCAAAGGAGCTGAATCTCACCATTTTTTTTTAATGCTTAGCCCCCCAGATATAACCATGTTGGGTTTAAATGAGAGAATTGTACCCGTTTTTCCTGCCAGATTGCTCTGAGCCAGCATCTTGATTAAAGTGAGGCCAACTGATAATACTGTAAGAAGGACTCATTATTAGTAAACTGAAATCAATTAATCTCTGGCAATTTATAGTGGATAAGAATCTGCCTTTAGCAACAGAGAAAGCCTTAAAGCTGATCTAAATGGTCTGGTAAGACACAGCAATCCTCAGCAGTCATAAAGCTGTCATAGCAGGCTGAAGCTGAAAGCTGCGGGTTAAGTGGGCGTCCTGGGGACTCACAGGGCAGCACTGCCAGATACAGCAGCTCCCTGGTTGCTGCAAAAAAAGCCCTGAGAGATGAAGGAGGTGGTTGCAACTTCAAGTAGTCATGAATCTGCCCCTGCTTTTGCTGGGTATTGAGAGCTGTGAGGAGCAGGAGAGGGAGGTAGTGACATGAACCAGGCTGGATCCTAGGAAGACACATGGAAGTCCGGCCAGAAGAAAAGATTTCTGAGCCTTCAGACACAACTATAAATTTTAACCCTGTCTTGGTGTTGCCTCTTTTGAATTCACAGAGGAAGCATGTCTCTTATTTCCTGCAAAACCATGTGCTTTCATGTCACTGGGATAACAAATATTTTAAATTTATAGGGGTCTTTTTATATCAGCTCTTCACCTAAGTATAGATCACTTTTACTTGTTACAGGGGAAAAAAGGCATAAATATGACTTGACATTCTTATCACCTACTCAGTTCCCAACCAAAAGATTTACTGCATTGCTCTCAGGGAAACATTGTTGTAGTTAAGGGACTAATATAGAAAAACTCAGCTGTGAGGTAGCATTATGTATGTGAGAGATGTAAGTCAAACTATAGTCATCTCCATAAATCTATAGTATATTAACTGCCAGATTGCAAAGGATGGATAAGGCTCTGCTATTGTTCACTTGACTTTGACATGACTACCATACAAACCATATTCTCCACAGGACATCACGATGTTTGAGAGGCTTGTGGCCATTTAAATTTGCTAGAGAATAGCTTACTATTCAAACCAGAATCTTTTAAGGCAGTGAACTCTTTGCTGAGATAATATCTTCAGCATAGCTGAAAAATTGATTTGTTTTGCAAAATGTTATTTGCAGCTGTAGTCATTGCAGATTTGTTCTAATTCCTTTTAACCTGCATGTATATGCAGAAGTACCCTGTTCCCAGGGGACGCCAATACGCTGTTTCAGGAGTCACCACAGACCTTTTTTTCCACTGGGATGTCCCCAGTTTTGTAAGAGTATGCAGTTACTTCACATCATTCCTGCTTTTCTTCAGAAAGGCTCATATTGCTCATTGGAAAAGCAGCCTGTGAACTCTCTTTGGTGTAGGAAATTTGGTTGTGATCAGTCTTTAGGTAGATTGTGCTAATGGACACAAAGGCAGCAGCCTGTAACAGGTGATCTACAGTAATTTTGACAATACAGTCGGTAATAAAGCCTCATCCTTTGCAGGGCCTCTGGAAGAAACTCTGCCCCTGTGTAACTTCTTTTGAGCTCAGCACAGCACCAACATTTAGCACGGACAAAGATAAACAGTAACTTCAGTAATTATTGAAGACAGTTAGTATTGGCAAATCTTCTTTTTAAGTGAGTTTTATCAGGATTAATTTCCACAAAGATGAATGAGTTTTCTGTTGATACTAATGGTAGTAGGATTCTCTCCCTGCACACATTAACAATTGCCTGTTATGCATATACATACAAAGAATTCATCCTGTCAGAAAAAAAATGTTAAAAATCGTTTGATCTTAGCTGAAGAGCAGTATGAACTAGTCACACATAGAGAAAACTTACTTCTGAATTTGTTCATCTGACTTAACCCCCCCTTTTTTTTTCTTTTTTTGGGTGAGCTGAATCCTTTGCCCTAGCATAAATGGCAGACTGCTGGGAGATTTTCTAAATGAGCCCTGGAGATCCTCACTGAGAGACTGAAAGTTACTTCTTCCTGTGACCCTGTTCTTCCTGACAGGAATTGACATCCTTAGGTCTGAGGGAGCAAGATATGTAATGCTTAAAGCCATCTTTATAGCGATTTTAATAAAAATCTCTGCAGCCTCAGGGATTCAAGGAGACATTTCTTTGTGTTGACTTCATTCTGCACACAGTAACCTGAAGCACAGGAATGAAATAGACAGATGGGGAGGTAGAAGAAATTAGGGAGGTTAATTCCTGCTTTACCTGCACCAGGAAATGTCAAGAGACCATTTATGAGTTCCTCGATAACATTTGTCGGGACTCCACATTGGATCACGCTAAGAGTCCTTGTGCAATTGTTAATGTGGGTCTTCTCTGTTAGCAATAACAAGTCTGTAGCATGAACTTCTTAATTCATTCTTCCCGGACTTAGGCACATATTTGTCTACGCTAGTTTTAATGTAGCAAGAGTGACCACATTACTTATCTTTGAATTCAGTCCCTGTCATGAGTGCTGGGGTTTTTCCTCACTCTTTCCTGGTTCCCTTTTCTCCTCCTGCATTGATCCTCTGTATTTACTTCTAGTTATGCTAATTACCTGTTTGTGAAGTGGATAGTGAATTTATCATCATTGCAGAATACTTCCAAGGAAGTCTTAGGTTGTTAAGATTTCTATCAAAGGTCCATGTGTAATCTATGCCTTTTGCAGAAGACCTTCTTCTCCCCAGGATGCTATGCAAGGTTTTGAACATAGAGTCCGTTGCTGTTCCTTCTTTTCTGAGCCTAGGTTTATCTTTCTCTATGCCAATGTATTCTCATCGGATGTTTCTGACAAGTGTTTTGACTCACAAGCAGGAATCATTGTCACAGCAGGATGATGCTGACAAGAGCTTCCTACTTTGCCTGCTTTCTCAGGAGCATGGCCTTCTGAAGCATCTCAAACAACACATAAGCAGAGCACGTCCTGTACTTCCCCATAGCCACTGGTGACTCTTCAGCATCGTTGCCCGTGAGCTTGCACACATCCACCACTAGCTAAATAATTCAAAAGCCGCTGAGGGATATATTGGAAAAATTCAATTAGTCTTCTAAAAAGTGTATATTAATGAAGTGTGTCTATTTATGAAACTGCTTTAATAGGCAGCAGGAGAGTTGTTGAGAATTCTGCCAAGGGCAACGGGTGCAATTTATACTGCTAACAGAGGATATCACTCACAACTAGAAGAATAAATTGGATATCACCAATGCACAGAATGGCTCTCTTGAAATAGGGGTGAGAAATAGAAGAAAAAATACCTCAGTAGCATTGAAGAATCCATCAAAGAGTTTGAGGCTTTTCATTAAAAACTGTAATCAAAGCTGGATCCCATTGTGCTCTCACTCTAGCTTAATAGTTGGCAATGCTTCTCTGATCTCAGTAGCATTGCTAAGAAGCGACTCAGGTTCAGCTGAGCACAGTCAGAGGCAGATTCTTTTTAGTCTCATTTACTTAAGTTAAGAGAAAAGTGGACTGAAGAGAAAAACCTATTTATTTACCAAGATTGATGAGAAGAGGCTAGAGAAATGAAAGCAATATTCTGTCCTGTGTTCATTTTTATTACACAACTGCACGGATTAACCATGCCGTCTCCAGAGGCAGTCCCCTCCACATGATGATATGAGCCATTGTAGTGGCAGGGCACAGGGGAGTTTGCACGCTACGTGCTTGCCTGTTTGCCCCGTGCTGCTGTATGACCTCCATCAAGGGGCACCACAGTGTTGAGCAGGTCTTCTGTTAGATGACAAAGATTTCGACATTCATGCTCTTTACCCTTGGGTACGTACAACTGGGTCAAGTCAGTTTTCCCCATCTGGGCTTCCTCAGCAAAGCCAGTCTCTCTCAGAAAGTCTTGGTTTCTCACTCAGTTTGGGAGGCTTCTCCCTCAGGATGCACACAGACCCCAGAAACAGCATCCTGCTCTCCAAAACTGAGAACCTGGGCACCTCCTCCCTGCTTGGTCATGCCTCTTACAGGCTGCAGGTGTGTTTGGGGTGGTCCTGCTATTTCTGTCCCTCCAGGCTTGGGTGCACCTCTGCACCTTGTGTACAGGTGTGAAAATGCTCCCCCTGCTGCAGAGTATCGGGGTGGGTGTGCCACAGCTCTGCACCCCAGTGACCTGGCCAGCACATTTTGCAGCCGTTCTAACTCCTAGATATCAGATCTGAGGACATGCTTCTGCTCACTTCTGGTTTATAACATTTGGACCTGTTTTTTTACTGGGTGAAGGCAGGGTCAGGAGCAGGTCCAGGGGCTAGACATTTCACACAGTGCCTTGAGTCACACTGTACCTTGTTTTTCAGAGAAAATGGCACAGATGACCTAACTCAGTCAAAGTGACTGTGAAGGGTTTGGCATCTTTAACACTACAGACTGAGACGTCTCTGACATTAGGGATGCTCTTACAAGATAAACAAGTTTTTATAGAATTAGGCTAGATATACTACCCTTTGAAACATCGGTCAAAGTTGAAGTTCAAAATTTTTTAAAGTTTTTTTTTAAGTGCTTGGCACAGGCTAGCCTTGTGTAAGGGAAGAATATTCAAGGGAAAAGAAGATGCAGGAATATGCATTCCTTGCTAGGGAGACATAAGATAAAGTCAGCTCCTTCTCTGAAACTCACTGGGAGTTTTGAAATATTCCAGAAGGAACAGAACTGAGTCCCTAGTAAAAAAACTCAGTACACCACTCTCTGAAAAAACCCCATCCATTAGAAATGTCTCACAACAACATTAGAGTACATACTGTTTTCGTGTTTAATCTTCTGGACAATACTGACCATTCCAACATGTTCCCAGTGAGATGTCCTCTACACAGCCACTTATTTCTTTTGAGAAAGTGCTGTATCTGTATGTGGGAAAGTAAGTTGGAAACATTTACACGGGCAGTTCTGTTACATAGCCTCTCACGTGCTGAGCCTTGATGACTCCTCAGAAGTTAAAGTAAATTGTGAAGTGGATGGAGACACATGAGTTAATTTCAAGTCTCTCACACAAAAGAGATGTAGTGTGTCTGTCGAGTAATCAACATGTTGCTTTTCTGTATAAGTCAGCAGCGTGTGGATTTTTTTCTTGTGCTGCACGTGCTGTTTACTGACTTGTTTTAATCGTGTTTCCACAGAGGACAGCAATATGCTTGCTTTCCATGGCCACTGAGCTCAGGCTTAGCCCAGTCTCCTCCAGGACTTCTCCCTGCATGTATGATGCAGCAGCAAGGACAGACATTTTGGACACATAAAATAAAGGTGCAGAGGGGATTCAACAGGAAAAAAAAGGCAGCTACCTAAGATGTTTTTTTCCCTTTATATGGATTTTCTGATCCTTTTGCAACCCAGAGGGCTCATACAATACAGGGCATTCAGCTGGACTATGGTTTTTCTGGAGAACTAATGTTGATCTAGCAAAGTTCAAACTCTTTGGGTGTTGAGGCGGCATGCTGATTTAACCTGCTAGACAGAACCTCCTTTAGAGCATTGTGCCTTCATGTATTTCATACTTTTATCAGTGCTGGCTAGCGCTCTCCCAAGCAATTCCTGTGCATGTCTGGCTGGCAGGTAGGATGCTCCAGGTCCATGCCCAACAACACTTTGTATGCAGTCATCCTGTTGTGGAGGATACAAGGATTTACAAAATTTGGCAGAGTTTGCCTCATGATACTGGGCCTCATCCTTCAGCAGAGGGGTCACAGACACAGTCTTTGCTTGGGGCTGCCAGAAGGACATGCGGGAGTGTAGTTTCAGGGCAGTTTGCACTGGCCACAGTCCTGCCTGCCTCCTCCCCCGCAGCTGCACACTCCCGCCTCCCCTCAGACCTGCATAAACCCTCCCCTGCCTCCACTGTGAGCTGGACCAGAGGGCTAATCCAGGCAAAAACTATAAACGATCACTCCCCAAATTGTTAATTTTAGCTATACCAGCCCTCCATCTCACCACAAGTGTGTAGGGACCCCCCACTACCTCAGATGAAGGCTGGGAAGAGGAGTAAAACCCGCAGATCATAGACTTGGCCTGAACTGTTGTGGAACTGTACCTAAGTCATGGATAAGGTCCCAGTGCTTCTCTACCACTTCTCTTTTCAATGCTGATAAGAAAACCAATTGTTTCTCAGTTCTGCTTCAGAAACAAGAAGTGAGCCTTTCAGTTTCTATAAATAAAAACATGCCCTTCTTACAATGAGACATCATACTCCAATGTTTAATTCAAAAGGAAAGCTGGATATTTCAAGGTTCAAAAGATTAAAGAAATATTTTTGTGGATTTCACCACATGGCTGTTACTGTTGAAGCAGGGAACTTAGGAAAACCAGTGACCCTAGAAAAAACAAAATTGTCCTAGAGAGGACAAGTGGTCCCATACAAGAGAATAACTTGTGATGGGTACTGTAAACTCATTTGGCATACAATGTTCCTTATTCTATATTTGCACAAGGCTTTACCAATGAAACCTCATTCTCTGTTGCCATGTAGGTAATTCCACAATGTGTCACAGAGCAGCTGAACAGGCAAAGAAGGAAGGTTTGCTGGAGAAACCAGGCAGGTGGCTCTAGGGCCCTGCCTACTTTTCTTCGGACTGTCACTGAAAGGAGTGTCTTTACAGGATTTGCTAAAGCTTTTCCAGTTGAGAACTTCAAGTGGGTCTAGCATCCCTGCAGGACAACTCGATAACTTGAACATAGCATTCAAATTTTACTCACAAAAGTGAAAGCTTTCAGATTTTTCCCTTGAGAGGAACTTCAGGTGATGCCTGGTTGGCAGCCCTCTAGAATTTAACCTTAGAAGCCCTAAAATCTCCAGTTCCACAGGCAGTACGTCTGTAAAGCATGCCCATTATTCACTGCTGTGCTACTCCAGCTGAATACCAAAGCAGCTCTGTAATGGTGCAAAATCTGACTAATGAAGTGCTAAATCAAGCCCAGCAAGTGGAAGGATTAAATTCTTTTTTAGTTCAAAGCTTTTGCAATTAGGCATAATTACAATCCAACATTTATACTGCTTCTGTTTCAGTTTTCCTGCAGATGAGATTTGGGTTTTACACACATAATACTGTTTAGTTTCAGTAAATATTTCAGTAATAGTATAAGTGCTCTATTATCATGTACTAAAAATCTGTTGCAACATTTATTTACTAATAGCTCTGAACTGTTCACAAATGGAGAAAAAAAAAAAAAAAAAGACCCAGTCTGGAAATGTATGAATGGGTTTGCAAGAACAGTTTGCTTTTTCCCTATAAGCTTCTATTGCTGCAGAGAAATTTGATTTATGAAGCCTTGAGTCCATGTCTGCTTCAGACCCTGGTCTGTTGCTTAATTTAGCAACAAGGCATCGGCTGTGGATTGGCTGCCCTGGAGCAGCACAGTGGTTGGGCTCACTCTTCCTTTCCCTTGTGTAAGGTCACTTTCTCCACAAGCTTGAATGTGTGATGTGTTGCATACAAATGGACAGGAAAAGGCAAAAGCCTGTTGTGAAAACTGTCTTTCTGGTACTCATCAACAATATTCAGCCTGTTGCAACTGAAATGATACTGCCTTACTCCTCCAGTCTTATACTGTAAATCTCCCTTTAACCCTACATTGTTTCTACAAGTCTTTCCCCTCCAAACCCCTGTGCTTCTTGTTTGTGTTATTATTGTATAGTACCTTTATCCAAGAGGCTTTATCTTGCAGACATTTTGGAGCAGAGACAGACCATCTGAGCTCCATACTGTTCAGTCCAACAGACCAAAAGGAAGGTGATACGACAGCCGGTGTAAGTATCATATTAAACACATGTAGTGAGATGCACAGGACTCTTAAGTCTTACAAGTTCACATGCTGAGTGGCTGGAAGACGGAGGTGTTTTAGGTAAAAAACAAGTAACAGAAAGCCTAAAGGGCTCAGTACCTAGACTTCAGCCTTATTTTTTCCAGGGTGTCTCTCTGTGCTTTCAGAACATCAAGTAATGTTCCTTCTTATTTTTACTGTCTAGCCCCTTACGTGTATATTCCTTCTAACCCATGTCAGTTTAGGTCTGGAGTAGCTGCAGTCACTTCCTAGGAATCAAATGGAGCATATGGTCCATTGTAAAAATTTGCATTTGTCAGATAACAGAGAACAGAGATAAAGCAATTTTTAATGTGCTCTTCCAGCAAGTGTAGAGCTTACATCTCTTTAAAAGTTGCTGACCACTGTGGCTGGCTTAACATTTTGGTTACTGACTTCAAGAGGTGGCCTGTTTGACTCTGCACCATGTACCTTGCTAGACAGATGTATTGTTCAAGTGGATGAAAGCTGTATCGATGTCCATAAGTAAAGCAGAGGTGTTCTACAGCCATGGGGCAGCCCTTCTGTCAAGCATGAGGCTTATTCAAGCAAAGAAGTTTCAAGAACCTGTTGTAACGAAATCTTTCACAGAATCGAAGTACAGACATTTCTGTCAGTTCCCTCATTAATAAATCACAAAGAAGAAAACACAATTGCTGTTTACAGAGGAGTCAAATCAAATCACCTAACCTTTATTCAGCATTGGTTTCTTCTATGACTTTTTCCATAGTTGACCTTTTCTACTCCAAGAGAGATCTTTATTAAGAATAGGCAGGGATGGGGGAAAAAAAGAAATGAAATTATCTTGCTGAAGTGATAATTAAGAAAGGCAAGGGCCATGAAAATAATGTCTTCTCATGCAGCTTGCAAAGGTCTGTGCATACTCAGTCGCCTTGGGCAACGGGACAAACTACGTGACGCTCTGCCCCTCCTACAGCCCTTCCCGTCCCTGACATCAGCACAGCACTGTCATTAAAACTGTTGTAAAGAAATAGACAGGGCTGATGAGCTGGCTGAGAGAAGCTGTGACAGCTGCTTTGCGTGTGTCACTGGGTTTTATCACTCCATTACAGGATGATAATAACGATTAGCCTTGCTTTGCTCTCAGAACAGTGGTATTTTTGATGAAAGGAAATAAAAACTTGTTTCGGGCATCATGGCAAGATTTCAAGAATCAACAGCATCCATCAGCACAAACCTGAGTAGTTATTCTAATCCGTGTTACAATAACCCCCAGCTGGCAAATGTATGAGACAACTCCTGACCTGAAGGGCTCATAGGTTAAAAGAAATGAGGGACATGGTGTGGAGGAGGAAGTAATTTTGGGGTATGTTAATGTGCAGTCCTAACTGAAATATGTGCATACATATGTACATTTCATCCGCAAATGTAGGGCAAGCCAGTCTCTAACACTGCCTGTCTGATAGCTCTTGCATGCAGGACACTGTGCTACCCTTTACACATGCCACATTGGTTGCCCACTGAGCAGGGGAGGTGGCATCTCATGAACCATTCTCTGAGCCATGTGGCAGGGACCAAGCTCTTCCTGTTACCTCTGTGTGAAACCAGAGTGTCCCAGGTTAGCTCCTCTGATTCAGTCTGTGGTGTTTGTGATGTCCAAACTGCCAACCCAACTGACTCCCCCATCCATTACCTCCTAGGTTGTTCAGAAATGTCGGTGGGGTGTGCCCAACCATTTCTCTGTAATACCACCCTTCCTGCTTTAGTGGCCTTCTTCAAATTCCTCCTGCTGCCTTTTCCATCTGCCAGAATGCTTACAGATAAATATAGCTTCAATGTCCTTACAATCAGTCCTAACAATACACCAAGGTATATATAAAACACTCACTTGGCCTCTTCAATAAGGCAACTGACTAAGAGACACCAAATATCTCATTCACAGTGTAACCTGTCACACAGCACCCATTGCCCTGGTTGGCACTGTCCTTCCTTGCATTAAGAGACACACTGTTCAGAGCTAAGGTCTCTTCTCTCAAGAATTTTGTATCAGCCGTCAGTGAGCATCTGCCTTCTTTTATGAGAATTTCTCTGATAACTTACAGAGCTAAACCATAAACACAAATGCTGGACAAACTGATCTGGATAAGGAAGCCAGATAACTGCTGAACTACTCCACTGAAGTAAAACTACTATCTAAAGCTTTTTTTTTTTTTTTGCTTTTTCTTCAGCCCTGAAATGACCTCCCCGAGCATAGTTAGGAAACCATGCTCCTAGTTCTTTAACATACCAGCTCCAACCTCTGCCTCAGCACCCTGTTGCAGATGACTGGAGATTGTGCACTGGGGTTAGACATGAGTCTGTAAAATGGCAGGATCACATATACATCAACCCCTAGCAGGTAGTCTACATAAGCCAAAAACTATTGCTTTGTTTTTTTCTTTTCTACCAGTTATTTCCCTAGTGTAAATGTTAGCATTCTGTGTGACAAATCTAAATGCCTTCTTTCCAACAATACATTAACACAATCTTTATTTTCTTACTAGTGGCCCTGGAAGGTTGCTGGCTCATGGAGTGCACAGAGTGGGTAGTGCATGAGGAAGAGAACTGCAGGAAAAGACAGTCTGGTGGTTTGTTGTTTTTTTTTTCTGGGCTTAAAGCATTAGAAAATGAGTCAGTTGCAGACTTCCTATTTAATGCTGGGGGTTTAATACAAGAGACATACACAGGGACCTAAATAAAGATTGCACAGATAATCTCAATTCCTGTATTTTCTGAGAGGTCAAAATTTCAGCCCTTTTGTTCATTAATATTGTGCTTTAAGCTTTTAAACAAATGTGAAATGTTCCAGATAGTTATATCTGGCAACTGTGATCCTGGTAGGTAGTCTCACAGTTCCTAGCACCCCTCTCTTCACTCTTTCACTTACAGAGGAAGCAGAGATCTGACTGCAAACACAGCAACACTAAATGACCTGGAAGTATATGCTGGTACACTGACACATACTTTGTGGCTCATCTTGGGCAGGGGTCTGGCATCTTTATTTAATTCAGGGTGTATCTTGCTCAGGAGAGAGTCCAAATATAATTAGGTTTTCCTCTGATTTAAACGTAGTGGGAAACAGACTCACATCTTTAATTGAGTATTCCTCTCCATGAAGATGGAAAAGAACTTCTCAGCAAAGCAAGCACTTTAAGCCATACTGTGGGACTGTGGTTGCTGATAATCATTCAAATCAGATTCTCAGCTTTCCTCACAGGGTACCAGTGTCGGCTGCTTTTCCCACGGCAATTATGTCTAAGCAAGCTTTATTTTTTTCCTGCTTTTAGAATTTTGTTTCCTATTTCAGTGAGAAGTTCCTCCAGCATGAACTATTTTTCTTGTCTCATGAAACATCAAGATTTCAGGAATCCTAGCTGTTGCACATACAACAAAACTATGGACTTTTAAAGACACAGTACTTTTTGGAACAAAACAAAGCCAGTAGAAATAGTGGGCAGAAGCACAGACAGCTTTCCCTTTAATCAAATGAGCCCCAAATCTGAGAGTGCTCTATAGTGCAAGAGGCCCAGCCTTTCCTCTATCAGATTAAAATAGGACTTGAGGTTTGTTCATCTCCTTTGCTACTTGGTAGTTGGCCTGTACTGCTCCTCAGCTGGAGCTCTGTCATGCTCTGTCAGCTAACTCTTCACTGACCACATTGATCACGAGCAAGATGGACTCTGTGTCCTGTGGTTGTCTCACTTGCTGGTATGTAGGCCATCTGAACTTCTCGCTCTTATCTTGCCTGATTCACATCAGGTAGTAGCGATGACTGAACCACCTGGGTTTTTTTAATCTTGGGACAGCAGGTATTGTCTCTGTAACTGCTGATGGAGTTCTTCCTTTCGTATAGTAAGTTATTGCTCCAGAAGAACTTTAATTTTTGTCTCCCAGACTCCTACACATATTCCAGTGTTGATATGTCATATAATCCCTATATATAGGCCATAGCCGGGGAAGTCTATGGGACCGGCTCTTCTGAAGGGTTTGTTTCCTAGCAAAGCTGACCTCCTCCTTTCCAACCAAGAGAGAACTGTAGGTGGGTTAAGCCATGAAGCAGGTAACCTGTGAGGAGAAGTTTATAACTTTAGGATATGCTAACAATTAAAGCTCCTAGGAAGCCCTGCCTGTGATCTACATGATCAGCGTAGGATCTGACTGCACACTCCTGGTATCAGTGAAAGCAGAAGCAGTCTTTCCCCTATGGGTGTGCAATGAAGTCAAATATAGTTTGGGAGTAACCCAAAGATATCAAGTTAATTGCTTAGTGCTAGGTCTGTGTGCCATGCAGAGGATGGAAATGGCAATTTCATTAATCTTTCTGTGCAAACAACACATTTCTTTTTCTTGCTTAGTTCTTAAATGTTACTCAAAGTTTGTTGCCTTCTTCATATTTCATTTGTATAAATTGAACTGTCATTTTGTAAAAGGGGCACTAGCTTCCATTTTACAACCATTAGCATTAACTGGTTTTATTCCTAAGAAGACGAAATATATGTGATCCTCATAATTCGCCCTTTGGCTTACAAGTTAACAGCATAAAGTGCAAAAATACGGTACTTTACCAGTTCTGGATTGTACAGCTCTGTATAAATCATCAGCAAAAAAACCCCACAATATACTGACCTATAATCACTTAAGAAATATAATTTGTGGTAGAAGCACAGAACATTCTGCAATGCAGCGACTTTTTAATACCCATGGATAAATGCCTTTGGGTATGCTTTGAGAAGCATCATTTTTAACAGCCAGATTCTCCCACTGACATAGAAGGCAAATGGTTCTGTCACACGGAGATGTGGCAGAGAAGCCACAGCAGGCAGCAGAGGGACAGCCTGGACATTTGGACAGAGTCTGGCTGCTTCAAGAGCGATGTAAATACCACCACTGTTTTATCTAAGATCAAGGCTGCCACTCTTTGCCTTCCTCTGTTAAAGGAACGCAGCTTTTCTTTAGTCCCAGCTGCTCTCTGAAGACTCAGTAAACTTTTTTTAACCTTTAGATATACAGGCACCAGGCACGACCCATCTGCTTCCTGTCCATGGTGTTCCCCTCCAGCACCAGGTCCTTTGCTATCCTTTCTGGGCTGATTATCTCAGGGTGTTTCCACCTGCCAAAGCTCTTCACTCCAGTCTGTGCTGTGTACCTGCAGTCATTCCAAGTCTTCACTGCCTCCGTCAAGTGTCCCACTTCATCAAGTATTCCCCCTTTGCTTGGTTACTCCTATCAAGGCATTAATGGGCTTCAAGGTCATCTTAACTTTTGACCAATGCTGACACTCTGTGTTTGTCATTTACTTCATCTTCCTGTGCAATAGCAGCTGCACACTGTCTTTGTTTGGAGAGCTGGAGAAAAGCCTAATGCAAAACTACAAAAGCTGCCTCAGGGATTCCCAGTGTCTATTAAAGTGGATGGAACCAGGCGTCCCTGTCTCCTAGACATGTAAAAAGCTTGCTTTAGGTGCCTAATCTGTCATGATTTCATGCACTTACACTGTCAAGAACAACATTAGAAGAGAAAATTTGAATGGGTTTCTAACCTGAGAATATTTTTGTTTCCAATGTAAGCCTTATGGCCTTCAGAGTTGTAACTGCATGCAATATGCTGCAATTTCCCCTTTCCCTATATTTATGGGATTTCTGACTCCTTAAATCTTTATAACAATTTTTAATGGAAACCACAAAATTTCCATGCTTTTGAGCAGGGCTTTATTCATTCATGAAACTGAGAACCTTTTGAGGCTTTCTAGGATTAGTCAAAATGTAAAAATATTGCATGTCAATACTATTTGTTTTCAAAATTGTTTTCAAAAGTTTTTTTTGCTAAAAACACTTCAGCTGGCTACAAAGATGGTTAGTATTTTAATGCTTAAACAAAGATGAAAAGAAAATAATATGCCTTCTTTGACTACCTCTACTATTTGCTGTAGGAAATCTTTAGCAAAGAACACATGAGCATTGATTCAGAGAACAAAATGTATCTACATGCTTTAGCTATGCAGTTAGTGCCATATCACTGCTGAGGTTTGCCTACGTGTTTTCAGAACTGGAGTTTTGTTTGGCAATTTGCCTTTGACACAGTTACCCTACAAAAGAACCTTGAGGAAAAGGCCTGAAGTGAATTTTTTTTTTTTTTTTCATTTTTACTCGAACTGATTCCTAGGCTGTGGTTGTATGATCCTTGATGCCATAGCTGTACAAATAGAAACCAGCTGAATGAACTTAAGCTGGATGAAGACTTTATATGTGGTTGTGGCATTTTAAAATCTGATTTAAAATTGATAGTTCCTTCAAAATTAAGCTTAATTCATTCCAGCCAAACTAGTTGAAAACAAAATAGTCCCATAGCCAGACACAACAGTTTAACCAAATGAGTAAAATTATGCTCTAACCAGGCTGTTGGTCGATGATAGGTTTTTCTATGTAGCAAACATGCGTAAAGCGGACCTCAGAAAAGCTGGTTATGCAAATCATGGGGCATCTGGATCTTCATTTTGACCCTCTACAGTCTTTCTTAGCTCATCCATCCCCTTGCCCACTCCCAACTAACCCTGTGCTGGCTGCTACCCGGTTTATAGGTGGGGTGCACAAAAAATTGACCTGATATAAGCAAGGGAGATGGAACTGTGGGGCAGCTCCAGGCCAGAGGCACTCTTTAGGCCAGCTTTGCTGTGTTGCAGATCAACACAAGGCAGGCGCAGGCACAGGCACAGTCAGAGTGCACCCTCTATAGCAAGCAGAGCCTACGTTACCAGCCAGGTGGAGAGGTGTGGATGCCCATCCCTCTGCACACCTGCACAAGCTGTCTGCAGCCCCCACCAGCCATTCACTTGCCTTTGGTGCAGCTGAGGAAGAGCCAGACATTCAGACTTTGGCCAGATGTAATTTCAACACGTAGTTTTTCAGGGACATGGGAGAAAGGAATGAAATGGGTGATGTTGTGTGTTGTTTCTATTGTATTTCACCTCCTTTAGCCCAAGGAGCGTGAAAAAGTTTTGTGATGTCCATCTCTGTGGGCAAATGAAATCAAAACAATAATGATGTGTCTGATTGCAATTTTAAAAGGAAGCAGTGGAATGTTTCCAATCATATTAGATTTAATCTCATTGGCCTTTTTTTTTTCCCCCAAAAGCTAGCAGGCAGTGTGCCTTTTTCATACTTTGACGTGAAAATAGACCACTGCTGAAATACATAACACTTGGTGGCATTCACCTGCAGTAGCTCCGTAACCCTGGCACTGACAAACAATACATTAAAACATGATGCTGAAGATCAATATAAGGCAATAGATGCTAAATATACACCTCATACATGCAATCTCTGCAAGAGGGGCTCCAGCCTTTACATGCCATGAACTAACACCCAGGTGCCACCCTCCCTCCCATCTGTAGGCATGATAAAGGATACAAAGAAGGGCATATTATTTATATAACGGCCTTGTCAGGTATAAGGCTTAAACTTTGGCTCCACACCAGCTGCCCGTTATTATTCTGGCTTTGCACCAGGGTCTGTTAGAACAGAAGGGGAAAAACCTTTCAGTCTAAAGGTTCACAGAGAAGAAGGTCTTGGTTTGATCCCATTTTCCTTTTAACATTAATTCCATGTTTAGTTTTGATGGGCAGGGGGCCAAAAAGCAAAATAACTGTTTCTACCATGAGCACTAGGGCCAAGCAGCAGAATTTAGGGCCATCTTGTTCTTATTGCTTCTGGCAGTGACAATCCCTGGGTCTAGCTCAGTCCTCCTCTCATCATCTTGGAAATGTGTTAGACAATACCCCTGTGTATTGTGTCCACAAAGTGCAGTACGAAACAAGGGTGTAGATACCCATAGTGCTTGGGACTACCTACGCAAATGTAGCAGTTTGTAAACACTGCAGTTTGCCCACACTGCAGTTCTGCTATCTCCCTTCCCCTTAGCACTTAAGATGCACCAACCCCAGTCTCCAGTCAAGAAAAAGCAGTGAAGACTCGGTATGCTTATTTTTTTGTTTGAAAATGTTTGTTCTTGCTCTTTGCATGTTACAGAAAATATACAACTCCACTCAAAAAAAAGATCATAATTTTAAAGAGAATATGCAGGTAAAGTGAGCACATTTTCATTTCTTTAGCTCTCAGCAGAAAAGGGGTTTGGTTCCTGTTGGGGGCTGCATGTGGTATGATACAAACTGACACAAGTAATCAGTTAGTCACACTTCAGAAAGAGTAAGGCCTAAGTCCATAGCTCGATATGACCCCAGTCAGAGAGAAGAACCCTGATACAAGATAGTCCAGGAAAGTAGACCATTAGGAAAGGGTGGTGGCCGGGAGAAGGGAATAAAAAATGACAGTGGCATAATATGGCTATAGTTCCTTCTCTGCAAAACTGACCCGAGTCTCCCAGATTCTGTTGTGTTTACTCTCAGTGGCTTGATGAGAACTGGAAGATGCCCTGTCATTGACATGCTCCTGATGGTTTTACAGCATGCCCAGAGAAATACCTTTGCTCACAGATCAGCTCACCATGATGCCCAGGCAGGTCTGGAGGACCCTATGCCTCCACCTGTGCTTTCAAAACAGGACACAGCTGGACCATTTGCAAAGGGCCTGAGTTCACCTTGGTGCGGCACAACCACAAGCCCTAACAGAAGTAGGAACAAGCTCATTCAGAGTTGTGTTTTTCCTTCTCAGCATATTTTGTGTATACTTATTACAGGATAAGCTCTTTTCCCTCTCACAAGCATTACAATAATTTAATCAGCAGTCATCTATTGTATAATTTCTTTCCTTCCACCAACACTATCATCCTTAGGTCCAAAGGAATTAGAAAAGCAATTAGCCACAAACTTAATTTGGCTAACTAATATGGGATGAGATATTTTTATTTGTTTGTATTTGTAACTGCAAGAGTAGTAACAATTTTGCTTGTTTGTTTTTGCAATGATGTAAGAGGAAACGAACAAGTTCTTTCAAAGCTGTAATAAATACTTAGAGAAAAATAACAGTAATTACACATTCAATATCAAATAAGTATTAGCTCCCCATATCCTGTATTTCACATTCTTATGGCGTTTCCATTTTTATAGACTGTTTTCAAAGTAAATGTGGATAAGTGGTTCCTAGAAAATACTGTATTTGATAGCATTTTTTTTTCTTCTGTGCATGAATGGTCTAGGGACAACTGCTGAGTTTTCAGCTGTAAATGCAGATGTAAACCTATGCCAGCTTACAGTTTGAATGTGTACTATTTGCCCCACCTGTTCTGTGTTTGCAAGGTGTGATTCAATTCCCTCTATCAAATGACGCTGTTTAGGTTTTCTGGTTGTCTGGCAAAGCCACTGAAAGGTAAAGCAAAACAAAGTGATTTCAAGGTAGCCAAGTATCCTTTCTCCTGGTTAGATAATGTAAGCAAACCGCTGCGTGTCCAAAAGGTTTAAAGAGGTTTTTGAACCACACATTTAGAGAATAGAAAGAAAACAGAGCAGGGGTCTTAATCCCAATGAGACTTCTTTCACCTATGGGAGAGCTGACAGGGAGGTTCGGGGGCCTGCTTCTACATTTCCTGGGGAGCTCCAGGACTTTGGTTTTTCCTGTCTGCTCTACCAGGGAGGAGTACATGTCTTTTTCTTGCCAAGAGTAAGCTTGCTCATCCACCATGCTGAGCCTCCCGGGCTGCTTGCAGTATACAGTCAGGGACTGAAGGCATTCCCCTGCCAGAATAGGTATCTTAGCACAGCTACATTTTGCAGGCTGAGAAGTCCTGGTAGAAGAGGGGGCTGAAATGCTGCAAAATCAATCCTGAACTGGTGAGGCTCAATGTTAAATAAGGCACTAACATGGGAATGTAGTGGCAAGCTTTAAAGGAAAAACATGAATTGTGTGGTCTTTTGGGGAGGGAACAGTTTTCTTCCTGGCTGTGCTTGTTTGACATTGGTCTCTTGTCATATGACCTGTAATACCATGATACGGCTATGTGGGAGCAGTGCCAAGGTTGGCAGAAGAGGTCTAACATGCAGAGCATGGATCTTGCTCTGAACCTGCCCCAGGTTCCCTGCAGTTTTGATTAATGCTCATCGCACAGTGTTTCATCGTTTTGTTTACCTTTTCAGCTTGGTGCTGCTAATGTTATTGCCACAGCACTGTACGTCTTGAGCTAAACACATCTCCAGTTCTCCTAGCATATCAATTTGAATTATGGAGATCTCAGTCACTTTGGAGAATTTGTCTTGTGGCAGAGAGCCTGTTTATTTGAAATGCTGCTGAATCTATGCTCGGTCCATATTAGGGTTGCACAACCAATAAAAGAAATAGATGCAAATTGCTCTAAATGCCAGTTTACTTGGAAGTGTAAATTAAATCTGGATACATGCATTGTCAGATTGATAGGATTTGCTGCAGGAAAGAATAACTTTCATTTTATGGCAGTATTTGCTTATGAATCTACTGGGAGACTGTTTCTTTATAGCACAGTCTCTTCCAGCAGCCGTGTGAAGTGAAGCTTTGACATTCCCAATGTTCTTCATCTTTCTGGTCAAGTGCAGAGACTGGGCAGGACTTGGGAGACTGAGTTTCTGTTTCTAGCTCGTCAGCAGGCAGAGCTAGACACATCTTCAGCCAACCTCGGCCAGGTCACCTGCAGAAGTGGGCAAATTCTACTTCCCTTCCCCTCCTCTTTGTCTGATGTGACTTTAAACGTTTGGAGTTAGAAGCAACCTCCAGAGGTACCACCATGCTGCTTTGTTGCAGTAGAGCAGCGAGGGAAATAGCTGGGTTGTCCTGAACAAGCAATGTCAAGCAGCTCAACTGAGACAGTGCCAAGTCACACACCCTGCTTGGCACTGTGCAGCCAGAAGAACAGCTAGTTCCTACAGCGAACTAGTTGCCAGATAGGTTCTAATCTAACTAATTTTTCTATACATTATGCAGTGCACACACCTTTCATATGTTTCTGCAGCCCAGTATCACAAAGGGCCTACGTTATACAGTGACTTTGTGGTGTGGGTAACAAGTTACTCCAGAATGTCATGGTCTGTTTTAATTTATTTGAGGTCAGGTTCAAGCAATGTGGGCAGGCTACAGTTTGTCTTATCAACACAAGCAAGAGAAGGAGCAGTTTAAAGGCTTTGAAGGCTGAAGAAAAGAACATTTAAGTTGTTACCCCCTTTGGCAGCAGTCATAATGGCAGGTGAAAAATTACTGTCCTCAGGAAGACCCTTTCCCAGCACTCAGAACAATGCCCCAACCCCAAAGTAGCCCATAAGAAGTAAAACCAAACAAACAACACCCCCCCCCCCCACCCCAAACCAAATACCCAGAGTTCCTTTTCAGTCACCTAATTCTGGCACTCTTTTTATCTCAGAAACATATCGAAAGAACCTGCAATTTTCCTTCATTAAGCCCTGGCTTCCGCAACAGTCAGCATTAAAGCAAGGAAGGCAATGGGAAGAGAAGTAAAAATTTCCTGCAGGAAGTCAGCCCATCATGTGAAGTGGTGCTTCCCACTTCCCTCCCTGGAGCTTGTTTTTTCTGACAGAGTACCATATGGCTTAGCAGCTCTGCAAATGGTGAGACAAGTGTGCTGTGGAGCAAAAAAATATTCCCTTATAGCCATGTCAGGCTGTCACTCCTCTGCCTCCCCCACTGTTAGGAGCTGCTAGACTCTCTCAGCCATCTGGTGCAGGATTCGAGACTTCCTGCTGATAACCCTGGCCAATCCTGGCATTGCTGTGCACTTGGTGTATGAAGATGAGACAGGTTTTGAAGTGTTTGTACAAAGCTGGAAAAGCAGTGGAAAGGCTGGAGGAAAATGAGTGGGAAGGTGCAAGGTGGAAACAAGACACGCTGGTGATGCAGGAGGCCTCAGCACATATTTCCCTTTTGCAGGGGATGAAAGAAAGGGCTTTGCCCTTAGACTTCAGCTGTCATGGGATGCAGCCTGGGAGGATAAACTGGTAGATGTCATGGCTCCTCTTTATTCCCTGCTGGAGAATGGAGATTTCCAGAGAAACAAGAAGGACTTGAAACCCTTTGGATGAGGAAGGGTCTGAGAAGCCATCTGCCTCAGTTTCCTCTGCCAGCTCCTCACTGTTGGATGGTACTTATGTGTGACAGTTGGGAAGCTAAAGAAATCCTTATGTGGTCTATTTAGACTAGCGTGCCAGCAACCAGGATCAGAACCAAGCTGTGCCTGTGTAGTTTGCATGAGCAAGAGCGGAAATCATTGCTGCTGTTGTGGGTCTCCCTGCTGCAATCTCTTCTGACCCCAAGTTACACTGGTTTGCTAATGCAAGGAGCTGCAAGGCAGGTGTTAGACTACTTTATGCACTTTTTTTCATCCTGCTGGCATTCAGGAACCCATCCCACTAAACAATTTATTAATTTGGCCGTGTTAGAAGATGTAATTCTTCCCACAGACTCAGTACTAGCAGTGCTAGCAAAAGCACAGAACATGCCTTTCCCTGACAGAAAAGTGACAGCCACCACCATCCTAGATCAGGCTTTGTGATCCTAAACTGCCTGCTCACCACTGTGCAAGTCTGTGCATGTGCCCTCTTGTAGTTGCTGGGACAAGTTCTTAGCTGGTCTTAGAAAGCCCTGCAGATTTCTAGAAAGCCATACAGTTTTGGTTGGTTTGGGTTTTTTCCCTAGTATTATTCAAAAAAATAAAGAAGTGCCATGACTTCAATAAGTGTCTTACCTGGGTAAGGGTCCCATGAGCACGCAGCCCTTGGTTGGGTTGGGGTGGGTGTGTTAGGCTATCATTAGCCAACATGAATAAGCCAAATAAATATTACCTTGAGTGAGACATGGACTGGGCTTTCTTCTGAACATTATTACTTAGCAGATAGTTTTCATGCAAAGTGACTTGACTTTTCCCTAGTGGGAATGATAGGATGTCAAACAGTTATTTATTTAGTTATCAATATCTGAATTTGGAAAGATGTTAGCTCCAGGTAGAGGGAGAAATGTCTTAGAGATTATAGAAATACTTTGTTAGCCAGTTTTAAACAACTATTTCTGATATTTCCTGTAATATTTGCAGTGTGTGTGGATGTAATAGTTAGCACTACCCCAGGACTCCAAAGAGAAATATCCCATCTTTCCACAGGCCATCATGCAATTGCTCAAAAATAATCAGCTTGGGGTATTATTTTCTATTTCCCAGTGAAATGTTGATGAAATTATTTACTGACTTCCCACAGTTCCAGTTATTTTCCTGTGTGTCCTCACAGGCTCTCTCCATGTGTAAGGCATTTTATTCCTGTATCTCCAAACAGAGAGAAGAGCTTATTGGCACAAGCTGGCACAGCTCCATTGCCTTTAGTTATCTTCAGAGACATAGGTTGCAGTAGCTGCAGATGTGTCCCACACTACCTGCATCTTTGCTAAGCACCATCTAAAGCACCACCCAACTCCTCCCTTGGAAGTCGACTGAAGAGTGCCCATTAATTTGAATGCTACTTCAGTCAGCCTCTAACAAATCTACTACCTTGGTCCTATTCAGGGCAACATCGCATGGACTTCAACATGAATTCACTTCCTGAATAAGGAACAAATAATATCTGCCCCATTAAAGCTGCAGTTACAGCAGCTCTGAGAGGAGTACACAGAAATATTAACAGCACAGAGAAATTAGGGCTGCATGATGTGACAAAGCTGTAAGAGGCAGTACAAAGTCTCCTCAGGCATGAATTAGGTTTACACCTTGAGTAACCCAAATCTCTCCCCGCACCAGCCCCTTCAAACAAGAAGAAACAAAAGGTTGCTTTTAAAGGTGTCCTTGGAAAATCTTGAGAGGGAGTCAACAGAAATGTGTCTCTTGCCTTTCTTTGCTGCTGTTCACATTCCTTTTACAATTCAGTTAGCTGTTGCTAGGAAAATAGTAACTACAATAGCATGTTGTCCTTTACCACCTTCAACCTCATCTCATGCCTGGTTGTTAAGGCCAGAGGATCCAAAACCGGCCATGGAATTGATCAAAGCACAAACTTCATATCTGAACAAATTCTGGTCTACACAGCAGAGAGTGCTGAATTACTGATCAGCCAGTAGTTACGTAATGAAAATATGAAATCCCATTCTGCATGTCATCCCCAGTTGGAAGAATAGAGAACCTGTCTCTTCAAAAAGAGCATCTACTTCATAGAGCTTGGTGTGAAATGGAACGCAAACGAGTTTTGCACTAGAAAAAGAGTAGGGAGAATCATTTCAGTAGAGAGGAAAATAAGATGCCCCTTCTGTGACATGAAAAGTCATTTTTTTACTTCCTACAGTTAATGTATAGGGAGTAGCTACCTTATCATACCAAGTAAGAGTAAATATAGAGAAATATTACTCTATCTGTGAGATCTGCAGATGGCTATCCTCAATCTTTCTGTTAGGCTACATTTCTTGCTAATATTCTTCCATCTCAATAGTAATTTGCCAGTTTGGCCAGCAAATTTAAAAAATCCACTCTACGCTCAGGACCTTTAGAAGTCACCTGCTTAGCCAAGATATTTGCACCACAAAACAAAGGGTTGTGACTGTTCTAGCATTATGCCTTAATGCTGTAACAAGTGCTTGCACATAGTTATCAGCTAAAGAATCATTCAGGATTATAGAAAAGCTTTCAGATCTTGCATAATTGTGTGCTTGGAGATGAACTTGTAAAAAACCTCCATGGTTTACAGAGATGAAAGAGAAATCTGGTTTTTTCAACTCATTTTTGCGTTGTGATAACTTTGCTGCACTGAATTCCCTAAATATCTTTTTATTGTCTTTAGAAGGGACAGGGTCTCATTTGTTGATATTTTGTATTTCTTAAAATTAAAACCCCAGGTTGACAGTGCCAGGATGAAAACCCTTGTAATCCAGGGTAGGTGGTAAAATGACATGGCTCCTTTGTCCCAGTGAGGCTCAGTCCCAGCTTCCATTCCCAAGTGCTCTCCAGTGCGGTGGCAGGTCAGACCCTGACCCAGAAATACTTGTTTATACCGTTTGGATTAGCTACTATGTTTTCCTCTGAAAACTAAAAATATTTCTAGATATAGGTGTGTTTGCTTTCTCTATTGTTTCTGGAAGTATGTTTTGTTTATTTTGAGAGCAGAAAGAAGATCACGAAGTATCTGAACTTCAGAGAAAAACCTGATATTTCCTTCAAAGAACTTCCATTTCCTAACCATCCACGGAGCTGGTACTCTTACAGATGTGGTTTTGGGTCAACACATTCTCACTCTTCATCTTCCTGTGCATATAAAACCTCACAGCTTGACAGGTAGCTTAGTACCTACAAATGGCTATTTGTTATTTATGGTGATTATTGAGTGTCCGTGTTTTCAGATCTATTACGTAAGCAGTGATGTAAGGCTTCTATTTTAAAGATAATATTTATTTATCACACCAAAAGTGGCCAATGTCTGGAAAGGTTATATCGGTAAGGTAAACACAAAGCACTACTGAACAAAGTATAACCTAAATGGTTTGTTTGCATTCAGTATTGAATTTTTAATCTCATTTCCCCATTTTGTTACAAACAGTAAGGGGAAAAACCAATACAGAATCCATAGGAAAAAGATCCAGAGCACTGTTAACTGCATATGAGAAAAAAGGTCCTCCTCATATCCTTCTGCTTCGTTATTGGTAACAGTTTGTTCCCTGTCAATAATGTTGGTAAGAGCAGCAGGGTTTGCTTTGAGTTCTTTTTTTTCCTGTTTGCAGCCTATTGAGTTTACTAGGGGTGAAAAGAAAGATGGAAAGGAGGACAGGAAGGAAAGAAGGTCTTTATGGTGTGTAGGTTGCACATTATATAATAAATATTTAACACACTGGTACCCCATAAAATCTCCATTCCCTGGCAGCTCTGCTCTCTTGGAATGCAGCCAACAGATAAAGGAACACACTCCACTTTCAAGTCCATTCTTATTACAGCCCTGAAGGTCAGGGAAAATGAGAACTGGAAAAGCCAGGCAAAGGGTAGAGAGAAAGGTAACGAGGTTACCTGATCTGGAAAGGCATTGGAAGTCAGACTTAATTTCTGAGTCCTCTGTGAACTTAGTGAAAGCTATCTGAGAAAGAGTCCTATTTTCTTGGAAGATGTATGAAAAGAGAGCTACAAGCCATGCGGACCCTACCAGGCAGGTAGAAGATTAAAATGCTCATGTGATTAAGGTCAGGAGAAAATACTGTGTGCATCTAGTCTAACCACCTTCATAACACTGGCCAGAGAAACTTACTCAGTGATCTCCACATCAGGCCCAACAGCTTTTGTATTAACCATGATAAGGCTTCCAGAAGATCATCTGATCTGGTTTAAACACCCATTTGATCTGTCAACTTTATTGTGCAATTTGTCTCTTGCAAGAATATCCTCATTTCAATAAATGTCCATCTGCTCCTTCCCTTTTTGATAAAATGTGTACATTTAGCTACATGATTACTAGGTCTCATTATGTGTGATTCTCTGAATCCACTCCAGGTTTCCAAAGTCTTTCCAGATGATTCTAGAGAGACCCTGGTCTGTGCGGACAGCTATAGGAACTTTTCGATCTGCTACTTTGCCACTGGTTTTACCCCTAAATCTTCCTGTGGTTAGGGCAGCTGCTGTCACAGTAGTCTCAAAAAAAAAAAAAAGAAAAAAGAGAAGTCTTAAGTTGTATTATAGAATTTAAAATCAATGGGAGATCCTAATTTTTATACGACTTCTGTAATGGCACAAGATAAAATGGTCAGCCTGCAACAGGAAGCTCAAGAAAATGAAGGTAGGGTAAAATCCTGAAATGAAGGTTTGCCAAAATCTCTATACAAAGCAGACTTACCTGATTTCATGCACCTCAGTTGACACAACCCTCTTAGCCTCATTTTTCCAATGAGAGTCCAACAGCCAGACCCACAAACATTTTTATAGACAGTGAAAGCAGCACAAAGTAAAGAAGAACAAGGCAAATCAGAACTGACTGCTGTTGATTTTGTGATAAAGGCTCCATGGAGACCAGCTGTTAATTACCTTTCCAGAGAAAGACTTGTTTAGCTTGGAGCCAGGGTTGGGTTTTTTGCCCCCCTTTCCTCTCAGATACAATAGACTGTACTGCTAGGATTAGCATAGGATTTAAACTATAAATGTGCATTGGGACAGAGTTATGATTATTCATCTGCTTTATTACGGTACTGCTAAAGACCAGGCAAGAATGAAGCAATATACAAAACAGACACTCCCTGCCCTAACCACTTTGCTAGTGAGCCACCTTTCCAGCAGAGTTTAGCATCACTTTCTTTCCTTTCTAGTCAAAATTATGCCAGAGCAGCAAGCATCTGTGCATCTTGTTTTCCTTTCCGCTGCTGCATTTACATACTCTGATGACTTAACCCTGCCAGGTACAGAGCTCTCTTGTCACCCACTGCCTTCACTGCGGGGGCAGAGGGGGGACACAGTGCTGTGTCACTGTGCTTAGCTCCTTTCTGAATAAAACCACCGAGCCCCGGCCGCCTGATCTGTTTGAGCGGTGCATGGTGGAAGACTAGCAAGTGGGGGCAAATGAGGCTTGAAAACCATCTGTTTGCTCACCAGAGCCTGACATGGGCTGATTCAGTCCATGACATGGCTGCTCCAGCGTATGCTGGCCTGCCCGGGTGATGTGAGCTGTTACTTATGGCAGTAACAGGTGCACAGCTTCCTGACAGAAGTGTTGTTTTTAAATCCCTGAGTCCCTTTAATAACCCAGAGAGGCAGCAGGCTGAGATCTCCAAAGCTATAGGCTGACTTTGTACATGCAACCTGGAAAATTACGGATGCAAAACAAAACGTGCAAGAGAAGTCGCGCTGTTCCTCGGTTCTCAGAATTACTTGGGGTAGTGCACAGAAAGCAGGGGCATACACAACAGTAGGATGACATTGTTAAACTTTGCAAACACACATGCTTTTCCCTGAAAACCTCTCTGCTGTTGCTAAGGCTGATGCAGTTTTGCTGGAAGTCCTGGTACAGAGATCTTCCAGGCTTTTTAGCCACCTTGGGAAAGATGATCAAAGACTTAAATGGCCACAGAGCACAAAGAAGATGAGCAGTTAAATGACTCATTTTGTACAAAATCTCCCTATACAAGATTTAAAACAGGTGGTGCCTGGAACCACAGCCCATATCTGCTTTCTGATTACAGTACTCACACCATCATTATCTGTGGTGTAAGGAAAAAGGCTACAGCAGACGCAGCTCCATACAAACAGTCAGCAGTGGACCACACAGGAAAATGCATGACTCTCCTTTAAGTTACAGGCTGTAAGCACAAATGGAAATATGCTTTTGATCCAAAGGGAGGACTATGTGCAGTAAAACTTGGGAGCCTTCAAACAGTAGACAGACTCTTCAGTTATTCACTCTCCTCCCGCCTAGCATGCATTTCTTTATTTTTTTTGTGCTCTTATAGCAGCACATCTCGTGCAAATTTAAGTGAACAGTGTAAACTAGAAACAATCAGCATGATGATTTTAGTTCACACTTCTGCTTGCACATAAACAGTCTCTCTACCTTAACAAGCTGCCACTCACAAGGAAGCGAGCACTATCACAAATTAATGACCTCTGCTTGCTTTTGATCCCAGATCTATCGTGCCTTCAGAAATATTACAACTAAAAATACACTGTGTTAAGATCCCCCATGTGCTTCAAACAAGGTGTTCTAGAAACGATCTATAGCATTTCATATATTAAAGAACAGCAGTGGCCTTGGTGAAGAACAGTTCGCTCATTTGTATTTATACACGTTCCCAGCCTAGTGAAGTGGCCAAGGTGACTTTGGGCAAAAATTTTGCTCGAGTACAGCTGGTGCAATCTGGGCCCACAACTTTCCGTGCATGTCAAAAGTCGTTTGCATATTCATTATCTTTTGATGAGCACTGCGTGGTCAAGGGAAATGTAGTTTCCCCTTTGGTGTATATCTCAATTTGCTCAGCCTTCTGTAAATCTCCTGTGCCCTGTATCAGTGTGGGTATAATGTAGTCCATTTACTGTATGGATTAGGTCCTTCCCTCCAGATTACTGTGTTTTTAACTGTAAACAAAATATTTGCAGAGGCAGAGAGCCTGGTGGAGATTTTGCTGGGGGCAAATATATAATTGCTAACAGTTTAATTAGGACCAGTCTCTAGGACTTTTCTAGGAGATAAAAGGAGTTACTTGCTCACCAGGGTAGAGCGGCAGAGGTGCCAATCAGGGGTTAGAAATAAATCTGAGAAGTCCTGGTGTCAGAATCTGTTCTCAGCTGGGGTTAAAAACCCCACAGCTCTTCTGTCCTCATGAGGAAGGTAAGATTTGAAGCAAGTTGTGATCCACTTTTAAAAATGAGACAGAAGCTTCAGAAGAAAGAGGTGGGACTCACCAGATGAGCAAACCACTGCAAGTGAATCTGGTGCTGGAGAGGTCGTATTACTGAAAGCTGGATGCAATTGGTCTGACTGCTTTCCTGTGATAACTGAAGGAGCAGCCTGGCTTGTAGCTTTGTAGGAAGCATCCTGTGGCTCTCTCTCAGGGCTACAGTTACAGGACAGCAATGCCGCTTAGTGGCTTCATGAAAGCTGTTTTCTCATGAAAAAAATAGCCTGTGTTAGAGAGTAAGGGACTTGAATGAATAGCAGCTCACTGCTGAATGCTGAGCATACTGTTACTTGTTTAAAAAGTAAAACAAAAATCGCAACACACTGCAGAATAAGAAGAATCAGGCACCACTCACATTTTCCTCCTTCGCTCTTACACAATGCACAAGCTCCAGTGGGACGTGCCCCATCCCTGTGTGACTGCCCAGAGCAGACAGCACAAAGTCCATGTGCCCTGGGAGGCTGACGGGTGAGGCAAGGCTTTGGACACGAAAGCCCACCTTGCCTTAAGAAGGAGCTCCAGCAAAACAGTGGAATTAGAACAAATAACCACAATTAAGCAGGAAAAGCATTCTCAGGAGACAAACGGAGGCTGTCTGGCTCTCACTGTCTGCCGACCGTGTTCATTCCCAGATTTGTCGAGGTGCTGTGCCATCTAGAGGAATTTGATATGCATTTTCCTATGCCTCTCCAAAGGGCTGGCTGGCAAAGCTGCATAGTGTTGTTGAAGCACCCGAGCAGCAAGCCCTGCTCCTGGGCCAAAAGCACTTCTGGCAGCCCCTGTGTCTGGTGGCCCTGCTCCAGCACAGCAACAAGGCGCAGCACCAAGTGCATTTGCATGAGTTATACCAAATGCCTTTAACATGCGCTGCCTTCACAGTTTGAATGTGCCAATCATGGTTTTCTTTACTGCTTCAGTTTATAACCAGGTCTGATTTGCAGAAACAAAGGCACATCTCTAACAAAATATCAGCCAGCTGCTGACAGAGATATCTGTTACTAGATGAAGCAAGGGCTTAATCTCTTTTTTGCTTTGTAATATACAGCATCACTGTAATTTCCATCTACCAGTGACTACAGGCAGAGAGGGGCTTTATGGTTTTTAGTGTGAGGTAATTACAGACCACACTAACGCTAATTAACATGAAATGGGAGCTGTAGCCTACAAGCAGAGGCTCTGGATATATGGTGGGTGAATTCTGCTATTGCCTGAAAATGGTTATTTAATCTTTAAAAATGTTGTTGCTGCAGAATTTTTCCTCTTTCCTTTCCTGCTCAACGGCACCTCAGGTTTCATCTACCCCATGGACAGGTCAGCTCAGCTGGACATCCTCAGCAAAGTCCTGCCTGGTCTGCCTGTCCTGGCCCATGTCCGTCTCCTCTGACTGACAGCCATCCAAAGTTGATGGCCTGCCCATGGCTTTCCTCTGCATTGCCAGAGTAACCCTGTGTTCTCAGCCCTCTACGGCTCCTTCAAGAATCCTAATGCCTATGCAATTCTGACTAGCAGAGAGATGAACCATAAATGAATAGACAAAATGAAGTCTGTCCTATTTTTCATAGGGAAAATGCAGGAATTCCCCAGGTTCTCACAAGTTTGAAATCATCAGATGACACTTCTACAGCCTACTTCCTTTTTGACTTGTCTCCAGTTTTGATGCCCTCTGCTCCTGATTTTCTCCACATCAGCCTGCAGGGCACTGCTGAGTGGCTCCCAGAAAAAGAGTCTTCTGGCAAAGGATGGCTGTTACCAAGTGACTATCAGAGTGCAATATTTGTTATTGGAGCCATCACCTTGCACGGTTTGGAGTTAAGGTACCAAAAAAAAAAAAAAAAAAGAAAAGAGAGTCCAAATGAAGCCTTATTGCTACAGACGTAACCATTAGCATAATTTACTTCCGTGCTTTTAAATTAGCATGTGTTTCAGAGGCCACTTGGTATGCTTTACTCTGCTTTCTGAGAAGTCATCAAAGGATACCAGCTGCAAGTTCTAGCTGACGGTGAGCTGAGGACAGTTGGTGCAGATAAAATAGGAGAGAGTTTAAAGCATCATCTGTCACTTGAAATAGTCCTTACTGTAAGTTTATGTGGGCATTACCAGAACTTTTAGACCTTCTCGACTCCTGGTGTTGAAAATATTTGCTCTTATAGGCTGAAATGCTGAAAATGAAAGCACCAAGGTAATATAGAAAAATTGTCCTCACGTTTAGCTTTTCAGCTGGTTTAGTTGGTGACCTTCAGACATGGTGTCTCCAGAAGTGAAATATCAAGGGAAATATATTAAGTAGGTTATGATTTCACAAGAAAAGCTAACAATAGCAGCTTGAAGGAGTTGTCTGGTCTCCTGTGGTGCAATAATTTAGAAACCACAGCTCTATCATAGCTATGGGAGGGGCCCAAGTAAACAGAGTCCTTTCTTTCCCGACATGAACTCCTGAAACTTCAGTCTAGTTGTGCTGATCTGCACCAAGGATCACCCATAGCATTTTTATTTAACAAATGGCAAGCATTCCTGTTATAGAAACAAATACATGGCTGAACCTGAACTGAATAGTTCAGGTGGATTTTGTCAACACTCACCTCCACTTATTAAAAAAAATCTGGAATGAAAGATGTTGGCAAAATCCTTCAGAGCTTATCTTGTTTGATATTTGTGGAAGAAGGAAACAGCTTTACCTTTTCTCCAGTGTTGGTTATCTGGACTTTTTAAGGCTACATGTCATTGCACCAAAGAGAGGCAGCTGCAAGACTGCTCCTCCTTTCTGATGTTTCTCTGTTTGGTTAGCAAGTTCACAGCAAATCTAAAGGGCTCTTCCATGCCACAGTTTCAAAGAGAATGACGATCTTTCAGATCCAGAATGAATTAATTTTCTCCTGGTTATTCAGCAGCTGAGGTCAGGGTTTCACAGGCTTGTACTCGAGGGGGCAGACAGCCCCACTGTGCCCATGTGCTCTAGGCACTGGGCTGAGATCTGTTTCTTACTGTCATTAACTTGCTGAGTAACTCTTACAGAAGTGACTTCCCGTCTGTCTTTTTATCCATGTCCTGAGAGTGTAGGGGCATACAGCAAGCAGGGTGGAAATGAACTTTCACTGCATTTTCTTTCTTTCTGGGACTTCCACAATATACTCAGAATGAATGACTTTTTTTTTTTGCAATGAACAGCACAAACCCTTGTCCTCTCAACCTGCCCAGTTCATCATCTCAACCTCCACAGGAGAAGGGAAATAATTATTTCAGGGAGTAAGTGATGACCTTAGAAACACTGCTTAAGCACCAAATCTCTCACATTTTATTCTAATCCTGTAATACCTGAAACCTGCAGAACATAGCAGAGCATGTTTTAAGATATAAAGTATTAGGTTAGGCAAGTACTTCTACCACTATCATTTCAGAACCAACAGTCAGATAGTCTATACATGTTCAGCTGAATTAAACCCTGAAAAAGATGATAGAGCTCATCTGGATGTAGCTATTTCTTCCTTCCCCAAGCCAAATTCAGTTGTGTTTGTTTGCTAGAGTAGACTAGTAAAGCAGGTTCAGTCCACATAAATACCACATCCTTTCTGGTAAGAAACAGCACTGCTGACTTGAAAGTCAAATTAGTAGACAAGGATAATGTACATATACATTTTGGTATATGATTTATTTATCAAAAGTTAGCCTGTGTTCTACGAAAGAGGAATACATAGAATGGAGGGACTGTATGTAGGAAAACAAGAATTAAAATGTGGTGAAGTAACAGGTTCCCTTCTAGAGAAGGGAACGGAATGGGCAAAAAGTCCAGTCTCAAGCCCTGGAATACAAAGTTTGTGACCAAAGACATGGCAGTTAGCAGACTGGTAATCAGGATCACATGTCAGATCAAACCCATGTTATTTTAGTTGGCCAGTTGCTAACTTGCTAGGTGTCTCAAAGCATGTAAGCAGAACCATACACAAATAACAGGAGTAGGGCTTGTAGAGGGAAGAGAGCTTATGCCTCAGGTCTGGAGTTTGCTTGCAGAAGCCCAGCTCTAGCACATCTGATACAGCCTTTGAGAAAAATCACATTGTGTTTGCTTCCTCCTGTGTTGGAGTCCCACATATTTTCTTACCTCACAGGAATGTATGCTAAGAAAAGGCAGTACAGCACTTATCCAAGTGCTAAGGTCCAGGCCAGGATGCCTGTATGGGTAACACGTGTCTTTTAGGCTGGTGAGCTTAACAGATACTGCAGTGTGTTGGGGGAGGAATGAGGGGAAGAGGGAGGATTTACAGATATAGAGATAGGAAGCAGGTGGTGATACCACTTAAGACAGCTGGGTGTCAGCAGGCAGTGGTATAACCTTTCTTTTTTCTCCTCTCCACCCCGCTGTGAAGCTCAGAGCTTCGCTTGGCATGCCCCTTCCTGCCACAATGCAGGGGAGCAGGGACCGACTGACCGCGCTCCACCCCAGCTCTGCGTACAGCAGCACACTGTTTCCAGTGGCAGCTGCCACTTTCCTGGGCTGGAGAAGACTCTGAGGAAATTGTTCCTCTTTTCAGCTGGTGGTTTTCCAGAAAGAAAGTTTCATAAAAGCAGTTACCCATGGAATTTCTTCCTTCAGCTGAGGACTTGGCAGACAAATTAATACCTGAGGCAAGATTAGGCTCAAGATACTGTGCTAAATGACCCATTGCTTCATTTGTGAGACTGTGTTCTGTGATTCTGTACTTACCATAGTATTCATTGCTTACCTGCAAATATTTTTGAGAGTAGTTTGGGCAAATGTATACTTCTACAAGGTGTTAAAGGGCCTGGTTTAATAACAGTTTGTAAGAATTCCTGTGATTTTCCTCCAATAAAGTGTAGTAATTCTTGTCCAGACTTTGATCAGTGTTAGGTCTTTCAAAGCTGTACTCTAAGTAGGGTGGCGTCTCTATGTCCTGCAGTTAGGGCTGTCTGATGATTCGCACGTTACGGTTTTCTGTGTGACTCAAAGAATGAACTCTTTCACATTCCTTAACCATTTTACATTCACCAGTCAAGCCCAGAAATCCTTCCAACTTTGTGTTCCCACTGCAACAACTTCCATATGCTATACCATGCAAGGACTGTTGTCACATATGTTGTATTTGCCTATTCTTTTTTAGATTATTATTACTTCCTTTATATTATTATTATTATTACTTAGGCTGGCATCTAGAAGCCCAGATTCAGACAAAGGCTCCAACACGCTAAGTCCTGTACAAACATGCAAGACATCGTTGACTTTCAGGGCTTTCAGGCTGAACAGGCAGTGGAGATAAAAGGTGGGGCAAGCAGCAGTGAAAAAAGCGTTACTCAGTACAATGAAAAGGATTGCCAGTGGTCATGGTTTAGCCCCAGCTGGCAGCGAAGCGCCACACAGCGCTCATTCAATTCCCTGCTGGTGGGATGGGAGAGAGAATCAAAAGAATAAAAGAGAGAAAACTCGTGGCAGGAGATAAAGCGAGTTTAACATGTAAAGCAAAAGATGGACACACAAACAAAGCAAACCAAGGAATTCACTCACTACTTCCCATGGGCAGGCAGGTGTTCAGCCATCTCCAGGAAAGCAGGGCTCTATCACATGTAACAGGTACTTGGGAAGACAAAACACCATAACTCTGAATGCCCCTCCCCACCTTCTTCTTTCCCCCAGCTTTATAAGCTGAGCATGACATCATATGGTGTGGGATATCCCTTTGGTCAGTTGGGGTCAGCTGTCCCAGCTGTATCACCCCTCCCCGTTTCTTGTGCATCTCCAACCTCACTGGTGGGGTGGGGTGAGAGGCAGAAAAGGCCTTGACTCTGTGTAAGCCCTGCTCAGCAGTAACTAAAACATCCCTGTGTTATCAACGCTATTTCCAGCAGAAATAAAAAACATAGCCCCATACTAACTCCTATGAAGAAAATTACCTCTATCCCAGCCAAAAGCAGCACACCAGTAAAGCCAGGAACAGTGACCGAGCTTCCCAACTGCCCATCCATGACCCTATCCCCTTGGTCAAACTTCCTCTGGCTGATATGAAAGAGTCTTTCCTGCTTTGTGACTTGCCTCATGGAAGAAAATCATAGGAAGGAATGATCACAGCAACAACGTGAAGATTACAGAACAAGACTGTCCCCCGAGAGACATTTGGGAAACTGCATAATGTAAATCAAGTTCTAGCCTGGAACATCTGTTTTCATGTCTTGATCTCTCCAGAGGACCTTAAGATTTTTATATCTCTATTTCAGTTATCTTCAGGCACTGGACTGTGGCCTTCTAGTAGAAGCATACCCATGTTCCCTCTTACGTAGGTCTGCTGATAAAATCAAATAACGTGGAAGAATATAATTCATACGCACTCACCCCCAATTATTGCTCAGTCGCTGCTCCAAATCCCCTTCCCTCTATGGACAGTAGCTGAACACTAACAACATGTAGGGGAATGACAAAAGACAAACGGGCTGGAACTTACTCCCACAGACAAGAGCAGGCTTAGTTTCCCCAACACCAGTTTTTGTTTGAAGCAATCCAACTTTTACAGTAAAGAGTATATATCTTTTAACATGCTCACCTTGTAGCTGTTCTCTTTACTTGTGTTACCTTTGTATTCACATAATCTGTCTGGCAGATGAAAAAGTAGTATGACATGTGGGTCCTTTGCAGACGGCTGGGACCAGCAAGGCCCCCCTGTCCTGAACATCTCTGCACACAGAGGGCTGGATCACTATGCCAAACGGAACTTTCTAAAGAGGTAGATTAGAAGCTTGAAGTAGCAGCACAGGCAATGTAAAAAGAAAACATCCCTTCTGTCAGCGGTGATCAGAGGAGAAAAAGGCAGAAAGCAAGAAAACTTAAAGCAATTTAAATAAAATAGTAGTTTCAGAAACTGCTGGCATGCCTGGAAATATCTATGCCCACACACAGATCTGCAACTTTCCCAAGGCCTCAGTGCAGTCACAGAGATGAGGGCAGAACTTCTGCTGTCCACAAATTGCAGAGTGCTTCACCTGAGACACATCCATGTTCCATGGACTGCCCTCCCATCAGAAAGAGGAACGTGGAAGCAGTAACAAGTGAAGGTCTGCAAACCTATGCTTAATTCTTTAGTGTATTGTCGCTATGTAAGGTTTGACCTTAGGTTTCCTCAATTCCAAGTCCTTTTCTTTTAACCATTGCCTCATTCTTCTACTTCCAGGAGAAAAATCAGCAGTATAAGTAAAAACAAAAACAAAAACAAAACTCTCATTCCTGTTCTAGTATATACTTCTACGCACAAAAAGCTCATTATGACATATATGTAAGCAGTGAAATTAGATGTCTTTAGGCAAGCATTTTAACAAGCATGAACTATAGCCATCAGCTCCTCCGGGAAGCTACATTCTATGCTCCATTCCTTTGAACATGCAAGAAGTTTTGTTCACATACCTTCTTCTAAGAAACATTCCCTTTCCTTGGAGGACCTGGTCATTACTATTGGCAGCCTGGACGTTCAGACATCTATGGTTTACTGAAGTCTGGCTACTATTGGATACACCTGAATCTTTTTAAGAGTTGTATGTCTGTTAGTGGTCACACTGATGGCTGAACCTGTAGAAAGAACTGGTGAATGTAACCAAATATAGTATTAATGAGAGTGTAGCATGCCCCATCTTTTTTTGGCAGTAGTTGTATTTATGAGATTACACACAGCAGCTCAGCAGTTTCAACATGAACGGCAGAGTTACATCTGGGGGACAATATATAAACATATTCTGAATGATACCTGTCTGTGGAGAGGGACATTTTGTCAGAAACTTAGCAATAATCCTCAGAAACAAACTTAATGCTGGTTTTGCTTTATGATAAAAGCTGCCACCACCTGCATGTTAGACATCAGGTCCAAATTTGTTTAGGAAAAATCCCAAACCAAAACAGAAAGAAGACTGAATTGCCATTTTTTAGAATTTTAACACTCTTAGAAAGATCACCAGAGATATAAAAGTAATAGTGTGTATGTAATTCCTGATAATTCATGCCTGGGATGTAGGCAGCAAAGTCAGTCCCTGACTTCAAATGCCCAAACACGCAAGACTGACTGCACTGTAGATTTTCAACAGCTGCTTATTTTCCCCAACTAGCTTTCAAACACCATCTTATTTAAAGACACAGGAATCATATATAGTCACTATAATTAAAGATCTGAAGGCTGAAATCCAAGGAAGGCTTGGAAGCTACCACTACTTCAAAAGGAGGTGTAATTTCACCCTACCAGAGGAGTAAAGAAAAGAAATCCTGGCTGGCTTAGTAACACCAAGCAATTAGTGCTTGATCTTCATGAAGCCTAAAGATGAGCTTGCAGTGGACCTGCATTCTTTGGAAAGTGTCTTCCAAGGCTGACAGTGTGTTGTGCTGCTTCACAGCCTGCCCTCAAAGCTAATCAGCATGTGTCCTAACATGAAACAGCTGAGCAGCACTGCTCTTGCTAGTGGCACTTTCCTCCTAACACTGCAGGTGTCACTGTAAAATAGAAAATCTGAGCATAACATATTCTGTTCCAGTGACTTTGCAGGGGGAGGCACACAACTAGGGTTTAGGTGAAAATATTTGTCCTTGGATGTTAGATTAGAAGCTATCCTCTATTTTAATACTGCTGCTTGGATTGCATTTGGAGATCACGGTTCTCATAGGAAGAACAACATGTTGGTGTTATAAGACAGATTTTTCCCCCTCCTATGATGTTGCCATTTGTGAGAGAAATGCATAACATACCTCGTCTGCAAAACCAAAGCGTCACTTTGTCCAAGCGTAGTGGAGTGGTGACAGTTCAGTGGTGTAAAAAAGCAATTTGTTTCTGCCTCCATGGGGATATAATTGTCCATGGAGTTGTATCTTTCGGGGTTGCCTAAGTAATTCTGTGCAGAAGGAGGTTCAAATGCTTTAATTAGGGTGGGTATACCCAGTCCACCAAGCTATTATGACAATACAATACTGTAAATCCACAGCAGGCTCCTGTCTAGTAAATGTGAGAGGTATCTTTAACTTAGCTGTAGTACATGTCCATAAGACAGGGAGATTGTCTCCTGTCTCAAAGGTTCATTGTGAGGATAAATGTATTAAAGAATGTCAATCACTTAGATATTTTAGTTGTGAGGGTCAGCTTAGACACTAATTGAGACACCTCTCACTCAGGAATATCAGTTTTCACTTGTTACCTCACTATGTTCTCACTGTACAATGGGAAGCCACTGTGTGAAGGCAAAAAAAAAAAAAAATCAGCTTCCCTTATTCCCTCATTGCAAGCAAAATTATCTGATTTATCCACAATCAACATTATGTGTCCCATAGTACTGCTGCCACCCGTAGCCCCAGATCTGCCGTGCAAGACTGAACTATAAGCCACAGTCCACAAAAACTGACTATTGCAAGTGTGGGTTGATAGCAGCCACAGATCTGAACTCAAGCATTTCCCTTCTCATTTTGTATAACCACCTCTCTTATATCTGCCTTCTCTTTTCTACATGGCTCTTGCTTTTTGTTTCTGCTCACAAAGCAATGCGCAAGCACGGTTGCTAGTGAAAAGCAGTAGCAGAATGGTTCCTAGCTTGCTCTTGCTTAGCCATTTTGGAAAATATTGTCTTACTGATATGCACATTCTGGAGGCTAAATACCCTCCAACAATCCAGTCTGGGATCTTGTAGTCCGCCCTTCAAAGCCTAGCTTCTTACAGTCAACAGGGGTGTTTATAAAGAAAAAACAAACCCCAAACACCTGATTTTTTTTTTTTTTTGCATTCATTGCCTTTAAAACATCCCTAGGGTTATATTTTAGTAATAGGAATTTTGGTACATAACTGGCTTAAATGACTCATATAACTTTAAATCCTAGCTCCAGCTCCTGTAACTGCTGTTGGCAGCAGGTGCCATGAAGAGATAAGATTACAAGCATTTACGTTTTAGCCATTAAATCACCTTTATTCCATTTGTTATTTTTCTTCTAACATGAACATGTTTTTTGCAATCTTATGGGTAACAAAAACTACATGAGGTATTACAGCAGTGGGTCTATCTTTTGCCTTTGGGTGTGCTCGTGCTGCTCTCACTAATGTCTATGGGAATACTGTGCCTGTATCCTAGGCAGAAATTTAGTCTTCAGGAGAGCTAATGAGCTGGAATTCAGCCCAGAGATAAAGTCATGTATCTGTGTCAGCTATAGTCCCACTTCGCTGCCTTGGGAGAAAATGCAGGCAGACCTCTCCTAGCTATGTGCTACAATACCCTTTCTCCGGCTGCTCATAGTTGGCATGGAAGCAAAGAAAATCTGGGCTGAAAGAGCCAGTCCACCTCCAGCCTCAAGTCAGGAACAACTATACCTGTGTCACTCTGCCTTGCGTTTGCCTTGCCATGAAAACTGGCCCCATGCTCCAGTTATACCCAATGCTATCCTGCTATACACTAGTGGTAACTCCTGCTTAGGTAGGAATAATCACTTCTTTTTGTTGAATAGCATCCTGTTTTTCCAGGCCATTACTCCAATTGTCAAGATAATTTTGACCAGCTAATGAGGTCCTCTAAACCCTATTTGCAAATCTTTCCAGACTGGTGTTGTTTGAAAATATGATACATATTGTCCCTGTTACAGAAAATGCAAGCAAGAACCAGACGTAAGACAGAGCCTGGCAGAATTCTGCTCTGTGCAGCCTTTCACCTCAGTGATGAATCCACTGGTAAATATTTCCCCATGCCAGGTTTCCCAAAGAGTTTTTGTGTTCTGTGGTACTTTCCCTAGACAGCTACTGATAATGCCACATAAGGCAGAATTGAAAGCCTTCCTCTCTCTGATATCTCTCCATGGAAATTCAATTACAGCAGCAGATGAAGTAAAAGTTATGCATGAGCCATAGACATCTGGCTCCAACCTCTATGCATCTCGTGAAAATTTCATATCTCCTCTATGTCCAAAATAATGCAGCCACGGTAGGCAAATGCTGGATTCAGTGCACATTTCTCCTGTGCGCTGTTGTAAGGAAGAGGACTGGTGGACCTTCCATCCTAGCAATTCTCTAGTGAGGTAACCCACTAAAATTGCAAGGGGTTAGATGGCGACACTTGCAGCACCTTTAAATACTGAGAATTTCCTCCCCCTTTTTAGTTTTCCATCTTTATCCAACCTCAGGGAAGTTCTGGGAGTCCATTCAAACAATTCTGATTAAGCACTTGAGGACTGTGGCCTAATTTTCAAAGGCACTGAGTGTCACTGTGTTCCTGTGAAGAATATTCTTTGGCTATAGGCATCTAACTACATGAAATGAAAAGTGTTGGCCCATGAATGGACTTCTGTGCTTGCAGCAGGGAGAATAGCTAGCACAGAACACTGCGCAGAGAGCTTTTCCCTGTGATTAAATGACTCTGCTTCACTGCATCCAGATATCTGGAAAGAAATCTAAATGCTGCTGTCTTAGCTGCAGAGTAATCTCTGAAAACAAAGGATAGGCTGCAGTCAGGTTTCAGGCACCTGCGGGCTCCTGAAAATCACTACTTCTCTCTCAGACATTTAAAACTTTATCAGATCATTTCCAAGCTGTCTCTTTTGTTCTGGGTGCGTGCCTGTCACTGCTGTATACAGCAGTTCTCGTCTGACAGCCAAGTCTTTAAACAGGAGGGAAACCCCAAAACCATTAACGATTTCTCCTCTACATACACTTTGAATTATGAGCTGCTGAGTCAAGTCTGACCTTCTAGCAAGCAGAAGATGATACTAGGGATCTCTGCCAGGTCCTGAGACCCAGCACAGGAGCCCAGCTTTTGTTGGTTGCCAGGTCAGATGGACCTAATGGGTCAAAAGACAGACATAACGTGGAAGGCATGGTACAGGATATTGGTACCTGAGATGTGGCAAGTATTTTCACATACCGGTAGATGGTGATTAACTGACAGCACACACAGAGATACCTCCAAAGGCACCTTCTTCACCTGGTGCTCTGGTAAGAAGATGAATGTGGCTCACAGTTCACTGCAGTGGTTGGGGGGTCTACCAGACCTGTGGCTGAGCCATCATAGTTTCTCTTCACAGTTATGACATGCCTCTTCCCACTGATGAGTAGTTGAGACTGAGTGGAACAGCAGCTCTGTTCTGTCCCTCAGAGAAGGCTTTATTAATACTTCTGGCCACCAATAATAGTTTTATTAATTTTGTGGTTGACCTTCATGGAAAGTTGGTCAATGAGGCCTAAGTGAATATGGAGAACTCTGTGTAGCCTTCCAAAAGGCTGACCTGGAGTGGTAAGTGTTTTGATATGGGAATGCATGAGCTATAATGGACATATGATAGGACAGGTTTCTTTTATTTTTCTACATTTCTTTTACTGTAACTATAGGAAGGCCTCCTTACCTAACTTAGCCATTCTCAGACCAAGCTGAGCTAACGCTGCTGACTGAGCAATTAGGGCCTAAGTGAATTCCCTCTTGCTCTTCCTAACTCTTTATTTTTTTCTCCTTTCAGATAACGAGCTTTGGCATGTTGTATAGTAGTTTCCCACCAGTAATGTTATACAGTCAGAACACTGGTGTTTAAACACTTAAGCCCAGATTTTGAAGAACTGGGTGGGATTTTATTTTGCCTATTTACAGAATTCTGTAAGCAGTCAAAAAACAAAAAAAAAAGGTTGTTTTTTTTTTTCAATCATAACCTTTTTTTTCACTCTCAATCAGCTTGGCGTGCAAGTCAGGACAAACTGGCTGATCAATGCAGGAAAAGAAAATAAAGCTGTACCACAGTACTCTTCTCCTTGATATGTGTAAATGCATGCTTTTCTGAAGTCAATTAGGGATTGGAGCCTCTGAGAAATGGTGCTGTAAAAGGAGCATCATTAATATCAGCTGCTTTCCGGCTGTCTAAGGGTATTCACAGCATTTCAAACTGCATTTTTTTTTACTGTTCTTCCTTATTTTATCTCTAAAGTAAACACTCTTACATGAGAGATACTTCGTTTCCCATTCCTGGTAAGGAGCACCGTCTTGGTAATCACTCTCATAGGAAAGAGAAGAGGTGATGATGACCTTGTGATGGCGAATTAAAAAACTAGAATAGCAGTGGGAAAGACTAGGCTGGAAGGCACCAGGCTTTGCTCTCTGCTGCTTACACATTTTTATGATAGTGCCTCTGAGTGCTCAGCCCATAGACCTGCTGCTAGCACCTTTGCAAAAATTAATCACAGAGTATGCCTCTGACCTGGCTCGAAGGCACTCATGTAACATATTTTTCAAATGGGTGTAGTTAAGCTTTAAGTTTAGGATTACAAAACTGTTCCTGTGAGGCATTTTGAAAGTTTCTTAGCCATAAGACAGCTGGACCACACTGGATAAACGTAGAGCTGAGTAAATATATGTTTGATGGAAGACATTTTAAAAAGCTTTTGAAGCTCTTTTAAGAATGATGCAGGAATCTCCAGAATATGTGATCTTTTCAAGTGACATCAAACACTGTTTTAATTGTGGAAGTGTATTAGAGACATATATTAGCATTAGTATTTTAGTATTTGTATATTAGTATTCATATATTAGGCCATCAGATAATGTGTCATGGAATGAGCAAGATCCTAGCTGTCTATGAAAGTGATACCAGCACCCGTTAAATGCTTTTATTTAGGAAAACCCGAGAGGATATTGACCAGAATATCAATATCTCCATGCTTACCATTTCTCAGGTTGGGCAGTGATTATTCACAGGTATTTAGCCCAATATTAGCTTCTGCAACCTGACCTCTGACCGTGCTCCAGTAAAATCTGGACTACTGGAGTTCCGCCACTGGACTGCTCAGCACTCAGTATGACAAGGATGCCAAGACGATAGGTTAGGGGAGTAATTTCACTCACTTGTCAGCTGTGTGTGACGGTAACAACAGGGTGTGCGCATGATCTGGAAAGAACATGCGAACCTGCAGGAAAAGAGACAATGTGCAGCCAAAGTGTGTTGTCCCAATATTTAAATAATATTTATAAGTGGAACAAAAGTTCTCACCTCTCCAGGTATTTCACCCGATTCTATTGCTATAACAGGAACATGGAAAATTATTGTTGCTGGTTTTCTACACTTCAAAGAAAATGGTTGCTCTAGACAGATTTTTACCTTTGACTTGTCCTGGCTAGTATTTTAGGTTAACAGACAGCTTCTGAGAGAATGAAAAAGATGTATACTGATTTTATTATAATTCCTGTGCAGGGATCCCTTCCACTGTTAGTGTGCATAAAGCGTGCCGCTCCAAATACTGTAGATATCTAATATAATCTTCTGTTCCATTTACTCCTGTACTACTGGACAAATGGATAGATTATTTTATTTTGTTTTAGTTTTGATGATGTGCCATTCCTAGGTACTACAGTAGAAAATTCTTGATTAATTCAATTTACATTTAACTTATCTTAAGTAGTGTATTCTTATAAGCCTGTGAAATGGCAACGGTTTTTGGCGATTGCCTTTTAGTTCAGTGCTATTATTACTGTAATATTATTATTTTTGTTTTTGTTATTATTAATATTAATATTATTATTATTACTTAGGTTGGCACCTAGAAGCCCAGATGGGTATATGTTAAAATCATTTATTAGATTGGTTTTTTTTGACTTACTGCATTAGAAGTCAGCCATCATTTTCATGCGTTAGCATCTTGGAAAGATGAATGTAAAACTGAATGTTAAATATGAGTATATACAACATGCAATTCCCTTCAGGTCACAAATTTCAAAATTAATTATTTTCACCATATATTTCGTTCTTCCAGTGTCATGAAATGACAGCCTTGGTTCCTAACCATGGCTTTGGAGCAAGCAAATAAACTCCAGGGGTATAAGATAAGTAGCTCTTTTGTATTCCCGAATTACTTTTGATCCCTACAGATCAACAAGAATTTATAGACTTGCCAATGGGGTGCCAGGAAATTTCTGTAGTCAGAGAAAGTTTATTATCTATTTCCATCTCAGCCCCTGTTCTAACAAGAGTTAGTGAAATATCCATTAAAGGAATACGTGAAATCCAGAAATTGTGGATGACAGCCATCCTTAAGTGCCCATATTAGAATTATTTATTGATAGCATCAGGTGGGTTTGAAAGCAAGAGAAGGAGAAAAGGTGAAAGAGAATAGGGTGGAGTTTTTTAAGAGCACTGAGAGGTTTTAAATCCTTTCATGAAAGAGAATGGAAAGCTCATGCTTCTCTTTCTGGTAGTGTCAATGGGTTCTCACCCGTTTGGAAAACCTGTGCCTATTAAAAATGTCAGTAAGTAGCTGCTCCTGTTTCATCTGAGGCAGCCAAGACTTCAGTACTGCACTCTGCCGTGAACACCTGCAATGCTGCAGAAAGAGGTACAAAACTCAAGGAAGGTTTTCTTTGCCATTAGCTCTCAGAAAAAAACCCCTCCTGTTATCTGGAAAAACACCTACGGCTGCTTCTTAAACACAGATCAACCTTCTGCATCTTAGTGTGTTGTACGGTGATCTGACTAAAATCTGATTCCTCTGACCGCTCTTGAGTGACTGTCCTAAACCTTAATTTTCAATGTTGTTTCACTGGACTGGGGACTTTGTTATCCTTTGTACAGCAAAATGCTGCTAACTCTACCCCTGAGCCTACAAAACACTTAAATGCGTGCGTAAACTTATCTGCACATGTGCTTTGCTGCAGAGCAGTCAGTGCTCAGCAGCTTACAGGTCCATCGTCTGGAGGGAAAAGGTTTTGAAATACTCCGTGAGAACTGCAGAAAACAAAATTCCTTCAAGCAGACCAACACAGAGGAAAATATTTTCTTTTGTTTTCTTGGGCAGGAAGGAAACGGAGCAGAAAGATAGTAAAAATCTAAGCATGCTTGACTCAAAATATACGTCATGGCTGTCAGCCTGTTTTCTGTGTTAGCAGTGACTATGAATGGCCCGCTTAAAGAAGAGCAGCGGGTGCAAAGAATTGGAGCAGATTTAACTCAGCTGTTTTCCTCACATTTCATTAACACAACACTGAATTCATGCTGGGCTGGAAAAGACCAACAAGAATGACAACAAGTGTTAAATGTGAACTGAAGAAGTACGTCACCTGACAGGGATGGTATTTACTCTAAGGGACAAGTGTCAGATCCGTACCTTGGTTTCTGTACAGCCTGACTTTGTGCTCAGCAGGTAAAGAATCACTGCTATTCCTAGCAGGCAACTGGTGCTGGAAGAGGAAGGTGACTGCCTGGTCTTGAGATCTGTGGACATGTTCCATGGAAATAAAGATGTATTCTTGTTGGTTTTTTTTACTCTGAAACAACAGTGCAGTGCAGTTTAAAAAAATCAATTAATTTATATCAACCTGGCTAGATTCTCTGTGTCTCTAGGGGACATAGGAGTCCTGCAAGACCTGGTGCAGCACGAAACTCCTATTCCTTACTGGCACAGCAAACTTAGGACCCACATTTGGGTAATAAAATATCCTGCACTATGATCTTCTCCTCTCTATATTTAGATTCAGCTCATAGCTATTTGAAAAGTAGAAAACTGTAAGAATCGTAGAAAAGGAGAATTCACACACACAATTTATTTTTTCCATCTTATCTTGGCCAAGAAAGTGATACCATTTACAACAGGATTGGATAGTTATTTCAGAAGTGCTCAGAAATGTGATTCTTTCCTCAGAATCTGTATAAGAAAATATACAGACAAACCTGATATACAGATTCACCTGATATACAGGCAAATATGCAAGGATGAATATTACAGAAAAAAGAAGATGAAATAGCTTATGAAAAAATAGTACTAGCACATTATTTAGGAATGTACTAGTTTACTGCCATAGAAAATTTAGTTGAATTAGAAGGACATTTTCTTTCTGTCTACTCTATGTAGAAATACATAATTTTGTCCACTTTCATTATGGGACATGACTGCTCTTCGATTCATATACACAGGCCTGTACCAACAGAATGCCGAATTAACCTCTGACTCTCTTTTCTCCCAGGGTAGAATTATTGTTTGTAAGCTTTTCCTTTCAACTTTTTTTTTTAATTAAATAGAGGTTGCCTTACTCATTTCTTTAGAGAAGTACATGTCTTTACTTTCCTTGTTTTGGAACCTTTTTTTAAAAACATCTAATTAAAGAAATATTTTTCACACCCTCCTAAGATAGGGAGAGGTGAGGGACCAATTTGAAGACCTTGGCATTACATACAGAGTGGAAGACAGCATTTTGATTAAGGGCTGCAGCTTCCCTAAATCAATTCTAATAATGTATCTATTATTCAAATAAGAATAAGAAACCATTTATAATACTCTAATAACATTCAGTGAAGGACTATATCTACAAAAACGTATAGAAACTTTAGTACTGCCTAAAGGCCCAGTGTAAAGTTGAAAAGTTAACTCTTCATTCTCCTGCTTGTTTGCCACATGCCTTCTGGAGGTATGTAACGTTTCTGCAGATCAGGGTTTTCACCAGCGAAATCACAGTGCAATAAAGACTCCAAAGTCCAGAGCAGTGAAGTGCCCTGAATCCACAACTAGGCATTTCATTCCCACCTCCCCAGTCTTTAGTGTACAAACTGGCACGTATTCTGACAAGGTAAGTTTTATATTAAGGCAATACGATGATCCTCCTGCAACACCTTGCTCTTTCAGCTACTGACTTAATAGTCTGGGCTGCCAGAAGCTCAAATCCCTCTCCTTCCCCTTCTTGAGGCAGTTTCACTCTGCATATTTCCCTATCGCACCCTATAGCAGAATTGTCTTAACTTCTTTTGGTGTTGCATTTTGTATATGGTAATTACACAGTCATTGGACAGAAAGATTTGCCATATTCAGGCATTAGGCAGGACATAGGAATTACATGGTGACAGCAAGTTACAGTGCCAGGAATTAATCATGTTTCTTAGTAATTCTACATCGACAAGGAATCCAATTGCAGAACACGTCCTTCTCATCCCACCTCAACAGGAATGCGGCGGCCAGTGGACTACAAAGTCATTCCTGCTCTCCCCAGCCAAAAAAAAACCAAACAAAAAACAAAAAACTGTGCTATTCAGCATCTTCAGGAGTTGCCGAAAATCTTGAAGGTTCAGCACCTGATGGACTACATTAGATACAACTATTTGCATTTTCAATATTTCCTCTGTGAAAGTCTTGGGTTTTCATCTTGTACAGAATTGGCACAGCTTCACTTGGTTTTCTCACCATTAAATGTTGCTGTTGTCAAAAAAGCTTTGTTAAAAATATCGGTTAGCACAACTGCATACAAAAAGCAATGAGAATTATTTGTCCTTGAAGTGAATGCTGCCTGTGAACTTGAGGATTTGATCATTTTGGCTATAATTAATCTAGTGCAGAGATAGAAGGGCTAAATCATAGTGCTTCTTCATGCTTTCTTTCCATTAAATGAAAAACAATAGCTATTGACCTTTTGCCAGCAGCTAAAAGAAATCGGTATGTCCAGTCCACTGTTTATATGTAGGACAGAAAAGAAATGTCCTGTAAAACATGCTCACTAGCAAGCCCATTCATTTGAAGACTGTTGCCAACTTCTGCCTTTAAATGCTAAGCTTATCCAAAGCCTCTACAGCAACAGGACTCTTTCACTAACTTTAATAAAGTTTGGAGCTGGCTTTAATTACACTAGTAAAATAATATCCGGCTTTTGGGATTTGGAGTCTCATATTTGGGGCCTGTTCCTGTAAGCAGGTGCAAGAATTAGGATGTGAGCTGTCAGCTGGATGGTCCAGCCCCTCCAGGGCACCTGGAGGAAATCTGAACCGTGGGAGCTGGAGACACACACCAGACACAGATGCAAACTGCAGGTAGGAATGGCACCTGTGCAAGCAGGCATACCGCTGCATCTTCTTTCAATAGAAAGGACAGCCTGAAGGACACTCTTGGGCTGCAGAGGCCCTGTTAGATTAGTCCTTGATTTAGACATCAGAGGACCCAGGACCTGATAACTTAGTTATAGGGAACAATTTCATTCCTGGTTTGTTTTTCCCTCTGCACTTCTATGCTAGACACGGCCACAACTAAAAAATGTGTGGGTTTGTATTCACTAAGCATTCTCTACTAGTTTACTAGGAATTTCACTTTGACCTAGGGAGGGGTTTTGATTTCTTTATTTACCTTTGCTTTTTGTGACAGGAGGAGGAGACTAAATGTTGCTGTCATGATATTGCTGCAAAATTAAGATCAGAAACTAGTTTGCCCTGTGGACACATCCACCTAAAGACTGAGTATGGTGTAAAGGAATAACATAACTGTTTTTCTACACTAACAAAGAACATAGCTCTGTTAGGCCAGCAGCTGGTTAGCATTTAAGTTGTTAGACATAAGCTTTTAAGGAAAAAAACATCCCTCTCCTCTCCTCCCCACAAAGAAAAAAAGTCAGGGGCTATGGATCAAATTTTGCAAAAGATGATGGTCATTTTTGATAGTGTTGAAAATTAGCAGTTTATACCAAATTATCTATTTCTGCATTAACTTAAACGATGGATGCGCTTTTGGCAAGATATATGGAGAGAAGGCAGGTAGGGCCCATAGAAAAACTCTCAGAGCATTTTCCCTTCCTTTGATCTCTAATGAACAAACTGCTACAAGGCTGGCAACTCCTGGAAGAAAAATTCCTGTCAGAACCCATGTAAAATTTATTGTGCAGTGCCCTGGGGGCCCTTTAAGATACAGAAAAAGTCAGGACATGGTATGGGTATGGGAATGTGATGTCTTAGGTTTACAATTTGTACTTTCTTTTCAGATCTTACAGTTTTGCTAAGAATATAACCATAGGCCATTTTGTACAATTCCCAAGTCACTGTAGCGTTACACTGGAAATGTGTGTATACACAAGATATATGTATATATATTATTTTTAAAAAAAATATATATATAGTCTCTCTATATCTACCATCTATACATGCACATCTAAACTGAGATTATGTATGGAGAAGATATGTTCCAAAAGAAGGAACAGAAGGAAAATAAACAGGGAAAGAAATCTATTCAGTGTAGGCACTGTTGGCCGATTGCTCATAAGGGAATCTAGACACATACTGATGTTACTAAACAATAACCTCTCTGAAGTATCAGAAAAATGAACAAAAATTCTGCACTACAATACAAGGCATCCCAAATACTCATCTAAACTAAGACCCGAGTGCCTCAAAACAGGTCTTTCTCAGTTAGCATGTACGTTACATATTTATATCTGATGACTACAGTATTACTTCCCTACTTTTACAAGCTGTGCACAGTTCCTGTTTCTAAAACTGAGTGAGATGCAATCCTTTTCATTTTGTCTACCAGAATTATCAGCTAAATCATAGAAAATTACTTTTCAAATTTGTATCTCTGGAAGTTCATTGAAGGCTATGCTTCATCTGAGCAACAACCTGAGGGCCAGCTGTAGTTAATATCTATGCGTGGTCAGCAGTAAAATAAATTTGGCAGGTCGTGAAAGGAATTCATACCTGTTCTGAAGAGCTGACAGACAAAATATGACCCATTTCATAATCACTAAAAAGCATTTTTTCCTGAATCACCTCTCCCTGTAGATCATTGAGAAAAGCCATGGCAAGGTGTAGTTGTGACTCATGGATAAATGTGTGAGAACAGGTAGAACAGGTATTACCACTCAGAAGGGTGAATTACTATTTGATGCTCTCACTCCATACATCTCAAAACATTTTTAATAAAGGTAGAGAGTAATTTACTGTCATTCTCTAGAAGATTGCTAATGGACCCAAGAATAGCTTAAATTCATTTATCCGAGTTAATAATCATGGCAGTAGAGAAAGGAACATAATTTAGAATATACTTATTTTTTTCCAGATGGTTAGCTCCACATTTGTTGACAATGATGGAGAGATAATAATGCCAGAACAAAGCAAATAGAAATTCAAAGAACTAAGCACTAGTATTTACAGACATTAGGAAGAAAAACAGCTTGGTATAAAATAACAAACCGTTCTGTCCATTCTCACAAGCCATTTTAAGACAGATTTTCTTTCCTCCTTCTCATCGAGATATGTCTATAGACCAAATGGTATTTCATTTTATAAAGCAAAATTAGGCGTGGCTGGTTGACTTCTCTCTGGATTTTGTTTTCTATTATTCCATTTCATAGCCTTAGTTCTGAGCCAACGGCAGTGCAATCCACATTCATCAGCCTCCTCCAGAGGCTTTATTTACCATCATTCATCTAATTTCCACCTCCTTTCTCTTTGCTCCCTGCTAAGCTACGTGAACTAAATCCTGCTCTCAGTCCTAGATCTGTAACTCTGCTGTTGCCCACTGGAGAGACAATTTAAAATTCGTACACGGTTGTGGCAATCTACCCCCAACTGCTTATCCAAGGTTGGTTATGAAAAACACTGCAAACCCCAAATGAACAAGTAACGAGTACCAAGTCCTCATTAGACTCTAGAGGTTTTCATGGACTTCTTTCCCAACAGGTCAAAATCCCACGTGACTCCATTGCCTTTTTTTCTTTTTTCCAGTGCTAATTTGGCACTGTGAGTGTTGTGGACACGCCAGGAGGCCTCTTTGAAGACAGGAGGCTCAGCTGAAGAGCAATTTAACAATGTGCAAGCTTTTTCACTGACACAGGACACTGTACTGGCCCAAATACATGGCATTTTAATCATTAATTGCCTGACTAACCCAGCAACTTTCAAGGTTATATTGGGCCTTGCTCAAATGTTAGAGCATCTTTTCCACTGCTGAATTTACATCTCTGCCACAATTTCATTACTGGGAACCTCTGTAAAGGGCTACAATGGGAGACACAATTGTGAACTTACCATGGTCCAGTCACTGAGGTTGCTCTGTAAGGTAAGAAACTAGGACTTGCAGTACTTCATTTTCCCATCACGCCATTCTCTACCTCAGGAGCAAACTTCCATGGGACTTCAGCTGTATCTTGCTGGCATCCTCACAATGTCTTCTCTTAATCTGGGTCTTGGGTATTAAACCTGGAGATAAAAAAATGTTTCAAAGTCCATCAGCTTTGCCACATCTAGTACTGAATCTGGTTTTAATGCTAAACTTAAATAGCATGCACACTCTTGCCAACTTACTGGCATCAATACTATCAATATTTTGTGCATGGTAAGGATCTTCTGAATTTTGTGTGCATGTGTTTCTTCCTTTCTGACTAAGCCACAGCACAAGGCAATTTAATTATAAATAACACTGATATTACTTGAACATGTAGTTTATCTTTTAAAGCCTACAGCACTGAGGCGTGGGGTATGAGGTCACAGCTTCTGTCAGTGAACAAAATCAGTAGTGGGGTTCCTCTCCCCAGTGGCACCACATCAACCACAGCCTAGAATTACCTGGAGAATCTGGACACTCGCGACAGCTTGCCAAACACAGAGGCTTGGGCAGATGGCTCTGAGATGAAACAGAAGTTAGGGTTGCAATATTGCTTGGGGTGCATTTAAATTAAGTTGTCTATTGGCTTTCTGACAAAGGCCAGTTTTCTCTCTGGATTGCTCAAACATGAAGAAATATACTATGTAGGGACCTAGGAGAGAGAAAACCAGTAAGCTAGGACTTCATTAGGAGACATCTCTGTCTCAGGAGTGCGTCGTCAAGACACTGTCTCAAGAAAGTAACCTTAAAGGGCTGTAGAAAGCTATTTCTATGTAAAGTATCTGCTTATTTGGGCTACTACCAACCCAGTGCTTCTTCACTGGCAGTTCTCTGTGGTGGATGTGACATGCCACACTGTCAGTTAACAGCAATTGATAAACATTGCACATAGTTAATAAGAGCACCATGTACAGGATTATAGATGCAGGTTTTTCAAATGTAAGTTTTCAGAGGAAAGACAGGAGAAAGTCTTAGACTTACATCTATCACTGTGTCAAATTTTCAGGAAATTGCTCTTACAGTATATGTAATTTTATGTAATTATCATCAAAATGTGACTCAGTATTAGGCACACATTTTGCCTCCCCACTGAAGCATATGCATAGCTATAAACTGGGTAGCTGTTTTTTTTGCTGGATACCATGACCTAAGAACTTAAAAAAAATTAATAAATAAAATCCCAAAGAAAAACATCCACTGCCCTAATAAAAAAACCCACCACTTATTTCAAAACAGCCTCAGCTGTAGTAATGGGTAATTTGTAGCATTTCAGCCATTTTGGCTTTGAGTTTCTCAGGGGCCTCAGTCCAGCTACTGCCATTTTAACACAGGCATCCATTACAGCTGGTTCACTCCTGTTGGGTACCACTGGTCTTCTAGCAAGCTTGTAACCCTGTGAATCAGGTCAGGAAAACTGAACATCATTGAAATCAGAGAATATGTTTTAAGCAACATATATGCTTATAAACAACATTGCTAAAGGTGACGGAAGAGTCATTAAAATCTCCCTCTTTTCTTTCTCACAGCAGTTATAAAAAGTAATCCAGGGAATCCAGGTAAGACACATAACTTGCTTCTCTGCCTCATCTGCTGAGCATCACTCAGCCATTTCAAAGCTCTGACATGCTGCTGCCATTTGAATGAATGCTCCCATTAGCATCCAAGATCATAGAAATGGCAGAGATTTCTCTACTCAAATCTCTGCAGCAGAAGTGACATAAGAGCCATCAAACTCTGTCAGGATCACTCCTTTCAGGATATGTTTCTTGTTGTTAAGGGCATCTCAGAAGAGACAATCTCCCTCTTTCCTGTCCACCTCCAATAGACCATAGCATTTCTGAAATTCTTTGAGAGAACAATGCTATGGTAGGTTTTCTCATAGCAGCTATTCCCGGGCCATGCTTTATCCACACTACTGGGAGAAGCTTCTATGCTAATGCAGACCCATCCTTGCTTTTACTTAAGTCAGAAAATTCCTATTACGTTGAACGGGTCTATAAACACCGCCCAGAGCATTTCTGTCAGTTCACAACCTCATGCTGTACCAGAAACCTCAGAATTACTGACCAGGCAAAAGCAAGGCATGTCTCACAACCATGGATGAGACTTTCCTCAGTCCTATTTTTAAACAGCTCCATCATGTGGTTATACTTGTAGACAGATCAAATGGTGATCTTTACACAGGAATTAAATTTCTGTATGGATTCCCATCCTAAGTGTTAGCAATGGTTGTTCTAAAGAAATTAAGTCACTTTGAATATGGAGCTCTGTTGTCAGTCATGCAGCTGTCTCAAAAGTTAGAAAATAATCTAAAATTGTTACAAGTAAGTGAAAGCAATCACATTTATTATCAGGTCATGGGATACAATGTTAATGGCAACTCTCAGAATTCCTGCCATATTCAGTGTTTTAGAGGTATTAGATGCTATTGGCTGTTCCCTGTTCATGAAGGTCTCACTTTACTTCAAAAATAATACATATTAATTTATTTTCCCACCTGATAGCAGGATTTTCAGTACCCCACACTAGTAAATATTATCTTTTGGTGACACTAATTTCTCTCCATGGTACAGATTTCCAGCATAACATCAAATATGAGACTGCCTAATAACAGCACGGGAAAAAACTCTCCTGGCTGGAAAAAGAACACTGCAGCAGCTTGTCCTCATGATCTTCCTTATTTCTGTAACTGGGGAAATTAATCATCTTGACAGACACACTCGAGAGATCTATAGTTTCTCTTTCAGTCACATGTCTGTAGAGCATGTAGAATCATAGAACGGTTTAGGTTGGAAGGGACCTTTAAAGGTCATCTAGTCCAACATTCCTGCAGTGAGTAGGGCCATCTTCAACCAGATCAGGTTGCTCAGAGACCCATCCAACTTGACCTTGAATGTTTCCAGGGATGGGGCATCTACCACCTCTCTGGGCAACCTGAGCCAGTGTTTCACCACCCTCATCGTAAACAATTTCTTCCCTATATCTGGTCTAAATCTACCCTCTGTTAGTTTAAAACCATTACCCCTGGTCCTATCGCAACAGGCACTACTAAAAAGTCTTACCCCGTCTTTCTTATAGGTTCCCTTTAAATAGTGAAAGGCCGCCATAAGATCTTCCGGAAGCCCTCTCTTCTCCAGGCTGAACAACCCCAACTCTCTCAGTCTGTCCTCATAGCAGAGGTGTTCCATCCCTCTGATCATATTTGTGGCCCTCCTCTGGACCCATTCCAACAGGTCCTTGACTTTCCGGTGCTAAGGATTCAATACTCCAGCTGGGCGCAGTACTCCAGGTGGGGTCTCACCAGAGCAGAGGGGCAGAATCACCTCCTTTGGCCTGCTGGTGACACTTTTGATGCAGCCCAGGATACTGTTGGCTTTCTGGACTGTGAGCACACATTGCTGGCTCATGTCCAGTTTTTCATCCACCAGTACCTCCAAGACCTTCTCTGCAGGGCTGCTCTCAATCCCTTCATCCCCCAGCTTGTATTGATACTGAGAGTTTCCCTGACCCAGGTACAGGACCTTGCATTTGGCCTTGTTGAACCTCACGAGGTTCACATGGCCCCACTTCTTGAGCTTGTCCAGGTCCTTCTGAATGGCATCCCATCCCTCAGGTATGTCAGCTGCACCACTCAGCTTGGTGTCACCTGCAAACTTGCTGAGAGTTCACTCAACACCACTGCCTATGTCGTTAATGAAGATATTAAACAACACTGTTCCCATATGGACCACTAAAGAACACCACTCGTCACTGATCTCCATCTAGACATTGAGCCGTTGACCACTACCCTCTGGATGTGACCAACTAGCCAATTCCTCATCCACTGAACAACCAATGGATGATGTGGATGATGTGGATGACACCCATCAAATCCCCATCTCTCCAATTTAGAGAGCAGGATGTTGTGGGGAACTGTGTCAAAGGTGTTACAGATGTCCAGACAGATGACATCTGTAGTTCTTCCCCTGTCCATTGATGTATTCACTCTATCATAGAAGGCTACTAGGTTGGTCAGGCAAGATCTGCCCTTGAAGTTATGCTGGCTGTCTCAAATCACCTCCCTATCCTCCACGTGCCTTAGCATAGCTTCTAGGAGGATCTGTTCCATGATCTTCCAAGGCACAGAGGTGAGACTGATAGGTTGGTAGTTCCCAGGGTCCTTCTTTCTACCCTTTTTAAAAATAGGTGCAGCATTTCCCTTTTTCCAGTCACAGGGACTTCACCTGGCTGCCATGACTTTTCAAATATCTTGGAGAGTGACTTGGCAACTGTATTAGCCAGTTCTCTCAGGACTCTGGGATTCATCTTGTCAGGTCCCATAAACTTGTTTATATACAGGTTCCTTAGGTGGTCTTGAACCTGATCTCTTACAGTGGAGGGTCTTTGTTCCCCCAGTGTAGGGGAATAGACAGGGATCGGCGACCGGAAGATCACGGGATGTGACGGAAAGATAGACTCCTCCCCATAGGAGTGGCAGGAACAGGAAGCGCAAGAGCTATATAAGCGCGTGACGCAGTTAAATAAACGGACATTTTGTATCCATCATATTGATGTCTGTGCATCACTGTCCCCAGGGTGGGTAGAACCCTGTGTCCCGGAGATATGCGGCCCAAGATAAGTTCTCCCATAGAAGCGTACAGCAACACCCCAGTCCCTGCCTTGAGGCCCATTCACTCAAGAAGTGTAGGAAGAGGGACTTTCAGTGAAGGCTGAGGCAAAAAACTTGTTGAGTACCTCAGGCTTCTCATCATCTTTTGTTACCAGTTTGTCAGTTCTGTTCATCAGGGGGTACACTTTCTTTGACCTTACATTTTTGGCTGACATACCTATAAAAGCCCTTATTATTATTCCTTGCCATGTTCAGCTCCAGCCACACCTTGGCCTTCCTGACCCTATCCCAACGTAACTGGATCCCTGCTTCTGCTGCCAGTGCATTTCCTTCTTGCCTTTAGTTTGAGCAGCAGGTCTTGACTCAGCCATGCTGGTCTCTTGCCTTCCTTTCCTGATTTCTTAAAACTGGGGATTGAGAGCTCTTGCGCTGTATGTAAAGTGTCCTTAAAGATATGCCAGCTCTGTTCTGTCCCCTTGTCCCTAAGGGCAGTTCCCCCGGTGCGTCCCATTGACTAATTCCTTGAACAGCTGGAATTTTGCTTTCCTAAAATTCAGGGTCCTGACTCCTGACTTTACTCTTCACCTGTCCCATATCCATCAGGACTGTGAACTCCACCAGTGCATGATTACTGCAACCCAGGCTGCCTCCAATCTTAACATCACTGATTACCCCACTTGTGTTGGTGACCAACAGGTCCTGTATTGCATCACCTCTAGTAGGGTTATTATCTGGTCTAAGAAGTTATCTTTAATGCACCAGGAGTCTCCTGGATTGCCTACAGCTCGTTGTGCTACTTTTCCAGCAGGTGCCAGGGTGGTTGAAATCCCCGACCAGGATGAAAGCCTGAGAGTGTGATGCCTCCTGCAGCTGGAGTAAGGCGGCTTCATCAATAGGCACCCTTTGATCGGGCAGCCTGTAGTTGCCACCAGCCACAAGGTTCACTTTGTTGCCTCAGTATCTGATTCTTGCCCATAAGCTTTCAAATCATTCATGGCTCTTCTTCAGAGACAGCTCTTCACAATCTATCCATTTCTTGACACAGAGGGCAACCCCTCCACCCCTCCTTCTTCGCCTGTCCCTTCTGGACAGGCTGTAGCCATCAATAGCCACACTCCAGTCATGGGATTTGTTCCACCAAGTTTCAGTAATGGCAACTAGGTTATAGCTTTCTATCAGCAGAGTGGCTTCCAACTCATCCTGTTTGTTACCCGTGCTGCATGCATTGGTGTAGAGGCACTTCAGCTGGGCTGTCAGACATATCACCTTCTTAGAGGAACACACCTTAATTCCCTTCAGGTATTTCACTGGTGCTTCCCTGTTGGCTCCTATTATTTCAGGAGTCTCTGGGTCCTCACTGTAAGACTTCAAGTGTACTGCAGTGTACCCAGCATGTTGCAGCGTAACAGGCTGAGGGTCCTCACTAGCACCCTGTCCCTCTAACGCTGGCATGTCATCCCACAGCTTGTCATGGGTAAGCCTGATGTTATCCCCTTCCCCCTTCAAGCCTAGCTTAAAGCTCTGTCAGTCAGTCCCACTAGATCATGAGCAAAGACCCTCTTGCACCTTTGAGAAAGATGAATCCCATCCGACACTAGGCTGCCTGGTGCAATGTAGACCATCCAGTTACTGAAAACCCCAAAATTCTGGTGGTGGCATCAGCCACGGAGCCATGTATTAACAGATTGAGTCTGTTTCTTTCAATATTGCTTCCTGCAACTGGAAGGATAGAGGAAAAGATTACCTGTGCCCCAGATCCCCTACCAACCATCCCAAGACCCTGAAGTCTCTTTTGACTGCCCTTGGACTACCTGTTGCAGATTCATTGCCACCCACACAGAAGAGCAGTAATGGGTAATAGGCTGAGGGCCGTACTATGCTAGAAAGTGTCCTAGGCATGTCCTTAACCCAGGACCCAGGGAGGCAGCAGACTTCCCTCAGAGGAGGGTCTGTCCGGCGTACTGGACCCTCTGTTCCCTGCAGAAGGGAGTCACCTACAACTACAATGCATCCTTTTTCCCTTATGGAAGTGGTCATGATATGGGGTGTAGGCCTTTCGGACCTTGGCAACACCTCTGGTGTAGATGGACTGTCATCCACATCATCCATTGACTGGCCTCCTACACCCAGAGCCTTTTATATAGAGGCATCTGGGAAGGTGAGGTAGGCAAGGAGGGGGTTTGCTTGCCACCCTGAGCATAGATGTACCTCCATTCACTCCTTTCCTTTAAGTTACTGCCTTCTGCCTGGTACAGGGAGGGTACAAGATCCCCTCGATCTTGTGTTTTTTTCTCGTGGATGTTCCTTTTTCTGTCTCAGGGAGGGCAGAGCATGGTTCCACCAGTCTCTCTCTTTCTCAAACCCCCTGGTGCTCCCTAAACTGTCCACTTCCTCTCAAAGCTCTGCCATCAAGTTGAGCAAATCATCTGCTTGGTCACACCTCACACAAGTGTTCTCACTACAGCCATCAGTTACTGGTGAAAGGCTCTGGCATGCCCTGCAGCATGAGACCTGGATGGCTGCATGTTTTCATGGGAGCTCTGTCTGGGTTGCCATGGCCATTCTGGTGAGTGCAGAGGACATGGCTTTCTGCTGGTGGTTATCACAGCTAAGCACGTTGTGCAAGGGTGATGACCACCGATTGAAGGGAACTTTTGAGCTGGTAGGGTGATGACGCCCTTCCTGTGCCAACTGCCATGCAACTGCACCACACCCTGGTCCCTCGTGCTGATTTTTATTGTGGAGGAAGTGGTGTGGCTGCTCTGCAGTGGTTTCTTCTAAAGCAAAGTGTTTTCACCATCATCTGATGTATCTCCTTCACTAATATGTGACAAAGTGAAACACTTTATATGGCTGCTTTTCTCTAGCTCTAGAAATTATACAATATCTTATTAATCTGAAGACTGTCTTCACACTCCTCAGAAATGACCTACCAAGTAATTATTCCACCCTCGCTATTCAGTCCACTCACAAGCCTACCATTTTTTTTACACTAGAAGCCCTGTATTTCCTGAAGTTAAAATATGGTAATGTTTGATTACCTGCTGAATATGCTTGTCAAACAGAATCACTTACAGATGCTTAGAAAGTACAAGGGGGATTGTAATCTGCTGGAGGAAGGCCGTTGTTCAATGTACAGCTACAAACAAAACAACGCAGACAAGCAGCCTGGCAAACAAGACAACAGAGAATATTATGGAGGGTAGTGTGATGACATTGATGTAACTCAATGCAAAGTCCTTCCAGCTGGAATGGCACCATCTGACACTGATATTGAATCAAGCTTGAAAGGTCAAGCTTGTCTGTGTCTAGATCCTCAAGTCATCACTGATCTAGAAAGGCTCTTGTGTGAAAACATTAAAAAAACAGCCTGGGAATTTGTTGTGGAAGGCAGGGGACAAGGAAGAGGAGACCTAATGATTACATACAAAAATACAATTGACACAAAACTTCCATTACCTCATTCCACAACCCCAAAACAAGATACCAGCCAATAAAGGTGATAAGAGGGGCTGCGTAAAAACTGATAAAATTAAGTACTTTTCCGTGCTACACATGGTGGCAGAGCAAATCTCTACCCCTCACTGAGACCTTCCAGAAAAGGCTGAGAACACACATAAATTTCAACAATACCCATGTTCATACTGGGCAAGGCATAAGTGCCTTCGGTTTCTGCCTGCAACATGTTTCTGACTACTAGAGAACAGGTTGAGAAAAATAACACCATACTTGTTTGCTGCTATGATTTCTAGTGTTTCTAGTGACTTTTTTTTTTTTTTTAAATTCCCAGAACTTCCAGACAGTATGGATGGTCTGACCTAGGAGTGTAATTCCTCTGACTTCAGTACTTTTTCAGAGCAAACTGTCTTGTGGATTTTCTAATAGCCACCTGTTCAGCACACAAAATCCATGCAGAAACCTGCATGACACCTCTCTGCAAGCACTGGCTCCAGCTGTGTTCTCATACCTTTGCACATTTAGCGAAGACATCTGGGTTATACTGTTATACAGCAGGTGCAAGTCTTCTGTACCATTCAGGGTGGTGGTGCACGCTAAGTATATATGCTGTTTATGGATGAACAGTAGGTTAATTAAGTAACTCAGGTTTTACTGAAAATGTTTTTAGAAATTGATTTCACATAGTAAACTATTTAATTTGCTCAATATTTAAAGGATGCACATAGCAGAATCTTCACCTCCCCTCCTCCTTCTATATGTGTGCTTTTTACAGTCCAGAAAAGGCCAGATACTGCCTGGATTTTTTTCTTTTACCTAAATGCAGTTTCTGTTGGTCACCCTGTTATCAAGGGGCACATTCATGCTGTTCTCTGCCCATGCTGTTGTAAGGGACTAGAAACTTGTCTCAGCATTGTCGGCAGAACGGCTTGACTACCAAGGCTTCACCACGACGGCAACTGAGGAAGTTCTACCCAACAGGCTGTACCTTCTTGCCTCGGAGCACACAGGCCCAGCCCTCTGCACATGCGCCTGGCCCCAGAGTCACCTTACAACATATGGGAGGGGGTTTGGGCTTCCTGGAACCCTCTGGAAGCATGGAGCGCCCTCTAGTGACGATACTGCGCATGCGCCCCGCTGCCGAGTGGGGCTCCTTGACTCTGCAGCGGGACAACGCTACAAATGGCGGAACGAGCGGAGACCAGTGGGGACGTTCCCCCACCGGACTGGAGATACATTGGGCTGGTGGGACGCCGCAGATCCGTGGTGGTAGCTATTGTAACTCTCTCTTTTTTCCTTTTTTACTCTTTCTCTCCTTTTCTCTTGCGTACTTGTTGGCGGCCAAATAAAGTGACTTGGCACGTGACTCCGTTCTGAGTCTTAATTCCGTTCCCGAGAATACAGCGAACCTGGTCACGATAACACATTGAATTGAACATCACTCAGAAGTTAAGCCCAGCCGCCCCTAGCCACCCAGGATTATCTGAGGTTGGTTAGAAAGCAAGGGGGCTCAACTTACGCCAATCTGTGGAACCCAACAGTGGATCGTGACAGCTGTAAACAACTTTTGCATTATACTTGAACTGCCCGGGCAACTTTCAGCCAAACAGAAATAGTTCTGCTATTGAGGCTTGTCAGAATTGCCATGTTTTAGTAAAGGCCCAGAAAACGCCTGACCAACCAGGGCTTTCATGACTTCAATGGAAGATTTGGGGTTTTCTACCCTTGAACATATCCAGACTCTTCTGAGCACATCAGTTCCAAACCTTGCAGCTGTCCTCAAAGGCCCAGATGGGCTCTATGAGCTGCAAGACATTAGATGTGTCTCTCTCACATCTGTGTTGCTCTACACAGTGACAATGTAGTCTTTAAGCACCATGAATTCCCTAGGATATTACAGCCGCATGGAACTGAAGGGCACCTTTAACCCGATGGCTGCTCCACTGAAGAAACTCTCATGTCATTTCTCGCTGCTTTATTCAGGGTGTTTCTAGACATGAGGTTTTTGCAGAAAGAAAGGAGGGGCACATGTGTTCCTATTACACAGTGAGTATTCCAAAAAACATGTATTTACAGGGCTGGAGCTGAAACTTTCAAATAATCACAGAGGGATAACTTAGGTCATGTTTTCTTTAGGACCCCAGAAAAATCCATGGACACGCTCAGCTCATACAGAACATCAATTCAGGCAGGGCTGGCTGGGATGTAATTAAAGAACTTAATTTCCCTCAAAAAATGTGTCTTCCTTGAAACTGAACTTAGTGAAATTGTACAGATTTGGCAAAACATTGTCTCAGAGGACAACACAAGGAAAAGAATTCTGACAATACTGTAACATGCCATTTGCCATAATAGCCCACATTTCATAAGAATTTAGTTATAGGTGTTTTATTTAGCAATTTCCAATTGTATAGCAGAATACAGACTGTTTAAATCAACTCTGTTTCAGGGTTATTTTTCTGTTTAGTATGAAACTTAATTTGGAAACCTGAAAACCCAAAGCCAAACAGACTTTCCATTCTCTGCCTCACTTCTACTCAGGTGAGTTGTGTAATGTTTTTCTAAGCTACCAGCTTTCCTTACCTTAAGTGGTGAAAACAAGAATTTATAGAAAGCGTCCTTGTCATAGTTGATAGAAATCATTGTGCATAAGGTGCTTAAAAGCCTTTGAAAAATCTGACTCCGAGTCTCTATGGTGTAATGTGGAGATATGTGTAGATAAGATTAATGAACACAAGTTGAGTAGTGAAAAAAAGGTAATTAGACTGTTTCTGATGTTTATCAGAATGGAAGGAGCTATGAATAAAAAGCAGGTGTTTAATCAGAGTGGAGAGATGTGCTCATAGCCGTATGCTTGTTGCAAGCAGATTTTCTCTAGTTCTTTTATGAAGTTGTTTGTCTGGAGATGCACTGTGCAGTGTGGTGGAAAGCCATGGTGAAGGGAGACACGTGCAGGGCACACCTCCGTTCCCCCAGTTGCCATGCAAATGCACAGCACTTCAGTGGTGGGGCTGTAATATGGCAATAAATCAAAACAGAGTTATATTCTTGCCTATGCTCCCCTTTCCTATAGAGTGTGCTTGGAAAGAGAGCGTGGGAGCTGCAGTAGGGTCATGAACTGTTGTCCTTTTGACTTACTGGTGGCACCCTTAGGAGTTAGCATGAAGCTGAATGTCAGATAAGCTGATTTCCCCCGGTGGCACCACAGTGTGCCACACAGAGTTTGGGTCACGATTTTCAGGGCTTTTTTCAAAAACATGTAGGAAAAGGGGAAAAACCACTGAAGTTTTCTTCCACTCTGAAAACATCCATTTATCTTGTCAGCTACGGGCAGCCCATAAGACCAAGGGGAATGGCAGATTCAGGATCTTGAAAGGACTCCGAATTACATGGGAGAGTAAGGTTAGTTTTCAGCCCAGAATGGAAGTGTGGACTGCAGACTATATTGACTGCAAGGATGGCCCCAGTTAAATATCTGACCCAATATGTAGAAGCTAAGTTTGATAGCTTTTTTATTGTGACAGTGACTGAGCACTGGTACAGGTTGCCCAGAAAGGCTGTGGCGTCTCCATTGTTGGAGAGACTCAAAAGCTGTCTGGCTGTGGTCCTAGGCAGCCTGCTCTGGGTGGCCCTGCCTGAGCGAGGGGGATTGGACCAGACAACCTCCAGATGTCCCTTGCAGCCTCAGTCACTCTGCAATTTGTTGTTCAGCCAGATTATTACTGCTATTACTGTGTCCACTTGCTGTTTCTCAGTAAACAGCACAGCAGAAGCTCCTTCTTCTAACCTCTGCTGTCCACTCAAATCCAAAGCTGCCCCTAAGGCAGGGAGAATCTCTGGGTCAGTAAAGTTACCATGAAACCATGACCTCAGAGGCATCTTATAGCTAATATCATACCACTGCATTTGATCTAACAGTCTCCTCACTCACAGGAAAAGTATTTTCACTGTATTTTCACTGTGTATCTGTACAAAGCCAAAAGCAAAGATTTATACTAAGTAGAACTGCTAAAGAAGCCTGATTACAGCATCTCAAATATGTTTCATTTAAAGCAAGCGAGGAAAAATAGGTATTATGTTCTTAGCATGCATTCTTTTCTACTATTGCAGATTAAATACTCACAACTGCATCTCTCTCCCATGTGTAATAGAAACACCTTTATCACCATTGCAACACAAACCCTCGTTACATTTTTGTATGCTTGCCATTTCAAAAATGCTTTAAGTGCATGGTGTGACCTTGTCCTGCAGCTCCAGGTGAGACAAAAAAGGTGGCCCACAGATGGCAGCCAGGTTTGGCTGTTCATTTCCATCACCATAGTGGCTGTAAGCTAGAAGTAAAAAGAGCCTAAGGTGGCTCACACAGATCCTATGAAATTGTTATTCACGCTTTAGTATAAGGCATCTGTTTTAACTACAAGATAATTATGAGCACTCAAGTAGTTTTATGTCCTTTAGTTCCACTTCTAGGTTTATATCATTTTAGCAACAGTTGTAAGGCTCTTTGGCTTCATGGTCAAGCTCAACTTGGTAGATGGAAAAAAGTCTGAGCACTTGAAATGCACTTTAATGCCACACAACCACTATGTACAGGAGCACAAGTCAAAGTGGTGCCAAACGTAGGTATATGTTGACACACAAGAGTTCGGCAGTTTAAGTGCTGCTAAGAAATGCAAGGGACCAGAGTGTGCTCCAGCAGCGTTTCAGTAGCAAGATTCCCCTGTGACATGAGGAAACGTGGAGCAGTTTAGGCTATCTCATACTGGTAGCTGGAGGTGAACCCTGAGGCAGAACACAAGTACATTCCCCCAGGTCCTTTCCCTTTCCCCCTTTCCACTGACTGCAAACTGCCATTTAACTTTTTAAACTCTTCATCCCATCAGATATATGTAGAACAGCTCCAGGAACTGCCACAGCAAATGCAGCCTAAAAAACCCAGGCAATGGACATCTGGAAAATGTATACCAGCACCCCTAATTTCTACTGCACAGCTTTAGATTTACAACACTAATCCCCCCTTACAGAGACCTGCAAGGCTGAGCCTCTTTGGACAGGGTAGAGGCAAGGGTTTCTTCCCTTGATAGGGGAAAGTAAAATAGACAAGCGGTGAGGAGGACAGCAGAAAGATGAACACATTGCACTCTCCCAGCTTTCTGCGGTATTAGGTGCTGGAGAGTGGGACAGCTAAAGATGTCACTGTTCAGCTAATGCACTTTCAAAAGACTATATCAAATACTTACACTTTTTATTCTTCCTAGAAAAAGCTTGTTTCTCTGAAGACGGCATGTCTTCAGCCCTGGTGTAATTACAGTGGCTTCAGTGATGCTGCAACCTCCTTACAACCAGGCTAAAATCGTTCCTTTGTTCCATGTTTCCTTTTTCCTGACCAGCCGGTGCTCTGTTGTCCTGGCTTTTAACTCCTGCACCAAACCAGCAATTGCTGCATAAAGTGCTTTTGATGTCCATTTGCAAGGGGTGACCTTCTTTTTCCCTTGGCACAAGTCCCCAGATGGAAGTGTAATCTTTCACAGCTGAGTGACTTTCAATACACAGGCAAAAGCAGAGTGAAAACCTTAGCATTGCTATTAAAGCTGCTCTCTGTAAACAATTACTTGTCTTAATAGGGATTAATATAAGAACTAATCCAGTATTGAAAGAAAGTGAAAGCACTGCAAATCATGTCTTGCAGCTGTAATTTCCTTCTGCAAATAGAGCTGTGGAGCTACTAACCAAGTCAGGCATTTTTCACCAAGGAGGTTATCAACAGAGTGAGAGTGCAGAAACAAGCTATACTAGTATTCATGGGAAGAAAACCTATTTGGTTGGTTGGTTGGTTGGTTGGTTTTTTTAATTATGAAGACCACAAGTAGATGCTGGCATACAGAAAATCTATGCTATAAATTTTGGTGGCTTGTTAGCAACAGAAAGTTTACAGAAGACTTCAAATAAAGGAAAAATTACTAATGTGCGCAGAACACTAGAAAAAAGCAGAATAAGCTAGGTAATAACTTTTATTTGGTGAATTTTAATGCACAGACTGTTCATCAGGAACTGCAACAATACAGAACCAACTACTCAGGGATGCACTAGCATAATCAGATAGATTAAATGCAACCTTGTGAACCACTAATAAGATTACATTTCAGTGAGCTAATCAATGCAATGTTGTGATTACATGGCGTTAAAATAGATTATTAGAGTAAAAAGAAGACCAGTCATTTAGATGGAATTAATAGTCTGCCTTTTCTCATTTTTACATTTCTTGAAATTCAAGCTTAGTGGTAATAGCTTTACAAAATCTTTTCTTTGTTATGTTCTATCTGTTTATTTGCCATTCACTAGGAGAGCTTTGTTCAGCCAAGCGGAGGGATTAGTAGAAATCTCATGCTTTGTCATAATCTGTCAAAAAGTGATGATGCCTGGAGAGACCTGTGCCTCATTTTGCTAAGGGCAGGAGTGATACTAAGGTGCTAATAACTGAGCAGCTCTCTCAGAGCCTTCTTTAAATGCTGAGTTTTGGACCCTTCAATACCTCCAACTTGATGTTCTGATGACAGTGCTTGCCTGCTCTTTCAGTCTCGCCTCTGTCCCACCTGCCTTGAGACAGAGGCTGCTCACCTTCCTCAGCTTCTCCATGGAGCTCAAAAAATAGCTCTGAGTTTCTTAAGTGATTTACAGTTTAGCATGACATTTGCTCTGGACTCGGTCAGCAAGTGCTACTGAGCTGTGTGGGTTCCCTGAAGACCATGCATGTGGCCAGTCATGGCACTGCTTCTGTAGATGCAGAACTTTGCCAGTCATGCACACCATCTCCTAGAGGAGCCCCTGTGTATGCTGAGCGCCTGGAATAGCCATGTACAGTCCGTATGGTGCAGTATAAAATACTTAGTAATAACTGTTAGGTCATGAGATGAAAGCTTATCTGCACAACCACAAGGGCCCACAGTGATCCTCCCCAAACCTGCTCCTTGTTACCTCCCCCAGCCAGCTGCCTCTTGGCTGCCCGCTGCTATATGCCCTTTGAGCAACTTTTTACTTGCTTTGTATTTTTTCTATTAAATCTTGCCTCCCTCAGTTTAAATAGTAATTTTTTTCTGGTGGTACAAAGTCAAATGCTGTGCTTAAGTGTAAGTAGATGAAAACTATTCTACTTCCTTGTCTTAAAAAAATAATCATCTGCCTCATGGACTGAGGGGTTAGTTTGCTTCCCTCTGCCATCTACCACCGCACAATGTTTCTATTTATCTCTGTCAGGTTTCAGAATTCTGTGCATTCTAAGTCAGACGACAGGATGCAGTGTTTGCACAACTCATTTTTAAATCTTTCTCAGAAAAACGTTATTAATTTGTTATTCAATGGTCATGGTATTTATGGCACCTCAAACTGGTATTTATTTAAAATAAAAAATAAAAATAAAACCTTGAGCCAGAGCTCTGGGATGGAGAATGTCCTGTTTCCCTCGTCTTTTTTAGCCTTTAGGACCTGTTTCCCTGTGTTGTTTTTTTTTTAATCTTTAGAACCATCTTCTTTATCTAGTTTCAATGCTTAACTTTTTATTTCTACAGGCCAGAGTAGACTCTTCTGCAATCTTCGTTGAAAACGGATGCAAACTGCGCTGAACTTAATCCCATTCTCTCTATATACCTGTACCATTTCTTCTTTTCTTTTTTTTTCTGTCTCAAAGTCTCTAGACTTTGTTCTAATTTCCTTTGCATGATCAATATCTGCCTGAGCAGCAGCAATTTTTACTTTATTGTTATTCTATAATCTCCTAATATCCTTTCTAATATCCCCCTACTGCAAGCTTTATTATCCTTTTTATTAAAATAAATACCAATTAGAATATTATTACTGAATTTTAGTATATGAAGAGAATAAGCAGACAAATACAACTGAAATAAAATGTAAATGCAGATCAATGTGAAATTCATGCTGACATCTGCCTGGTTTTCTCCAAATTGCCAATCTCCTTCCGACCAAGAGTTCAGGTTAGGAATCCTCTCCCTGTCTACAGATGGTCAAAGCTTTTGTAATTGTTCCTCAAAACAAAATGGTTGGTATGGCTTTCTTTGCTCTGCTTGACATGCATTTAAATGTATGTTAAACAAAGTGAGTTGCTGAGAGTTTCCTGGAAAATTACAGAAACTCAGTATATACGGTGTGCAAAATACACACTTTTCCATCTATACCCAGTGAGCAGCTTCATGGTAGAATAAAACATCGGCTGCGAGAGGCATATTCAGATCATTTAGCAGTTCTCTGGTAAACTCTGCATAATAGCTGCAGAGGAAAATAGCACATTTACAGGAAATAACAGTGTTAAATTGATGCTGTCTGAAGAGCTACAAAAGATCTGACAAAGGGTGGGTAAGCCATTGAAATGCAATTTTTCTTTCCTTTTATCAGTTCAAAATGTAAATTGCACTTTTTTAGTTTTACATTTATGACATACCTTTTGCCTGGGCGCATAATTTATTTAAGAGGTAGTTAACTTCTGTGTTAAAAACAGAAATTTAAGTCTCTTAGTTGAACTGATCTATCTACATGATACATTTACATCCAAAGTTGGGCTAATTTACTTATTTTTCTCTGGCTCAAGCATTTTAGGTAGTTTTAGTCTCTGTCTAAAGATTAAAGTCTCCTCTTGTTTTTTTTATACATAAAAAAGCTTTAATAAAGAAATAAGCTTTTTTAATAAAATAAGCTTTTTCAATAAAAAAAAGCTTACAAGCTTTTTTCCCAGCCATTTGTTTTAAGGTTAGAAGAGCCTTTGTAACCTTTATTGCTTAACCAAAGTACACTAAATAGGGAAAATGCCTAAGATTTCCTGCATTCTCTCCTGTTTTTCAAGCAACACTGAACACCCCAGGTAACTCCCTCCTGTTGATCCAGCTACAACACAGTGATGATAGGGCACAGCTTGAGCACCAGACCCTACCAGGAACTGCGGAAGCATGATATGGAGAAAACTAAGGAAGATCCGAGCCCGTAGCCCAGTCTGTCTGTTTTTAATTTGGGTCATAGAGAGTTTTGCCATTTATCACTATCAGACCTGGTAGCCCAAATGCACGAGTTCATGTACTTAGACAAAATTACATCAGCAGAAAGCTCAAGGGATCTCACTGTAGAGTGATCTGTCGTAGTACAAATATGAAGAGGGCAACAAGCACTGGTACTAAATGAGCTTGCTATTTTGTTTCTTGGTTCCAAATAATGGAAAGCAATCAGAAAAGCACTTCTGGTTCTCTATGGATGAAAAATGAATCAGGTATCATATCAGAATAGACACGATCAGCTCCAGCAGGGTCTGCTACCACAGGTTTGCCTCTAGCACTTGTGGCCGGCCGGAGAGTATGGTAATGCTGGAGAAGCATAGGACAGTGGTATTCTACACAGAAACAGAAAGCATTTCTTGCTATACCCATGCCTTTTTGTCTCAGTTCAGTATTCTGAGCAAGTATTTGGAAATTCTTTTTTCTCAGAAATGGCCCAGAAATAGGAGATCACTCCTTCAAAGGGGAAAAGAAACAATTCTTCACAATTCTGCATCTACCAATGGTATGAAGAATGGTTTATACATCAATGAATTCCTTTCGGTTTTTTATAGATTACAAAGAAATCGAGGTTAGAAGGTTCACCTGAATTTGTCAGCTGCACATTGCCTCATACTACTCTGTCCCAGGCTACAGACATTTTTTGTTTCCTTTTCTTCTCTGCTCTTACTTCCTTTGAAATAACCCCTTCCACTCCTCTATGTCTGCACAGAGATTTTCTTTTCAGTATTTTCCCCATATTTTTGCTTAATGTTTTACATGTCTGCAGGCAACCTATGAGGAAAAAACTGAAAGAGCATAGCTTGCTTACCTAACAAATTGAAAGCTAGGAGAGGATAGGAATTTTCCTCAGGAACCTTGTGGAATGATAACTACTGCAAATGGAGAACGCTGTTTAAAATACCGGACTGTACTGGCAGCAAAACAAACAGGTCCCATACAGTTAAAAATGCATCTCACACGGGTATTTTGAGGGTTCAGTGAAGGGACTGACCTTCCAGAATGGTCTTCCAACAGGAGCATGAAGATAACCCACCAGAACTGTCTTCAACCAGAGCTTACTACCACTATAGGAAAAAAAGTGGTTTGGCATGGACAACTGTAACATCAAGTGACGGGGGGGTCCTCTCCAGATCAATAAGGTCCCATTACCAATTTCCCAACCGCTCTTTCTGTGCTGGAATCTCCTCTGGTCTACATGAAAATACATGCATTCAAACAGGAAACACTTGCATTTCTCTATGTAACCTTAGACTGATCACATCCACCTGCCACAGAACTCGTGGCATGCAAAGTGGAACTGGTGGTGTCCCTTCAATGCAGCAACACTTTGTTTTCCCTAGGTCTCCTTTCCAAAAAAATAAAAAAGTGCATGAATCAAACCACTAGACTAAACGCAACAGGCAGTAAGTACCACGTAGGTTTTGCAATAAAGTCAAAATGCTGTTGTCACTACCTTGTGAATTCCTGTCTCTTTTTGTGAGGCTCAGAGCACCTGTGAGTCAGTTGCTAACAGAAGATAATGAGCTCTTAATTAACACTTACACCTATCACATTCAATTTTGTATGATTTCACATTTTATAGTTTTCCCAGCTTGGCCTGCTCTGATCCTTTCTGTAGTGAGTTAGCAACTTTGGCTAACTCTTTGCTGCTATCAAGGGAAGTTTCTGTGAGGGGCGATGTTGGATGCTGCTGCTCTTCTGCAGCCTGTGCCTTAGGCACATCCTGTTGCCCTGTTCTGGATACCAGGCTCACTCTTGCTAGGGATATATTTCTCTATGTACACAGACAGATTAAAAACACCTTTTCTAATATATTTTCAATGAACTCCAGATTAAGGCAAGAGCAGCCCAAAACTGTAAAGAGCCGTGAGGACGTGGTAGGGGCTTGCCTGAACATATGTGAGGCAACTGGTGTACTTAATGGTGACTGACCCAGCAGGAAAAAAAGATGAGGTATGAGTTCAGAGCTATGCACATATCACATCTGAGGGATGTTTCTTTTTTGTTCTACATCCACAAGCCCAGCAATTCTCTGGCTTCTTTGATGTCACGCATGTATGTGAAGTAGAAAGCCCTTGAAAAGTCCCCGTGTATGAAAATACACCCTCCCCACAGATGGCCAGAAGGAAGAAAAAGAAGCCCTTTTCTCTCTTCACTACCAACCATTTCATCCAGCAGCAGTTGAACATATATTTAATTTTTTTTTTAAACTTATGTTATCTTTGGAATTGTGTAGAGCTCCTAAAAATGTCATTTTGAAGATGACTGAAGGTCACATATTTTGATTGATGACTGGAACATGCTGGAAGAATCTGTACGCTAGGTGTCAAAGCAGGCTCTGAAACATACATTTAGTTTGAACATCTGCGTTTTACAGAGAACATACGTTTGGGGAGAAGCCCTGAGGCTAAATCCTGCCTTATCTTCAGATTTGCATGCTTTTTTATATTCAGACAAACAAAATGTAAATTCTCCAGGTAAGGGAGAAGTCATCACTGTTGGACTAGAATATTAGACGTCAGCCTTGGTTAGTTGGTTCCTAAGAATACAGCTCAAGGTTAGTCTTAACAGTGTATGTATACTTCTGCCTATTTGCTCATCTTCTTCATGCACGCTCAGTTTTCTACCAGCCTCCACATAAGTTACCACAGTTCAGCTGGTGGGTGATAAGTTGTGAAACTCCCTCACTTCTGATCATATTTTACCTTTGATAGTGGTAGCTAATGAGTATTGATCTCGTAAGTCCTGTCCCTATTCACTGGCGCAAATTAAACAGCCTTTTACTTTCACAGTTTGTCAAAACCTTCCTGACATGCTTCACAAACAAAGGATTTTCCTGCCTTTCTTGAAACAAGTACACCTTTGCTGCAAAGTTAGAATGATCTTGATTTTTTTCCTGCTAAGATTACACTCCTTGCAGATAATGCTTTCCTTTGAACAGTTTGTTCTGACTTCTTAAGTGATTTTTACAAGGTCTTCTTTATCTCTTCATCCCAGACTAATTCATTATGAATGTCTACAGCCTGTCTCTGGCCTTGCCTGTGCTTGTACTACAGTGGCTTGCTCAGCTGCTGCTGCTGTTGGTGCTGCTTCTGCTGCCGTGGCAGTTGGATGTATTTCAGGCAGCTCTTTCACATCCTCCACACCCCTGGCAATCTTTCTTCAGTGGTCTGCTGCATCTTGCTGACCACCCGATTAGGCAATCCCCAGTTAATATTGGTCATTTTTTGGTTGGTTCATTGCTGATACTGGAATTATTACAAAATAAGACAGATTAACTTCAGCAGAAACCTTTGGTTCTGGCCACAAAGTCATAAAGTAAAACCTTGCTAGCAGTGTGGTTTTCCTTTCATATTGATAATCGCCCAGGTCAGACAGATGAGGTAACAGACACCCATTAAATGCGACACTCTCTAAAGAGCTGTCTGCAAGCATGCACTTCTATGGTCTAAGCAAGATAAATTACCTGCTGATTTAAAGGCAGCTATAAGCTTTTATCCCACCAGAACATTTGAGATAAAAATATTTCTAGCAGATAGACATCAATGCATTCATATTTACATTACCTCTGTATTAACAACACAGTTAATGTCACAGCTGTCTTGCAAATACTTCACAAAATGCTTGACATCAGAGCAGCCCAGTGGCTATGGCTCGGTTCCTTCTCATGCAACGAGGAAACTTCCTTATAATCCTGTCCTAACATACTCCGGTAAGAGAAGTGAGTCAACATTTCATGGACTTAAGAGTCAGTTGGCAAAAGCAAAGATGGTGTGTCTCACCCTGCTCCCATTTCAGGTGCACTGGCTCGCAAAGCTGAGCCTCGCAAGCATCCCATTTCTCTTTGTGTTAAGCTGACAAAGCCTTTCATACACCCAAAAGTGTTCAGTGATGGTGTGTCATCCAGTTTGATTGTTTTCCCACAAACTTTACTCAAGGTTTCCTCCCAAAGTAAGTATCTAGTTCAGGGAAACCCCAAATTTTAAATTCCCTGGCAGCATTAACACTCCAAGGTGCATTTTCCAAAGGAGCGGGAATGAAGCTGGACTGTGCAGTGACTCAAACATTTTTGGATGACTATCCTTTGGCTGTACTTAAAGGACACTTTCATCCTACCTAAACAAGCACACCTGCTGAAAGAGGCAGTCCTGCCCCCCTCCCCAGTTGTTTGTTTTCACAGTCCTTCCTTGTAGTACCACAAGCTTTTCTGTGAATATACTGGGATATTGAGCAGGCTGAAAAATAAACCTCTTTATTGGTTTTGGCCACGCTATTTTTCAGCTCCTCAAGTCTTGCCTGTCACCTGACTGCACAAATACTTGCGCTAGCCCAAAGGTGAGGCAGGTTTGAGGCCACAGACAATAGAGTCTTCCTACCTCTGGTAGTCTGTGCAGACTTTTTAAGGCCAGATAATCTATCAGTTGTCCTCTGTCAGCAACATTGTTTCTCGAGTGGAGGGTTGCAGTCCCAGCTCCAAGCCCCGCGCCGCACCATGGCACAGTCGTGCAATAATGTACGTTCAGTGTTTGCAAAAGAAAACTGCTGTGAGTAAATGATCTGGCAACAGCAAAATAGTGAAAGTCATTGGTGTATAAATAGCATGAATGACAGTTTCTCCTTCCATTAAGATTAGAGTCTTTTTAAATGCATGTGTTTTCCAGAATAACCCTAACTGCTTTTTGTGCAGGCCTGGTGCTTTTGCACTTGAAACTTTGTCTAGTAGGAGCTGTTGTTAGGAGACAGCTGAAAAGAAGAGAGAGAAAAGGGACTTTCTAGTCTCATTCTTGAATAGGTATTTTGTTCTGGCTTTGAGATGTCTTTTCCATTGCTTGGTATTCCAGCAGTAAGAGAGCAAACCCCAATTACCCTTAAAGCTGTGAAATGAAAAAACCCGAGAACGCAATGAAGAACACAGCAAGTTATCTAGGAGAGAGCTTTCAGCTCTGCCTGAGCAAAATGAGTTACCTGGCATTTAACTGTCAGGCTCATGATGAACAGCCTCAAGACCAGGCAACCGAGCAGCCAAACCACCTGAAAATCACAGGCTGCAGCTTCTGCCTGAAATCACTGTATCTTCTCCCGGAGGAGGTGGGATGTAGATGTGCACAGATATTTCAGTCATAGCTTGAGTATCAGGAAAACCAAGAACTGGGAAAGGCATTGATTAGAGGGGGACCCCAGCAGGTGGTCAGATTGGATGACCAACTCCTACATGTTTTAGGGACCTGACCTGTGTGCTGTCTTAATACAAATACAAGATATTTGTACTGGATAGTACAAAATGACTAATGAATATAACTGCAGCTAGTTGTAACCCTACAAACTTGTGCTGAAATAAGGGGAGCACAGAATCACAGAGTCACAGAATGGCAGGGGTTGGAAGGGACCTCTGGAGATCATCTTGTCCAACCCCCCTGCTTGAGCAGGCACACCTAGAGCAGGGGGCACAGCAATGCGTCCAGGTGGGTTTTGAATGTCCCCGGGGAAGGAGACTCCACACCCTCCCTGGGCAGCCTGTGCCACTGCTCCATCACCCTCACAGGAAAGAAGTTTTTTCTCATATTGAGGTGGAACTTCCTGTGTTTCAATTTGTGCCCATTGACCCTTGAAGGGGAGGCAATATTGTTTTGCTGAGTCTAATGATCAACTGTTTAAATGAATTAACTTGCTGAACGAACTACATGCAGGAGTTTCGTTTTTGTTTTTTCCTTTATGATTGGCCTCAACTACTAAAGCTCTATAACATTTGGAGGCAGACCTTGAGAGAAATGCCACAGCGCAAGACAAGCTATCACGTGCTGGTGACCTTCACCTGGCTCCCTGGAGTCTCCCTGAGCCTGTGATCATCCATTCACTTAGCACATTCACTCTTCACCATGGACAGTGTTCATCCCATTCACCTTTAATCATCACGGTATCTTACATAAGCCATTTTTCTCGACTTCTTCAATAGCGGGAAAAAATGTAGTTTCCGATTAGTTATAAAAACCAAGATTGTGAACAGAAATACAGGACAGTGTATCTGCAAATAAAAGCTCTGTTTTTCAGCAGAGGCTGTTTTGCAGTTATACTTCTTTGAAATGCAATACTCCGATTACTGATCAGTCAAACCATGTGCGTTTGTGTCTGGTTATTTTCAATGCTTTTCAGTAGAGCCTTTAAGACTTGCAAGTTATGAAATTAAATATAATTTTGCTTTCTGTTACTTTTATATAGACTATCGAGTTCACTACCTGCCATTAAAATAATGCAGGACTTGCAAAATTCAGCAGTACGTATAGGAATTATACTACTATGTAGATTTCCTGAACAGTCATGGCTCTGCCCTCACAGCTTCATCTATGATTATTTTTATTTACATGATGAGACTTTAGTTCTCCAATATGACTTGTTTGTGTCCCTAGGCAGTGAACAGAAGCGTCTCTCATTAAAACCAAAATAAATAATATTGTTCATAGATCATGCTTTATTCTTGGTTCATTCAAGTCTAGAACAAATCTCTTCCGAAAGCGAGATTTTTTTTTTTTCTGTATTGTTTCCTCACAATACAGCCGTCTTCTGTTTCAGCCTTGCGCTTATACAGTTAGTCCAAATGTGGGGTTTCTTTTGTTCCAATTTCCCAAAGGGTGTAGGAAACACTGACCATTATTTTAAGCTTGGTCAGCAGTGGGTACATTGAGGATTTTACTGACAGGTGTTTACAGGATCTTTAGACAGGTCAAAAGAGAGATGATTTGCTACTGTTACACTCTCAGGAAATCCTTCCAGCTAAACATTACTAGTCATATTTAACTTTACCATATGTGAAGTTTTCTGGGGCTCAGATCAATATTTTATTTTAATTATGATTTACTAAGCTGTATTTTAAAAACATGGCTCTATTTGTTAATAAGACTCATCATGCTGACTTTCTAATTAGTGTAATTGATGTGCTCAAATTGAAGTGCAATTAACATGGGGAACTTTCTTACTATGTTTTATCTAGATAAAATCGTTAGTGAATATATAACTTAATTTTACACCTATAGTTGTACTTCTCCTAACAGGTAGTAACTCTTCAACCCTCAAAGACATTTCCCTTCATTCTCAGAGATAAAAAGATGCCTTTAGCAAAAGTAACCAGTGCACTCAGTTACTGTATTTGAGGTCTTTGTCTCTTTTCCATATTTCCACAACCCCAGGACTGCTGGTTATAGTGGTTCTTAGAGATGTCTAATAACATCTCAAAGCTTGACTCATTTCTTTATGTTGCCATGCTGAAGTACAGGCCTGTTTTTTTGTGTGGGTTTTGGTTTTTTGGTGGTGGTTTTTTTTTTTGTTTGTTTTTTTGTTTAATTTCAGAAGAAATAAAAAATATTCTGAGTCTTCCTGGTAGTCAGAATAAGACACCTATCTTTGTTGAAGATTTAGCATCTTGGGGTCAGATTTTCACAGTTCACCTGGGCTCTGTCTCTCTCTGTTGGTGTAGTTTGCCATCATCTGTGATGCATGAGCAGACCTATATAACTTCTGTACTTGTTCACTTAATTTCTTATGTTATCTATGCTTTTTTTTTTTCACGGATGAATACTTCACATAGATGAAAGGGAATAATTTCCCCCAACATTAAGCACTGCTTCACCAAGTGCTTAAATGACAGTTTATATATGTCAGCTCCACTTTCCCCTACATTTTGGGGGAAAAAACTGGATTTGATGACACAGAAGGAATTGTAGAGAAGACCATCTTCAAAGCTGAGCAAAGGAGGAAAAATATCTTAAAATTAGGAGAGCAGGACAGCAAGCACACCACCAGTTTTGAGCCCAAGACCATCACCCTCTAGGCCAAATGTAATACTTTTAATCCTTCTTGGAAAGTTATCATCAGCATTTCAGCGACATGCCCTAACAGCTCTCGCCCCCCCCCGGCTGCAGCCACGGCAGAAGGGGGGATGTGGGGGCACGGTTGCATGGGTGGAGTTTGCGAAGGGCTTGTTAGCACAGTGGTGACAGTGGAGGGGGGTGGATTGTCCTTGTAGTGACCAAAGCGGCTAATACCGGGCTTAAGGGCTGCTCTCCCCGGCAAGTCACCAGATGGCGATGTAACGTCAGCAAAACCAAGCGCTCCTGGCAGCTTCCCACCCTGGGGGATGTTCCCTGGCTGGGTCCGGCGCCGCAAGCACCACCCTTCTCCGAGCACGTTTGATGGTTAAATATTTGATAATGTCAGATGTTCCCTTAATTAGCTCCCCTTCTCCCCACGAGCGGTATTCAGGGGGTAAATCTATATTTACTGCCGTGAGAACCTGCAGATCCTGCTCAGAAAGGTGCAAGATTTATTCCCGACACGTGCCCCTTGCTTTATTTTCCCATCTATTTTCTAAAACATAATCAGACGAAATTATTACTAAACACATCATTTTTTTCCTGCACTCAGCCTGTCTGAATATTTGCATTGCCTATGTAGTCTGTTGGGCCAGTTAGGATGTGAAGACCATCCATGTCTAAGATGTCCTTCAAAGCAAAGCTGCTGTTACATTCAGTCACCTTGAAGTGACTCGCAACAGTCAGAAACCTCCAGTGCTCTCAGGTGAGCTGCTTAGATTGTGTCTTGCACCACCTCTCCTCTACCATAAGGGGACTTTCCATGTGTGAGTTTACAAAAGGATCAGTCACCTCAGACCGTATTCCCTAAGTCTGGAAGGTCTCTCTGCAAGAACTATCAGCCCCTTTGAAAAAAAGATGTTTGAATTAAAAAATATTAATACAGATTCTACCTGTATCTTCTCAAGATGCAATTAATTTTCTGGAGTCTGGCACTGAGACTCCTGTAGCTGTATTACCTCTAGTGTCCATCCTTTCTAGCTACTTACAGCTCAACAATTGTTTGCAATTCAGCTTGAACACTCAAAGCTGTTCCTTGGGAGGGAGGTGAGAACAAATTTTTAAAATATTTAAAAGGAAATACTCTATAAGTTCATTGTGCCCCCCCCTTTTTTTTTTTCCATTCTGTAAGGCAGAATGGCTCTGCAGTACTTTCATAAACATAAGTTGCCTTCAAAACCATGTGACTGATGAAATTTCAGAGCCTCAGAATGAAATATTTTCATTACAGTCGTCTCAATTTTGCTGGATATAGCTCTGCTTTACCACCAAACTGCAAAGCAAAATTCACAAAAGCTGCACAATCTCTAAAGCTACAGTGAAATGGCTTAATATTGAGCACAGCTCTGCAAAAATTTTACCTACCAGTAGAAAATAGTTAATTGAAAGGGCACATGAAACTTTTCCTGACCTCTCCAGGCCTCTTAAGCCCTGTAATGAATCCTTTGTAATGGCAAAGAAATGAAAAGGGCTGAACTGCTCAAACAAAGCAAATGGGAGAGAATTGCAGGGCCCTTGCAGACATGATAACAAGAAAAAGGTAGGTAGGTTTATTTTGGCAGGAAGACGCAGTGACTAATCATGCACAAAGGAAGCCTCTATAGAGTGGGAGCTTGAGGTGGAGGAAGAAATCAGAGGACGTCACCAGGAGAAAGAATGTTAACATTAGCATGACAGAGAATTTGTATTTTCAGTGTGCAGCTGGGATTCCCTTCCTGATGCCTCAATCTGTGTTAGTAGTATTTGTCAAATCCAGAAGCTGCCTTGATGGGATTTCAGGCAAACTTGTACTTACCTTGAAGTCTTACAAAGTTAAAAGGAGAAAGAGCAGAGAGAATTACATTAGATGTTGAGAGTTTACATTCGACTGAAGAGGAGGAGGAGGGAAACAAGCCCATCATCTGCAAAATCTGCACACAGAGCTGCATCCGCCGTTACAGCTCTACTTAAAAGTAAGCACGAGCTGTTCTCTAGGTCAACATCAAAGTAAGTAGCAAGAATCCAGGAGTACTCCTGAACTACTCCTGAAGTCTACACACGCCAGCACCTGGGAAACCAGCAGGGAAATCCAGCTCCTGGGTGCTGAAAATGCCATCAAGGAGCTATTATAGAAACACAGGCCACAGCAACCTTTTACCTCCTCAAGTTGTGTCTCTCTGTGTAGGTCTTTAAATGAAATAGTTTCTGACTTAGAAGTGGACTTTTGCTTGCCTAATGCACTATGCTGTTACATACCGTGCAGAGGAGGATAAAAATAGCGAAGTCTATTTTACCTTAAACAAATGAGTTTTATATGCCTAAACAAAATCAGGAGTCACCCCCAGCAGTTCAAACCTGTCTGTTGACTTGGTTTTTTTTAACCTGCAATTGAACAAGCTGTCATTCTTTTAAAAGCAACTGGGCTTAAAACCAAGACCCAGCTTTATGTTGGTGATATAGTGATATCAAAGCTGCTGGCCTGGTGCATGAGCAGCTGAAAGCAATTTATCTCTGGATCGCCTCTGTAGACCACTAGTAAGATGTTTCCAGGGCCTGGAAATCCAGAGAAGGTGAAGAGAGCTTATTCTGTGAGCCCCATCTGCATCTGATAAACATACATGTCACAACCTGCTCTCAGTGCAGCCTGAGAACTGACCCCAGTTTTTCAGCATTCCCTTGCCTGAAATGTAACAGAAATAGCCAGGGCAGGCCTGAACGAGGAAAAAAAAAATTACAAGTGTTAAATAACTGTTGGGAATTAGCTGGACAAAAAATATTGCTTTTTTTTTTTTTTCTTTTAAATAAAGCAAAGCTGACCTTTTAAGAACTGTCTGGGGAGATTTCAGCTCAGAAAAGCAGCTTGAAAAGATAAAGAATAGGCAAAAGTGTCCCAGGAGAGAGAAGAAAGTATTTAGTCTTTTCGACTGGATAACTGTTGCAAAGATAAAACTAGATACTATGCGATGAACAGCAGACAAGGACACACCACTGAAATGACACACTGTATATAAGGAACAGAAAAGTGGGGAACCCTCATTCCCCTGTAGGTTATTGATTAGTTTCTTGGGGATGTCTGTGGTGTGTTGATAGCTTAGATTTTGTTCTTCTATATGCTGGGCGCTGAGCTGGGCACCCCACACCTGCACCAGTACCGTGGTCAGAAGCATAAGCCAAGCTTGTCTGGGAAAGCGTACACAGGTAAGCGCAAGCGTGGAAGTCAGGACCAGATATTCGAGTCCCTCCGTAGACTATATCATGCTCATCAGATTTTCCACTGGCAAAATGTTGCTTCATTTGTGCCTGGAATAAAAATTAAGACTAATGGAAGATGAAAGTAACAAATACATCCTGAACTTCTGCTATGAAATAATTTGATTATATGAAAGATGTTGTTCCAGGTTAAATCAATCAGAAGCAGGCTTGCTAGCTGGCTTACTAACATTCTAGTCTGCGAAAGAAAAATACATATATTCAAGCATCATCTGAAGAACAGAATATCCAGCAGTTTTACAGCACAGAGTCAGTAAAATTCTTATCCTTAAGACTATGATGTTGCCTTGAAATCTCTGAAACTATATGAACACCCCCGAAATTATTCAGAACTCAGTCCTATGGCATTTGCAGGACTTTTATTGACATCACCAGAGATCAGCACTGTTATATCTCTGAGTCTTATTGTGTAGTGTAAACTCAACTTGGCTCTATGCCTGAACTCTTAACACACAAAAAAGGTAACTTTAGAGGCACATGAATGTATCCTGAAGCTTAGAGTCATATTCTTCAGCTGTGAAAAAAAAAATATAGAGAAGCTGAAACTGGAGTTCTGCTCATATATTTATAATTTTCAATGGAAAATTTGAGTAGGGATCATCCATCCCTGCTGGGCAATTTCTAAGAAAGATACTGTGTAATTGTGTGGTTGTTACTCTCTATATTATGCATCTGAATTAAAGTAGGAAAGCCTGTAAGTCATAATCCAGGCCAACTGTTAGTCTAATCAGTCTATCATGCTTATTGTAAATCAGTAATTAGTTGCTGGAAGGACTTCTCTAAGCTTCTCTAAGGAAGGGTCTGGAAAAGATCCAGTCACGTTACACATCTAGGAGTGTCACCAGGAGGAGAGGAATTAGATGTACAATGCTATTATAAACAAATGTTTGGATCACTCCCAATGTTTTTTTTTATCACCCTCTATAATACACAAAGGTGAATAATTTGCAGTGGGAACACAGGGACTGTGGGTAGTAACATTTACCTCAGGAATATTTTGGTCAGACACCTGCAGCCTAGGTACTGGAAACGAAAACAAAAATGAACTTATTCTTCAGAATTACCTTTAAAATCAAACTCAAGCCTCCTAGGTATGAGTTGGAGTTATTGAGGGAAGCAAACGCCACCACGCCGTGTTTGGAGGTAACTGGTTTATTTTATAATCTCATTAGAAATAAAAAGCTATGCCTGATATATCTAAGACTGCATAAATGTTCCCAGTTTGTGGCATGCATATTCTGTTCTGATCTAAATAATTTAAAATGCTGTGTACAGAAATCCTGCAACAAGTAATGCAGAAACATAAGACAGTCTGGCATTTCACTCTTGTCCACTTACTTTGAGATTTTGGTTTCTTGAATACTCTTCTGGGTTCCTGGGTAGTGAATTCATTAATTGAAGGCGTAGAACCTGACCGAACTCTGCTCCAGCCTCTGGAGTAATATCCTGAAATCCCTAAACCAGGGCTGGATACGGGGCTCTTAGAAACACCAGTGTTCCCATGAGAGATCTGGGATGCAGGAGCTGGAAGTTTTGGGCTGCTCTGAACTGATGTGTTTAGCAGGGATGCCCGGGAGACAGGTGCCCTGGGGCGTCCCTCACTGCTCTGCTCTGCAGACCTCATTGCTGGCAACGAGAATGTTATGGTACCCTGAAGCAGCTGCCGAGTGAGTGGAATATTTTGGTTCAAATACATTGTGTTCATGTGCTTCTGAAATAAATTTTTCTTTGATTTCTGGTTCTCAGATTTCTGCTTGAAACAGAAGAAATAAAATTAAAAGAATCAAATAATGTCTCATAAACAGTGGACCCTGGCTGTGCAGCCCTCTCTATGAGGTACTGTTCTCTAGAATAAAAGCTGATTTGAGGATGTTTCCCATTGCTTTTCTGCTGGTGGATAAAACAATAGATGCTGGGTATAGCTGTATTGCAGCTTGCTTTAGTTCCACAAAATAGCATGAGGTAACTGTAGCCTTAACACCTGTGCAAAAAACAACCCCATGCACAATTTTGCCAACGTCAATCAATGCAAGAATCTTTAAAACAATGTGTGAAGTGGGAGTAGAAAGCACCTCCAGCTCTGATCCATCACTGCTTTCACTCGAATACCGCATTCACTTAAAAAAAACATCACATGCAGCAATCTCTAGCAGAGCGAAGAAGGAGAGAAAGCAATGAATTTACATTAGTGGATGTTAGTTCTCCATTATGAAGAAGCCAATTTGGTAAATCTCTACAGGAATCACCAACAGGCATGCTGCTGTTTTCCTTGCCTTTTTCTGAATCATGCCCTATCCCTAAAGAATTTCAGCTTCCTGCTCAGTCGCACCTCAGTGAAACTTTGCACCATAGGAGCAAAGGTGACTGGGGAATTGTGTCCTTCCCACCCTCCCTGAGCACCACGCTGCAAACCTGCTGCTGCAGCAGCCTAACTGGAGGGCATCCTCTCTATGCAAATGATGTCTGAGATAGATAAATATTATTTTTCCGTTCAAAGTGCAACTTCTGAGAATGAGGTCAAGCAGGCCTCTGGAGCAGAGATCCTCCCTCTCCCACTGTGCCTGGCACCTGCCAATCTCCTTTTGCTCTCTGGGCAGCTTAGTGGGCTAGCCTTCGTCCTCTAAACAGCAGCTGTGTAGTGGAAATACTTTACCAAAGACTGGCAAAGTAGTCTCCGTTTCAGAGAGGAAACAGAGAGGTAGTGTGATTTGTGTTTGCTGTCCTCTCCAGCAGCTCTGAAAAACACCTCTCACCAGCAGACAGAACACAGACTGTTGCAAAACCACAGCAACAATGCCTCAGAAGATCTGACGTGCTGAGTGGAGGGTACAAGCCCGCTCCCAGGGCTATGCCCAGGCCTTTTCCAGAGGCATTTAAGATATAAGGCATCAGTAGGGCTCTTAAACAAAGGCAAGCTTTGGTCAGTTCACTGTGTAGAACAACAGATCAGGAAAGTCTCTGGAGGTCCTGGGAAGTTGTATTCCAGCCACTTAAACAATTTCCTAGGATGGTTTCAGTCAGTGCAATCATCAGAGGCAACGCAATTATGTACTAAGCCTAAGCAGAAGCCAAGACTGGGCTGCCTCTGAAATCACAAAACCAAATTAAAAACAAAACCAGTGATGTATGCAGAATGATAGCCCGCCTCTGCATCCAGCTGGATACTACTGTCCCGTCTCCTCTTTAACTGAAAAACTGAAACAGTAAGAAAGAAACCCTGAAAACTCAGACCTCAAAGTCTCAAAGTTTAGGCTGACTTAACAGGCGATGAGAGTGTGACTAGGAAAAGGCCCTACCTGTTAAATGGCTAAGACTGCCCCAATCCACACTGTGGTGCTCAGTCCCTCCTCACCAGCTGGGAACACTTGCAGCCAAAGAAAGGATAGCACGCTCTTCCTCTAGCCAACAAGATAAGAGGTTTCCACTGTTTATACTCAGACAACAGCCTTCCTGATAGGCATCCTGACTGCCTAACTTAAGCGCCTGATGACAGTCTGCTCTCTAGAGAAGTTTTTTGATGGTATAGTGCCCCCAAACGTATGCAATTCCAAGTACCTAGAGAAGGTACGCGTTGCAACAGCCATGCATGAACACCATCAGTATTACTCAGAGATACTGGAGTGAACGAGCGCTGCTGGGATGTAGCACCGTTGTGACCAGCAGGTGCCTGGACCCCTAAGCAAGAGGTTGATTACAGTGTGAATGTCCCATTGCCTTTGGTGATGACTTCCTCCATATTTCCTTGGCAATTTGGAGATGTTATTTTGAGTACTGACACAACAAAATACTAAATGAAATATTCATCTCTAATTGCTTTAGAAAATTAGTTCCATAGGCATCTTTTGGCATGATTTCCTAGATCCTTTAAAACTCTAGTAAACGTTTGTTAAATTATATGAAACAGAGGTAAGGAGAGAATTTGGAAATATATTTTTACTCAGCTTTGCCTCACTGTTGGCACAGATGTCCATGGACTGATAATGAATTTTTGGGTCAGATTTACTTTTAAGCCCAGAAGTACACTTACATTAAATGAACAACTTTGTGATGTATTTACTCCAGATTTTCTAAGAAAAATGAATCCTGGCAGTTCAAGTTACCCTGGCTGTCAGAGAGCCTGCAAAATGTTTTTCTCGAAAGCCTTTGCGCAGCTTAGAGTGGTCTTTGGGCTTGTTTACTTCATTAGGAAAGGCAGAGAGGGAAACTGGTAATATCACTCCCATATTAAACCGTTTCCTAGAAACAGTTAATGTAATTTAAAGAAAATGAATCAAAGGAGACAGCGCTTTCGTATGTTAATCCCTGAGCAGTAGCTAATAGGCCAGAATTTACAGCAGAACATAAGCATTCTGCCTATGTTTCAACTTGCTTGCTAAATCTTTACTTACTAACATCGTGGGGTACAGAGGAGGTTCTAAGGTGAGGGTTTTTTTTCCCATTTCAGGAGAGTAAAGAAAAATGATTAAGGATTCTATTAATAGTTTAATTGAACCTCTTGCTCCAATATAATTATAATAGTCTTTGCTAAGCAGTTTGCAATTTGTAATGTTTTGATGAGACTTAATTGGTTAAATTCACTACATAATGTGTGTACATTACGCTGAAGATGAACCCTCCTCATATTTAAGTGCTACGTACTATTACAAACAAATTTGTAATAGTTTGGAATATTAATTTTAAAAGGCATTCTCCAGAAAAGTTTGTTTCAGGCTTGTTCTAGAGTTCTGGGCCTGAGCTCACTGCAGAAGAAAGAATATAACACAGTGGTTTCTGTCTGTGAAGGTCCTTCCTTCAGGATTTCTAATGCTGATGGCATGGAGAGTTGGCTGGAGGAATGAAACTTGCAGCTAGCAATATGAGCCTTTGCAGCCTCCTGCAGAATTCCACCCACGCCAACATCAGCTGGTAAGAAATACTCTTTTCAAATGAAAGGTTAACTATGGCCAGTGTGAATGTAACTGGAAAAATAATGCTCTGTAATCACAGAAAACTGGAAAAATAAAGAGCTTTGAGCAAACAGAGACATCCATTGCAATTTTTCTCTTTTACCTCAGGTACTTAGATTGTACCTGTCAATGGACAGAAAATCACTGTCTTTATGGCAATGCATATCTTGCACAGCCCCCTTGGAGACACCTCCATCCAATGGAGATCCTGAAGGGGGAAAACATGATACAAATGACATCACTACAAACTCACTTCAGTGAGGCCAGAATTCCTCTACAGTTTTCTCTCTGACTTGCCATTCAACTTAATCTCTGTCAAATTAATATTTTGGATCATATTTATATTTACAATACTAGACCAGATGCACTTTAGCTTATATTATCCTCAGCAAATCAAATTTCTAGATTAGATTATCTAGTTAGATAATTTTGGAGCTTAGTGGACCTCTCCTTTTCATACTCAGCAGCCAAATGATCATATTCTCTCAGGCCCAGCAAGAGTACACTTTTGCCTTCCTGAAGCTGCTCAACAGCTGGATGGAAAAGGCTACCTTGGCAGTAAGACTTAGCATGTTTAATAAAATAGTCCCCGCACATCACGCAGAGTACAGACCTGAGGTTTCAGCACTGAAACCAGGAGTTTTGTTGTGGACTTAATAGGTGTGCAAGTGGAGCCCCGAGCTCAAGAAATAATCCAGGGTGAATCTGACAAATTCTGCTTCTGTCTAGATGGTGTGCAGGGCAAAAAGCATATTATTTCCCAAAGAGGCTTTAATCAGGAATTACACACTAAATACTATCTGCAGTCATTCTTTATAAGCAGTTCAGTTTGAGTGTTCATGTTCCTCACTGGAGATGTTTTGACTAAACAGAGAGATCATCTGGTATATTTTCATGCCCTTGTTGCTCTTCGGAATCACATTTCGACTGTCCATATTCATTTTGGTGCACATGTCCTTTCAGAACTGACTTTCATTATGTTGATATTCAGCAAAAACTCACATGAAGCGTGTCTTTGGGGAAAATATTTACTTGAAAGTGTGCAGACTGACTTAACATCATGGGAGGGCTTTGAGACCACCGAAGAGTTATACCCACATAGAATCATAGAATCAGAATCATTAATGTTGGAAAAGACCTCTAGGATCATCAAGTCCAACTGTCAACCCAACACTACCATGCCTCCTAAACCATGCCCTGAAGTGCCACATCTACATGTCTTTTAAATACCTCCAGGGATGGTGACTCTACCTCCTCTCTGGGCAGCCTGTTCCAACGCCTGACCACTCTTTCAGTAAAGAAATCTTTCCTAATATCCAATCTAAATCTCCCCTGACACAGCTTGAAGCCATTTCCTTTTGTTCTATTGCTAGTGACCTGGTTGAAGAGACCAACACCCACCTCACTACAACCTCCTTTCAGGTAGTTGTAGAGAGCGAGGTCTCCCCTCAGCCTTCTCCTCTCCAAGCTAAACAAACCCAGTTGCTTCAACCTCTCCTCATAAGACTGTCTCTCTAGACCCTTCACCCGCTTTGTTGCCCTTCTCTGGACATGCTCCAGCACCTCAATGTCTTTCTTGTAGTGAGAGGCCCAAAACTGAACACTGTATTTGAGGTGCGGCCTCACCAGTGCCGAGTACAGGGGCTCGATCACTTCCCTACTCCTGCTGGCCACACTATTCCTGATACAAGCCAGGACGCTGGTGGCCTTCTTGGCCACCTGGGCACACTGCTGGCTCATATTCAGCTGGCTGTCAACTGGCACCCCCAGGCCCTTTTCCGCCGGGCAGCTTTCCAGCCACCCTTCCCCAAGCCTGGAGCGTTGCATGGCGTTGTTGTGACCCAAGCGCGGGACCTGACACTGAGCCTTGTTGAACCTCATACAACTGGGCTCAGCCCATCGATCCAGCCTGTCCAGGTCCCTCTGCACAGCCTTCCTGCCCTCAAGCAGATCAACTCCTCCGCCCAACTTGGTGTTGCCTGCAAACTCACTAAGGGTGCACTCAATCCCCTTGTCCAGCATACTGATAAAGATATTAAACAAGACTGGCCCCAGCGCTGAGGCCTGGGGAACCTCACTCGTGACTGGCCGCCAATTGGATTTAGCTCCGTTCACCACAACTCTCTGGGCTCTGCCATCCAGCCAGCTTTTTACCCAGCGAAGAGTGCGCCCGTCCAAGCCATGAGCCTCCAACTTCTCTAAGAGGATACTGTGGGAGACGGAATCAAAGGCTTTGCTAAAGTCCAGATGGACAACATCCACAGCCTTTAGGAGAAAGGAGAATCTCTAAGCTTGCAAGCAGCATTGGTGCTCTGCAGAGATCCTCTGTTCTGGGCTGGAAGTCGTTCCTAAAGAACATGCATAAAATGTGAGCAGTTTTTAATCCAGTCTATCTTGAAATATAAACAAAAGTGAGAATAAAATTGAACAGTACCTACCAAACTGTCCTGCTATAGAACACGTCCTGTGTCCTTTGCTATCAAATGAAATATACAGTATGTTTTGCTGTTAAAGGGAGTTTACTATTTAGCAGCCCATGAGCACATTCTACTTTGCGCTTAATAAACCTGATGCCTTTTATGATTAGCAAAAACAGTTTGTCTTTCCACTTAAAAATACTGCTAATCAGCAAGCCCAAATAGAAAGAATTGCAAGCTGAAATGAGATAGGGAATCAAAGTCTATTTCAAAAAAGGAAAGGAAATTAAATGAAAGGAAAGGAAAAGGAAAGGAAAGGAAAAGGAAAGAAAAGAAAAGGAAAAAGGAGTTTCAGCAGAATTCTCCTGACCAGCTCAAACTGAAACTGGCCTTTTCTTACCTTTGTCTTCCAGCAAGTGTAATGTATTATGCCTTTGTCTGGGAAGAACCCACCACTACCAGGAACTTTCTGCAGGACATTGGTGCTGTTGGGCTGCAGCAGAGTACCCCCTTGGACCTGCTCCCTGTTGCAATGGCCGAAGTGAAAAATGACCAGGGTATTGATATGAGGTCTAGCCAAATGCATAATTTGTAAGGAAAATTAAGGAACCGTAATATGATACTGTTCTTGTGAACCAGGGCAAATACTGCAGATAGAGAAAATTATGAATTTGAAAACTAAAGCTCTTGGTTGGGAAAAAAGATAAGAAATGCAGTTTTAAGGAGACTGAATAATACTGTAAATTGCAGCAGGCTTGTCACTATGAAAAAGTGGGTGAGTGTGTTTAATTAAAAATGCTGCTTTTTCATGTAAGAACACACAGTCTAGGCTGTGTCAACATGCTGCCTGCCTAATCAGAGTATAAAAAGAGCTGGTAGCAGTGAGATAAATACAAGCCAAGGCAATGTTGGTTTTTTTTCCTTTTATTGCCTCTCTACCTCATGGGCTTTTTTATACCCAGGCATTAAGCAGCCTCACACTTTCTCTTAGATTTGTAGTAAATGGAATCATTCATTTAGGAATTGTAAAACAGCAGGAGATGAATCTAGATGTCAGAGGGAGTTTCAGTAAAGACATTCTTCTTGCATATTGAGATATGTTGGACCCAAGAAGTTTTGGAGTGCTATTGGCCCCAAACCCCTTGAACTTTTTCCAATTTACTGCAAACTGGGTCTTTGCAGAATGGAAATGGGGTGGAGGGCATGAAGACTCAGTAAGGCTCTCACATGCAGTGGCTACACTGAACGTTTTCCTGGTCTGCAGGGGAAGTAAATGTCTACATTTTACATCTGAGACTCTTACAAACCTTTAAAGCCCTCTTGAAGGAAACATGACATCACCTAAAGGTCTTTGTCAAATGTTGGAATTGACTCTGATGGGCTTTGGCTCAGAGTAAGAGGATCCTCACTGTACAGAGTATATCCAAACACTGAATCAGCAAGGCTCGGCGGGGGGAGGGATTAAATTCCAGAACCCAAATGCACACCTCCAGCGTATTTTGACATATTCTTCCATCATCTGGGAATTGTCCAAGAAACCTGAAGAACATAAAAATCAATCAAAACCTCTGTTCATTTAGTACCCTTTTAATTTCTCTAACTGTTGCATTTTCATGCCAGTGATACTGCAAATAGTTTCCAACTTACAGTTACTGTTAGGAAATAATGAGCAAGATTTAGATTGCTTGTAAATTACAGCATCCCTTTTCTGTAAAATTCAGCCTATGCTTTTAGCACTGTGATCTAGTTTCTTTTCTGCATGTAACAGCTTGTTAGGAATAAAAAAATAAAATGAAAAATCATAATAATACAACCCGAGTGACTTCATTCTCAAATGCAATTACAACTCAAAGCTGAAGAGCAGGAGCAAAACAAATTTAACGGTTTAAGTACTACTACTTTTTCACCATTTATACACAAAAAGAAATTGAGGGAAAGAAGTTTTGAAATCCCTGTTTAATCTCGAGTGAACCAGTCTAATTATCCTGTATTTTTTTGTATATTACACAACCCCAAGTCAGTAGCATCCAAAGACAGCAGATATCAGAGACTTCTAGTGGTAACAATCAATGTTACAGGTTCTTAAATACGAGGTTAAAAAACCCTAATCTTTTTTGTGACCAAAAGACAAAGAAAATGGCTAAAATACATATATTTTCATCTGCAAATTTCCGAAAATATCCTTTATTTAAAGAGAACAGAATACTTTTTTTTTTTCCTGCAAATTAAGGCCAGCTATTTCTAACACTGCTGTGTCCCTAATTTTTTCCTGCCAATATTTTCTTCCTGACAACTTCTGTCAAAGAATTACTGAAGAAAGCAGTACAGGCATACAAAAAAGTGCCAGAACCACATGTTTAACTGACAATGAGTTTGATTTTCTTTCTGCTCCTGAACAGAATGGAGTGAACTTTCTCAAGCAAATGTAGTGTTAAAAAAACCAACCAACCAAATATTTATCATTTGATCAGCAAGCAACCGTGGTCATTTGTACCTGTTTTCAGGAGAAGTGAGAAATCACCTGTTGTCTCTAACACTCATATGAGTAGTGTAACAAGTTATATGTGTGGGTAGCACAGCACAGGACAGAGACTCAAAATATAGGATATGTATTAGCTTTGGCATGCACAGCTAGCGAATTTTCTCATCCCAAAATTCAAAAGGAAACAGGAAGATGACCCAGAGAACTTAAGTCAACATGAGTCCCAAGTAAAATCATGGGGAAATTAATACAAGATTCAACTGATAGATAGTGAAGGATGTAATTAATGCCATCAACACAGTTTTATGGAAAATATCCTTGAGGATCTGTGGTTTATTTAATGGAGGAAACTGCAGGTGTGTACTGTAGCATATGTAGACCTTGGTTAAGTGCTCAGTTTAGCTTTGCAGCACATTCTGATAAAAACTGGCTCATAGGAACATATTTGACTTGACAGGCTGACAGATTTTAAGAACACAATTTTACTACAGAACCATAACTGAAATCACACTGTTTCTAGTGATTTTTTGCATGGAACGATATTAGATGAGATACAACTCAATTGTTTTCACCAGTGATCCAGACATGCTTTCAAAAACTTTGATGATCAAATTTTCAGATGACAAAGATGGGTAGAATGAAAATATTGAGACAGACAAGCAGTCATACAGATGACAGAGACAATCTGAGAAGCTGGGCCTAGCCATGAAATTTTCATTTTAATAGGTTTCAGTGCAAAGCACCATATCTAAACACACAGACTAGAGAACAAGCTTAGAGCATGACAGTCTCCATCATGGAGCAGCAAGTCAGGGAACGCTCTGCCTCAATGTCCAGAAATCCCACCCTGACGTCCCAGTGCCATACTAAAACAGAAAAACATGTTCTGTAACAGAAAGAATTGCATGTGACAGTGACATTGAGCTAGGTGCTACTAATTTCTTTGCAAAGATTTGACAAAGATGCAGAAAAGAATTTCCACAATGACCCGAGAGACAAAGAATACACCTTGCACTTGAAAGGCTTGAAGAGGACTATCAGTTTAGTGAGTATCAAAACGGAGACTGAAAGGTGATGTGGTTACAACATACAACATACAAGTACTTCCCTGGGAGGGGAACAAAAAGGTCCTGAAGTGCTATTTAATCTAGCAAGTAAAAGCATAATTTGGATCACTTAATGGAACATGGAGAAATTAAAACTGGGAGTAAAATCCAACTTTTCATCGTGAGAGTGATTAATCACTGAAGCACACTGTGAATGAAAGCAACTGAGTCTCCATCCCTGAATGTCTTCATCAAGACTGGGTGCCCTTCAGAAGCACACATGAATGTAGCAGAGCATTAAGCTCACACAGTGGTGGATTTGGTGGCATAGCCTGAGCCACAGCCAGGGTAGTGGAAGAAGGGCTCTTGCTACTGTCCAGACTCTGAGAAGATTCCCAAGGTCAGCTGCAGTAGGGACCATCCTTACAGCTGCTGGTGATGGACTAAGGTACGGTTTTGGTTTTCCCCTCTCACTGGGACCCTGCCCACAGTTCCCTGCCAGCAGCACTCACTCAGAAAGGGCTTTGGAGAGAAAAATCATGGCCCCACAGAGTAGGGCTGTGCATGTTTTCCCCACCTGTCAGGCCTTCCTCTCCCTGGCACCTAAAAGGAAGAAAAAATGGATGGCTGTTCATATTGCAAGCTCAGCAGGGCATAGCTCCTCCTGGGGGCATCCCTCCTACTCTGGTGGCTCAAGTCCAAGAGGACCTCAGAGCTGCCATTTGACTTCAGAGGCCTGAACAGCTAATTATGGCTCCAGTACTTCATAAACACAGAACAAAAGGCAGTGCCTCTTACCCCCGGAAATTAAATAGCACAGATGCAATAGATGCAAATTTATTGGCAAGTGGAAATAAGCATTCCCATATTTCTGTAGTATTTACATGGATCTGCTGGAGATGCCAATTAAAACAGCACAACAGCTAACAAATTAAATATGTCAGATGCATAAGGATAAACATTGCATGGGAAAAGGGGTAGGCATGACAGTATAAGCCCTACTGCAGTTCTCAAGGTGAGCAAGAAAAGAAAAACTACATGGACACAAAAGTATCTGAAACAAAGCCCTGTGGTTTGAGCCAGCTGAAGCTGTGTGATTCATGGTGTTAATGATCCTGGCTTCTGGGAAGATCTGGCATCTTGTACGAGAGTTGTAACAGCCAGCTGGACAAGGATCAACTCTGACAGCAATAGTGGCATGCGCTACAGATGAAAATGATTAATGCTGAGAGGAGGTTCGAGGATTAAATGTGTTTATATTAACCTGCACTGCACTGTTTCTGATTTCTGCCCCTCCACCCCCTTGGCTAATACCTCCTTAACAAGGTTTCCCTCCAGGGGGAGGGGCAGGGGATAGGTCCAATCCTGAATAAACGGTGTCTTAGCAAAAGCATACTGAGAGTCTCATGGGTCAGCTTTCAGCCACAGCAGCTCCAATCCTGGCCCTGACAGTAAGTCAGAGCAATCTAGGCTTGTTCTAACCTGTGACAACCGATTAGGACCACTAAGAGACCACTTACCAGTGGAGATTTGGCAGCTGTAAGAAACCCTTCCCCATCCCACTCTTATTCATCCATCCAACAACATTCCTTCTCCTTGGAGTCCTACACTAATAGGGGTATGCTGAGGGTCCTCCAAAGGACCAACTTGCTGAACATAAAGGACAAACAGAGGGATGAGGCATGAATGCATTTTGCTTTTTCAGGTATTCTGCCTGAGGAGCAGAAGGCAGTGACAACCTCTTTCCTCTTCCACAGACAGACTATGCTGTGAAGATTTACCTGCAGCACAGGAAGAGATTGAGAAAGCTGCGGTCTATGAAACATCTAACAGAGTTTTGCTTACACAAATTCAATTTTTGGTCAGCAGTTCTTTGCTAATGCAGCAATTCTTGCTGTCGTGCCATGCACACTAGTGGGAGTTTGTAGGCTCTATGTATGAGCTGGAGAACAGGAAAAAAATACTCTTGCTACCTTATTCTACCAAAAAAAGCCACCAAAAGATAAGGGGTCAGCAAACTCTTTATCCTGGGAAGTCTGGATATTTGTAATTTCATGTTCAATATCTCTATTTTTTGTTTCACAAAGGCAGAAGATGTTATCTACTTCAGGCACAAAGGCATAGAAGAAATTATGCTGAAAGTAGAAGAAAGCTGCTGTAATGTAAAAAGGATGCCACACAATGCCTCCCAAACACCTAGCTCTAGCCTTCAACAATGTCAGTGAAGTTAGAAGGGGCAGCAGTGTGTCAAGTTTGCCTGGAATAATGTTTGAAAATGCCTTATGCTGTCCCTCCCCATCTGTGACAGCCACTTAGGGCAAGCACAATGTTGTCCACACTCATTCCTGGGCCAAGACACAGGACAAGCAAAGACACTGTGTCCTCCTGGAGATGGCTGAACCCTGAGTTCCTCGCTTCCAGATCTCTGCAGGAGAACATCCCTGCTCCTGCATATGATTATACACAATTCAGTAAGAGCCCCAAATGTGACAGGCTAAGAACAGTGTTCAGTGATACAGATACCAGTCGTTTATATCTCATAATCCCTGAACTTCTAAATAGATGACAGATCTAAGGATATTAGTACTGATGTCTGGTTTTTCCCTCCTTTGCAATCAACTGGGTCCACCAACACCACTCCAAAGCCAAATCCAGGCCTATGCCAGAACTGAAATGTCACATGGATTTGAGGCCTTTCCATAAATGCTCATCAACGCATTTTTCACAATCTGAAGTATGAGAAACCTTAACCAGGCAACAATTATACAGAGTGCCGGTGTCTGCTGTAGGCAGGTGACACGATCGTTCAAGGGAGGCATCACCAAGCTCTGTAACACTTCCCTTTCCTCAGAGACATGCTGAGCATCCAGATTCACTGGGGAGACAAAACCCTGAGATCCTGAAGAAAAGCTCCGCAGCTATGTTTACATGTGATGGCTAATACATTACATAAAATCTATTGAGTTTCAATAAATGAAACCACGTGATCATGGACTTATTAAACATTTTCCTCTGTTGTGCACACAGATTGATACAACATATTCCTTCCTTTTCACGGTGTTATGACACAATATCAGATGGTAATGCAGGTTTGCCTTCAAGTACCGTGAAAAGTAAGAACTGGGTGCCATTACCCGATGCTGAGTAACAGTGTAGCATCTGCCTTTTCAAAAAAATCTCTCTGAAATAAGCAAAAGCAAGAAGTAAATATAGGTGCCGCTTATCAGTACAATACTCCAAAGGAGCTATTAGAAAGCATTTGAGGCATGAAACATGCATTTATGACTGTACAGCACCTAGCACAAGAGAATTTTGAAACCTGATTAGGCTGAAACCCGTATGCACTGCCACCCTACACTTAATAACGTTATTAGGACTAAGAATGAAAACACAAGCTGATCAAGGTCTGCTATGGAAATTGCTCTGTGCTGCTCAGCACAGTGAGGCCAGGACCAGACCCTAAGATGCAAAGAAAGCACTTTGTCATCCCATCCTGATCCCAGACAACCAGAGCCTGGCTTAAGGCCTGAAGCCTGAGGTTTAATATCCTTCCTGACCCTTACTGTTGCATTAACAATGCAGCTGGGGTGTAGCTGGCTGCTTTACAGGGTGCATCACACAGTGCAACTGCTTTCCCATCTCCCCATGGGCTCAGGAAGGGCAAGGCCATGCTGTGTTTCAAAGCACATAATCCGGCAGAAAACATCAGTCCTCAGTAGTGAAGGGCAAGAGAGGAAACTTTCAAATGAGGGCTTTCATGATGCAGCACAGGAAGCCAGCGCAGTTAATGCCAAACTGCCCCCAAATTAGATGCGCTCTTTAGATTTTCCCATGGCCAGTTCCTACCTTCCCTGTTGAGCACCTGCATGGGTGGGGGTGTGTTCCTTCATGTGTACAGCCCTGCTAAACACAGCTGTCCTCAAGCCACACACAGACACCCTCCTGAACAGCAGCCAGTAACTGGGAACGGCATAAATGAAATAAGCCTAAAATTAATTACAAAAATGAATAGGATTTCTTCAAAAATGGAAGGAAGAAAGCCTTGCTTGGTCAGACAGCAGGAAATACAGGTGCTTCAGTACTTGAGCTGATCTTTACCTCCACTAATAATACTTCCAAGAAAAATGAAGCAAACAAACAGAAGGCGGGTAAACACATTTATTAAACTAAAATATTTTAAAAGCACAAGCTTGTTGTCTTGAGAATAACAATGTCCCTTTCATTTCTGGTTTGAAAACAAAACCTGCAATATACTACATCAAGATAAACAATTTAAGGACCAAAAAAATGAAAAAAGTGCTGTCTTTAATTGAAAATTTATATACCAGCCAAGGCAGGTGTACCTCTGGAAGAGGAAGATATCTGTGGACTTCCTTTCATCACCATGTTACCATCTGGTAACTTCAAATCAGAGCATGTAGCACCATGCCTGAGTCTGTCTATGCATTACTGTTATACCTAAGGGAGGGTGGCACCAGGTCACGAGTCTTTCCAAGCTCTCTGGCTAAGTCCATTTTACTGAGACACCAGCCGAAGCCAAGGGGAATCCTATCCCTGATTTCAATGGATTTTGGAGCAAACCATTAAATATTTCACATCAAAGCAGTCTTAATCCTGAAGCCTTTTTTTTTGTTTTTTGGGCTGTGTGTGTTTGTGAAAGAATCCAGGCTAACTGAAATGACCACTCTATTGTTCTCAGGAGAAAATCTTGAGGGACACATACATGCCTGGTAAAATTATGGAGAAGATTATTCTGGGAGTTACTGAAAAGCACCTGAAAGACAACACACTCATTGGTCCCAGCCAGCACATGTTCATGAGGGGAAGGTCCTGCCTAACAAATGACAAGGTTACACACCTAGTCGGCCAAGGGAAGCCAGTTGATGTGATCTTTTTGGATTTCAGTAAAGCTTTTGATACTGTCTCTCACAGTATCCTCCTGGACAAAATGCCCAGCGTACAGCTGGACAAACACGTAATGCAATCAGTGAGCAATTGGCTGACGGTCGGGCTCAAAGGGTCATAGTAAGTGGGGTTACATCGGGCTGACAGCCAGTCACTAGAGGGGTTCCACAGGGATCCATACTGGGGCCTGTACTCTTTAATCTCCTTGTAAATGACTTGGATGCAGGACTAGAAGGAATACTTGTTAAGTTTGCTGACAACACAATATTGGGAGGAGCTGTTGACACTCTTGAGGGCAGAGAGGCCCTGCAGGGGGGTCTGAACAGACTGGAGATCTGGGCAATCACCAACCATATGAAGTTTAACAAAAGCAAGTGCCAGATTTTGTACCTGGGGCACGGCAACCCTGGATGTACATACAGACTGGGGAACGAGAGGCTGGAGAGCAGCTCTGCAGAGAGAGACCTGGGGGTTCTGGTTGTGGCAAGCTGAACATGAGCCAACAGCGTGTCCTGGCAGCCAAGAGGGCCAACCATGTCCTGGGGGGCATCGAGCACTGCATTGCAGCCAGTTGAGAGGGGTGATTGTCCTGCTCTGCTCTGGTGCGGCCTCACCTTGAGTGCTGTGTGCAGTTTCCAGCACCACAGAACATTAAGGATATAAAGCTACTAGAGAGCGTCCAGAGGATGGCCACGAAGTTGGTGAAGGGTTTAGAGGAGTGGCTAAAGTCACTTGGTTTGTTCAGGCTGGAGGAGGCTGAGGGGAGACCTCATTGTGGTCTACAGCTTCCTCACAAGGGGACAGGAGGGGCAGACGCTGATCTCTTCTCTCTGGTGACCAATGACAGGACCCGAGGGAATGGCAGGAAGATGTGCCAGGGGAGGTTTAGGTTGGATATTGGGAAAAGGTTCTTCACCCAGAGGGTGGTGGAACACTGGAACGGGCTCCCCAGGGAGGCAGTCACGGCGCCAAGCCTGACGAATATTCAAGAAACACTTGGACAATGCCCTCAGACACATGGTGTGAATTTGGGGTTGTCCCATGCAGGGACAGGAGTTGGACTTGGACTTGGTGATCCATGTGGGTCCCTTCTAACTCAGGACATTCTATGATTTTATGTTACCTTATTTGTCAGGCAGTCTGAGAATCTTTTAATCACAGTGGGTTTTTTGTGCATTTAACACAAACTACACCATAGCAGCTGAACTCTTTCAGACCTCAGTTACTCGAGAAAAAGATGGCAGAATAAGGTTAGAAGGAAATACAATTTTGTGCAGGACAGCACAAATCTCACCATGGGATTTTTTTTCCAAGGATTTCTTTAGAAGAAAACCTTGTTGCTTCAAACAGGTGAAAGAAAGCATTATTCGTTTCCACAGCACGTAGTGTCTGATATCTGGGGTAGGAAGCCCTTGAATCTTTATTCTGTCTGTTACCCCCACTTCACCAACAGTGTTGGAGGGAGGGGAGTGGGTGGATCATAGTAGATGTCTGCAGTGCTCTGGATGGCAGGCAGTCTTCCTTTCTTTTTGTGCTGAGTTTTCTTCTTAGGGCTACTTTTCTCAAGGTACTGTCAGAGTGTGACAAATACCATATAGAGCTGTGAGGCAGGAGAACATGAAGTCTTCACAGGGACAATCTTTCTGAGTGAGATGGAGTAATACAGAGGGGACAAAGGAAGGCCAAATATTTTCTCATTGTTGAGTATTTGACTTTGAAATCTTTTTATATGCTTTGGTATATAGTTCTATATGATTTCTTAATGGGATTTCTAAATGTTCCTTATTTCTACATCATTTTCCATCCCCTCAGGAACAGTTAGCCATCACCTCCTCAGCAATCCCTGAGATTTTTATGGAACTTCTTTAAAGATTCAACCTTTTGACTAATTGCAGAGTATTTTGCCACTTGAGTTGACAGGGTAACTGAAAATAGTCATAGATTGCCTGCTTCTGTGGATCAGAGGAGGAGCAAAATTAAACAATTTGTGGATAAACTTAATAGAAGGGTGATGGGGAGGGCCAGGAGGTGATGATGCTAGTTCAGGAAGGCAATGAGTTGAAGGCAGCAGAAATGCTTTTGCTTTCCTTTACCACAAAGCAGTCCATCCCCTGAGAGGAGGCTTGCTTTCACCTGCTGACAGAGACCTGTATCAACAGTTTCTTGTGGGATCGCCTTCCCTCCAGGCCCTCTGGTGTGCTTGTACCTATGAGATCTTCGCTGGTTTGTGTTTGTGCTATTCTGTTCTCACAGCTACTGGAAATTTCCTCCTGTGTGCTGGCAGTTATTCCCCAGCAGAGGTGATAATTTTTCATACACAAAACATTCTGGTGTTTTTGAAGGCATTAATTTTTTGTGCTCACATGTTCTTGTTCTGATTTTCCCTTGGAATTATGGCTGATAATATTATTCTGTCATTTTTCTGTCCCAATATGTCAGGTCTTTTCACTAAAGTCATTGCTATGGTATCTAAATCCTCGGCAGTACACTGCCTTTTGACTTACCGCATCCGTCGTTGCTTAAAGACACACTTCTGAGGTGGATTCCCATTTCAGCATGAGGAGGCAGTGAAGATATTACTCCACCTTTAAACACGCACATTTGGGCACAGGCACCCCCACCCAAAGCAGTGGATGCAAAAGCTCCACTTTCCTTTCTGGATTGCCCTGGTCAGCACCAGGTGATGAAAAAACCACATGCAGACCAAAGGTGCAGGCTGGTCATACAGAGATATAAAGGGTAGATACAGCAGGAAAATACATATATAAACAGCACCTATACACCAACTCCCAGTCTTGCCCTGGACAGAAGCCTGGTGCACACAGCCGAGATCTGTGCTAGCCCCCCAGGTGAGCAGCTTGATTTTAAAAACAGATGTCTAATGGATTACGTACATCTCCGTTCACATCCCAGTAATGGTATGTACTTTTCTTTCCCTGTGGACAGCACACAATATACATTAATATTAATGGAAACCCTAGAGGTTATGGACATTTTTCAGTAGAACAAAGCCTTATATAGCATAAGAAACATAGACTTTACAAACAGAAAACTTTTCCACAACAGGTAGGGGGAAAAAATGGATTATTAAAACCAACATGTCATTTTCAATTTAAAAACACCAGCATCAATAAAAACAGTGCTTTGCCCTGCCTGCAAGCTCCAGAGGGAGATGCCGTCATTTCATGTTGGGCTTGGAGTTGTAGCTGAAACACTAAGAGAAGATTGAAGAGTTACCTGCAGTAAACCAAACAAATTGCAGTATGAAGCCTGGCGGGTATCTAAATGCTGTTGGCTCCTTTGAAAAATCCCATGCTATATTAAGAGAGTGGCAGGCAAGTCTGCTTCTCATTTTATTGCTCTGAAATGTCTACATATTTAAGGGTCATTGACTAGGAATATTTTTCACCCAGAACCTAACAATCAAATATGCTTTGGTGGTGGTTACTGAGCACACAGCAAAATATCATTATTCTTAATGAGAATACACTGAATCATAAGTTAACAAGCAGCGACCATAAGTGTATTAAAACTAGTCTAAATTAATATAAATATATTTACAGATTACAGCTGTTTCTCAGCACAAGAATTGCAGTGCTTTGCGACATGAGTATTGCAGTGACTGCTGCATTTTCTTTAAAGTGTTACTCCTAAAGCCATCTATATTTCCCATAGTTTCACACAATAGTAGATCTGCAGCCTATGGATACTTGACATTCTATATGTAATGTGTATATTAAAAAAAAATATCTTTATTGAACAGAACTCTACTTTAAGTAGACATGGAAGTGTAAGTGGTGTATGTGGACAGGGAAGGCTGTAATTTAAGCCCTCTTTAATCTATCAAATCAGTGTATAAAAGCCTTGATATAACATAAAGAGATGTTTAACAATCATAATAGACTCGTTTCACTAGAAAAACTCAGGCACTTGCAAAATAACTGAAGCTAAGCATCATGAACAAACTGCTGATAAATGACTGAAAAAAGCCAACAGCGAAATGCATGTTTTTAAAAGAAAAGAAAGGAAAAGAATGATGCTGTTATTCCACCCATTTCAATTGACTAAGACCTCTCTCATGGGAAACAACACAGGGGAAAAACAGATCCGTAAAGAAGAAATACCAGCAACCAAGGCAGAACACTACATCAGCTAAAGAGAGAAGTAGAAGTATCATGCCAATGCTTTGAGCAGCAGGCTGTACTCCACATAGGCTTTGTCTGGAAAGCTGATTTACCATTTATACTTGAGAGGCAGTGTTCCAGTAGTTGGGTAATCACATAACCCTTTATTTCTAATATTTTTGGGATGCCACATGGGTTGGAAATGTAATATAGCAACCGGTAGCTTGTGAAAGGGCTGTAAAACGTGAGCGGAAAGAAGACATTTGTTTCCATCTTTTCTAAACTAAATTCCAGCCAAGGTGCTCTTGGTAACTGGATGATAGTGAGAAATCTGTATTGTCTTGACAAGCCAATAGCCAGAACTGAGCTCTTTTACTGACCTGGAACCCAGTTTGGACCTGAGACATCAAATGCTGTATCAGCAAATTTTCAATTGTGCTAGCATGAAAAGTCAAATTTTTACTGCAACTCTTCAGCCCTCTGCACCCACGCGATAGAAATAAACTCATTAGTTGAAATTGGAAATAGCATTAAAAATATATAAAGGGTGAGGAGAACAATAGTACACCCATAAACAGAACCTGTCTTCAGAAGGGAGACATAAAAAGCTGAGGAAGAAATAATGAATTTTATGAAGGCAATAAGAAAACAGAGATAATTAAAAACAAAAGAAAACTCTTTACTGTCACGATGCCCATGTAATAGCTTCCCTACAGGAAAATAAAGGAACTGTCATCTGAATATCCATGTATGGGGGAAGGAAGTTGTATTTCTCTTGGCACCAGAAATAAGTGACGAGTGTTTTCTATTTTAATTCAGATGAGCACCAAAGAGATTCCACCCCAGCTCCCGCAACACTAGAAACATTCTGGTACTATCGATCTCCAGTCATTAAAGAAATATTATGGTAGCAATGCTCTGTATGGTACTTCAGTAGTTCCTTTCCCAGTCAGACTGAGAAGTATAAAGACTTCCAAATATTTTGAGTCTGTGGAAAATGATTAGTTGCAGTTTTGTGGAAACTGGTTTTACTGAATGCATCTTTCCTGTTACTTTTGCAGAATGAGTAATGCCCTTTATAACACCAGGATCAGGTATAAGCATCTGATCAGCTGAGAGGTGAACACCTTTTACCTGGAGAAGGTAAAGGGATGACAAAACCTGCTTGCTTGTAGCGAGCAGACCACTGAGCACCACAAACAACCTCCCTGCTGTATGGTTTGAGCCCATGAGCTCTCGGCAGGACACCTAGCAGACGTAGGGTCACTGCCACTTCCACTGCCCAGTCTCCAAGTAAGATGGTATGCTGATTTCTCTAGAGGGCGAAACATTTCACTTGCCTATCTGTTCAGCTAAGCCAGTAACTGTTTCAATTAATTTCAATTTTATTATTCCTTTCCTACAACTGCTTTTGAGTGGAAACATTGCCTGGCCCATGCAACAGCTTTCTACTCACACTGCACTCCTCCAGCTCTTCCACCACCAAAGCTCAAGCAATCATCCCCCACCTCAAAGCTTCCCCTCCAGTGATATAACTGTAGTGCAGAGATCGAGCTGCCTATTTTGAGAGCTAAAATGCAAAACTACCGATAGTTGCACCTCTCTTCCTGCCCACTAAGAATATTTTCCAACCTCCAGCTCTCATGTGTTTTTAGCTGCAGTTAAAAACACTTTTCAGGAGTAATACCACAACATCGCCAAAGTGTTGTCAGACTGAATTCATGCCCTGGCATGTGGGCAGTGATGGACAGAACCATACCTGCCTCTCCATTTCTCCAGAAAACCTTCCAGCTGGAGAGATGCAGGCAACCTCACCCCAATGCCCTACCACGTTCCAGTGAAAAACAGAAAGGCAGCTGAAAGCACAGGCTGCAGAGGTAACTACTGCTGTAGGGATGCAAAAGATCACATTTCAAGGCTAATCTAAATGCCACTGAAATTAACCACTGCACTGTGCACAGAAATCTGCCAGTGCTTTCAGAGCAGGAGGCCCCCTGAGAGGTGACTGAGCACCAAAGGGTGATTTCAGAGAACATATAACCATGCATGCCACGGTGTATTTAAAGATTGCTTCCTTTTCTTTTGTATTCTGTTATTGTCAATAATGCACCTAAGATTTAAATGCTGTGCACAAGGTCTCTGGTGGGAAGCAAAGCCTTTACAGATAGAACAGTTTAAGTCAACAGTTTCCTTCCTTGCAAGCCCTGTCTGAACCACCAGCTGTGTCTGCCAGAATGAGCGTTGCCTTAAATAACTCCCTCTCGAGACAGTAAGGTGAGGCTGGCAACCATACTTGTCTTCTTGGAACAAGTTTGAAAAAAACAAACCAAACCAACAAATGAACACAACAGCCCATTAGCAGCTCTGTGGAAGTGGTAAGTCTCACATATCCCTTTCTAATTAGCAGGCTGAGCACTTCTGGAAGGTAGAACTTCACAACTAAGGATTTCGGCTCTGTCCCCACATTGCCTATGACTTCATGCCAGGGCCCACCCCTACTGCTGCTTCTTCACCACCCCATCTTCTTTGAGCTCACCAGACATGTAGGGCACAGCAGATGTCTGGAGCTGCTTTCCCTCCTTCCTTCCAACCATCGATTCCCTTCTGTCAAGTTTCTGCTGAAAGAGCTCTCGGAGCCTTTTGTCTTGCCCTTGGCCTTTTCCGTTGTGCTCATTTCTGTAACTATTCATCTCACTGGAATGAAATGCCCCAAAACTACTTTCTGTAGGATCTTTACCATGCTTCACCTTTGCCCCTTTCCTTGCTCTCTCCGTGATATAACTGATGAGCAGGTCCCTTGAGGACCCACCTGCCCCCGCACCGGCACGACGCTGTTCCCTTGCTTGGGGGAAAAATATACTGCATTTGTCCTCTGAGAAACACGACTTACTATGACTCCGGTGTACAGCAGCTGAGAAGTATTTCATCCTATTTACTATTTTTAATGAAAGTCTGCAGGTCAGTAGCCTAAAATTTAAGTTTTTGGATACTAATTAGAGCAGGCTGACTGATATTTTTCAAAATTTTCACATTTTGTTGACATTTTGACCAAATGGTTGGCAAATGAGATAAAAATAAAAAAAATCCCAAACCGAAAAATGATCGTCTGGGATTCTTCAGACTCTTAAAGAAGCACTTTTAATGGATTCAGCAACGTAGCCCAGGTTAAGATACATACTCAAAACAACTTAAATTTGATGCAGAATACAACAAAAGTAGTTTCTCTCTGGTAAGGACACCTATAAAACAGTTAATCTGTTTGAGTCACCTCAGCCTTTACAAAGAGTTTTTCTGATGGCATCGGAGGAGACAACAAGCCTACCTACCCCAGACAAACTACTAAATCTAGCAGATGAACACTAAATTTAAACAGAAGCCATTCTTACTCTCTTCGAAGGATTTGATCAAGTCTGTCAATATTGCGTTTGCATCTATATGCACAGAATTAAATATATACCATTTTCTTGTGCTGCTTTTCCTTTTAAGGAACAACCCTTCCCCTGAGGAAGCAGCAGAAATTAAAGTATTATGCAGTCCTTGTTACTGTCAATATTCAAATACTATTTCATACTGTTTTCTTAGCAACTCCTGCTGAGACTCAGAAACAGTCTGCACATAAGGATTATTAATTAAGTTCAGTCTCATTCTTCAGCCTCCCCCCAGCCCACAATGTAAAATACAGTTGTACTTTGAACTTAGAAGACTGACTAATCATGTAAGATGCATATCATTCATCTATAGAGAAGGCAGCGCTTAACTGCAGTTTCTACAAGAGGATTCCTGCCTTTTGCCCTTTTGCACAGCCCTCTCAAGACAGGAGGACTGTTCTGTGGACAGGGAGATAAACAGGGCTTCTAACTCATGCAGTCCCAAATCACACAGCCTTCAGTCCTAAGGAAAGTACCAACAGGTTTCAATAGTCTACTCTTTTGGAGGACTGCTTACCATTCGGAGGTAAAGGATGCTTGACCTAGTATTTATAGTATGCTACTGGGAGTAAAGGTGCACCTTAAAGTGCTGCCTTAACCTAAGATTTCATATCTTGGCACTGAGCAAGTGCCCGGAAGTCGAAGGAAACTGATGATGACACAGATCTCTTTTTGGAAAAACTTGGCTAGCATAAATACCTTTTCACAGACACAGAGAGTTATCAGCCTCCAGGGTATATTTTACGGTCCCAAAATACCTGCTGTTAATATTAATCCTCTACTAACAATATCAAAGCATCCAAAGACAGAAGAAAAGCCCTGGTACATCTTCACACATTTGCCAATTTTCAGGTCTAGGGTCTTTTTTTCAAAGGCTTTTGTAGATAAGAACAAACAGAAAGTTCCAAGTGAGAAAATATTTGTCTGTGCAGCCTTTAAGAAGAGCAGAGCTGGAGAAAAGAGGGAGACCAAACTTGCAGAAAGGCAAACCTCTAATAGATCAGTTGCATGTCAGGATCTGTCAGCAGCGTGACTCATTCAGCGCTCATTTCTACTGTAATGAATTATTGCTTTTCTAGGCTTGAATTTTCTCACTTGCTGTTTCAGTACCGCACTGCACGAAATAACCCAGTGCTGAGCACTGCACCGCAGGAGTGCCACATGCAGTTAATCATTAGCAACATAATTTTGGCACAGGACAGAGAAGGGTGGTGCAATGTATGAGTAAAGAAATATTAAACAAATAAACAACAAACAGCAGCAGGTGGATTAAAAATGAATGGCATGGCATAATTGCAGTATGTTATCTTACAGGAAGTCATCAGCTTGAGTCCAACCTGGTTTTGTTAATGTTATTGCCATCAAGCAGCCACTTGTTTTTCTGTGCCTAAACATGGTAGTGACCATAGTCTTTCTGAGACTGAAGGTCCAGACTTTCAAGCACACAGAACATGCCTACCAGCAACTAAGGGCAGAAAAAGATGCAGAGCAACCCTCTGTCTCTGTTCTCCCCCATCTTCACAATAGACCTTTCTCTTTTACATTTCTGTTCTGCTTCCTCAGCTTCACTACCATCCTCTCTGCACATCTCCTTTGACCCAGCCTTTGGGCAGCTGGTGCAACATCTAAAAGTCATTTCCCAGAAGCCACAGCCGGATGGTGCGAAGTATCCGATGCTGACATTTCCCAAAATACCCGAGATTGCCTTGTACTCCAGGGCGGGTAAGAAGAGAAAGCGGGAATGCATGAATAGGGATAAAAAAAGAAAGGAGGCTTCTGGTGTGAAAAGGACAGACTGGAAGACTTGACTTGCTGGGCACTTCTACAGTAATTTTTCTGGAGATTGGAGGAGGAACTGGCTTTTCTTTTCCCACTTTCCTTGGGGATTTGCCACTGGGTTTTTTTTCCTTGCTGAAAGAAGAAATTAAAAACCCAGATTCAAAATCAAAATCAGCTCCCACTGCAACCGCACACTTTGTGTCTCCTTTAAAATGCCCATTGAGGTAGTCCAATGCAAGAGTGATGTGGAAGAAGCTTGCTGAAAGTCAAGAGCTGATGCAAGAAATCACTAATACGAAATGAGATATGTTTGGTACAGAATTAAATGAGTGTTTTTAGAGCTGCTTAAAGAAAACACGCCTGTTTTCTTCCCTTCTAGCAGATGTTGTTTTCCATCTGAGTTAGAGACTACAAGTGGCCAAAGGATCATGGCTTCTCATCAATAGTAATTTAAAAATCAAGAGCAGTCTCTACGGTGTCACAGTCCGTAAGTACTGGGCAGGCTGCAGAGACAGTAACCTCCTCCCAGACAGAAGGGCAAACCAAGAAAATCTTACTAGTGATATCCATCACACTGGCTTGTGTCCTGACATCTCTAGAGCTAAAAATTTATGAGATCAGACTTTTCAAAGTATCCAGAAAAAGATGCTATTTAAACGCACAGGTGAAGTGTTTTAGGTGGTAGCAGAGTAACCCTGACTTCCTAGAAACATACTCAGACAAAAGGTTGTACCTGTCTGTAACCCTGATATTTGTATTTCTGTGTGTCCACCAGCAAATGACCTAAAGCTGTGACCTGGAAACTCCCCAGGCTTCATCAGGCTTTTCAGCTGTGTGAGGTACTTCAGGCTGCATAGGCACAGGGAGCAAAGAAAGGAGAAAACGGGGAAGCTGGAGAAGCAGCAGGGAGGCAGGGATGATCAGGCACTGAGATTCAGATGCACTGCACTGCACTGCCTGCACTGAGAGCCTGACTTAGAATTAATTTTATACCATTTTGCCACTAGATTAACTGAAATATAAACAGTATGCTATCATTTGGTGAATCACTTGTTCAAAAAAATCTCGTATCTAAACAGATTGTCTGCTCCTCAGCTCCCTGTCTGATGGCCTGAATGGCAAATAATGTTTAAGAAAAGAAGAAAAACAAGGCATATTGGTGCTACATATCATGAGGGTTGTTGTTTTTTTTAAAGTGCTTTTTAAGAAGAACCTATTCAAAAACAGTACGCAAATGATGACACCTGAATAACATTCTAGGTAGGGTTTTTAAAGTAAAGTCAGGCATGGCCCTGAAAGGTGATGCTGGCTTTCAAGATACCACACAAGGTTAATCTCAGAAGTTGGGGGATCATTCATCTAAAACAGCAGCAATGATAAATCCACAGACCAGATTTTGATGTAGTCAGATATTTCTATCCAGATAGTAACACAGACTGCTTTAAGACAGCTTCTAATTGCAAGGTAGAAATACTGAAAAGATCTTACTAGAATATGTGGTGCTAGAAGTAATACAAAAAATCTCACAGTTTTCCATCCTAACTGAAATCCCTCACGGGTCAGTGAATTTTGCCAAAATCTCATTTAGCAGAAAAAAAACCCTAAGTTGCAAAGTTGTTTTGGAAATACAAGTATGGATTTCCTCTCTGGTTTGAAACCTTTCAGCTTTATAAACTTAAGCTGTATTGTAAAAGGCAGTATTTCCCCAGCTCTTTCATTTTAAAGGGTTGACCTGTTGTTTATTCAGGACCAGCAGAGCCACACTAATTTTCAGTACTGCTCATGGAGAACTAAAAGCAATAGCCTGGAATTTGTACAGTTTTTTTCCATATTCTCAAGCCACTATAGAGACAAACTGCTAATTAACTATCAAAAGCAACAGGCAAGTCTTTAAAGCCAGTCTGATTATCCAGGTAGTTTATAATTAAACACAGCCAATCATAAGTGCTTATACCCTGGCTGTAGAAAGGCTTGTGCTAACGGGATGAGGGTACCGGTCCTCACACAAGGCACCCACACCACCAAGGGCCTTGCATCTCTGCTTGGTGTCTGCAACGTGGGGGTGAGAACATGCTATCCAAGGGCACCACTTCAGCAGATAAGCAAAGATTCCCAGCAGAGCACTCTTATTCCTGTGTTCAAGAGGTAAGGCATGATCGTACAGTTTAAGCGGGGAAACACTTGGCCCTGACCTTGCAGTGACATCCTAACAAAGTGAGGAGCGTGCCGAGTGCTGGCTTATCCTGCTACTTGATGCTCAGTCACCAACAGTACTCTACAGTTTACTCACGCTTTCATCAGAAAATGCAAGAACATTGCATCGGAGGGTCAGTACTCAATCCCCAGCAGGTCAGTCTACAATCTAGGGTTTTTTTCCAATTGATTCTGAAAAACAATCTCTCTCACCCTCAAGTGTATGTAATTTGTGGCAAATGGGGGACTGATGGCATTTAAAATGAAAGTGTTTCACAGCCTTTCCCTGCAATGTTGTTGTTTATTTGCATGGCACTGGGGATATGCCAGATGTTCTAAAAAGTCAGCAAAAACTCATCTCCCTTTCGGCTTTGTAAATAACAGCTAATCCATTTACACTCGTTGTCAGGTCTGTTTCTTCCACCTGGTATTTTAAAGCTCCTGGCCCAATCGTGTCTAGGGTCTGAGAATGTCCTTGTAATGCAGACAATAAATAATAATAACTGAAGCACCTGGGATTTCATGGATATGTAACTACTGTGAAAGTGAGATCTGAAACAGGCTGTGGACCTGTCCAGAGAATTTACAATCTTACCAGAAAACACATAAATGACACCACCAAGCTGGCTGATAAACTGTACACGACAGTCACAAATACTGATTTTCTTACAAATAATACCATTAAGAATGGCACTGAAAGCACACCACTGTGTGAACCTGGTTGAATGCCAACAGGAAGGTGATAGATCCCTCCATGCTTCAGCAAGCTTTTCTCAAGTAAAGACTTGCACACCCACAAAAATTGTAGCAAGTTACTTTTGGAGAAGGTAAATCTGATAGACATCAGCAGAGAGGCAGAAATCTGAAGCCCGGATGCTCTCAGTGGCAGGAGGAAGAAATGGCTTATTTTAGGATTTCTGAATAGCAAACTACTGTGCAAAGTGGGATTCAAAAGCAACAGCAAGGTGACCCCAGTCATCTTTCTGGAGAAGGAAATCAGATTGACAAGCATGAAAATAAACTACTTGGATTGCAATGAGCAGATTGATTAAATCTGGACTCTGACATCTGCCTGACTTTTAATTGTCCCTATAGTTATAAATGGATTTTACTTCTCCAGTGCCTGTTCACACCTGGACCACTTATTCCACGTTCCCTCTTGGCTCTGCAAACCCAAACTCACTACGCTGTGACATGTAACTAGAATTGCTGATACAGAAAGATAATTATGGAGAAGCCACCACAATGACAATGCTTGTTTCCATTCCTTAGCTCTGTTGCACGCTCATAATAATTTATTGTGGAAGTAACCTAAATGGGAAAGAAAAAAGAAAAAAGGCAGATTTGTTTTTTTTTTTACATCAGTGCACCTCCAATTGTCCTGACCCGACACTTACTGTGCATCATGTCTCTAAAGAGATTCCACTGGGAATTAGGAATGTGCAAGGTTATGACCTGACAGTCAACACATCTTTGGCTTTGTAACTGAACACTAGAAGATCAGCAGAAAGACAAGGACAAAAGTTAAAAGGGGAAAAAGACGATTCTTTGGCAGAATTGCTTTGGGACCAGCATCAGAACCATTCTTGTTTGTGAGTGAAACTCTTCCCAGATCGTGGAGGTAAGAGAGTGGCTAGGAAGGATGTACTCCAATTCCTACCACTTGTGCACAACAGTACCAGAGCACAAACTAGAGTCTTGCTGCCCCATCAACAAGCTCAGAGCTGATCAGAGCAAGTGACAGCTCTCCTCTAGGCCAGGGGTCATTACAGTAGGGATCTGGGACTTGGGGTCAGGATGTGGCTGGGGCATGACCCCAGGCTGGGGAAGATGGACACACATTAATCTACAGGTACCTCAGCTGCAAACTGTTGTGAAAATTAATGACATCCATGTGAACATTCATGGAGAAAACAAAAGGATTTTTTGCATTTTACATCTCACTGAAGCCATTCTTTGCTTTCAGTTTAAATTAAGAAGTTGGAGGAAAAGAGCTGCTCTTTGTCCTTGCTACCAGTAGAATGATAAAAGGATATTAAAAAAAAAACATTTGTAGTAATGTTTCCTTTTTTTTAAAGTCAGCCTTCTATGAACAGCATAGCTTGGCCATTTTAGCAGTAATACCTGCATGACACAGGAGAGCTTGCTATCTCGTTCTATCCCATTCAGCTCAGTTGTCTTGATCTTGTGCTGAGTTTCTTAAAGTCAAGGTAGCCATTCAGCCCTAGTAAAAGACATAAAAATGTGTTACAGGAGAAGGCACGGAAAAGAAGTGTCAAACTGTGGCAACTTGCTACAAATTAGTTTCCAGTTCTTTATCTTCTTCTGACATATTATGTCCATATTAGTCAAGGGTGTCAGATTAGCTTCAGAATTAGCAATAGTAACACCCCTCAGATCTGTGAGCACTTTACAAATACAGCTGTTTCTGTTTTACAGTTGGGGTCATAAATTCAGCTGGGCTGACTTTCCTGCCACAGCACCATAAGCAATTAGCAGAATTCCAATTAAAGCCTGCCTCCATATTTTACATTACCAAAGGATACCCCTGCTGTGCTACATTGTTCTAGGATTTGCACTTGCCCACTGATTTAATTTTCTAATAGCAACCCTTCATGCCCACCACAGACACAAAGGCAGAAGGCACAGCCTTCTATGTTGGGTGCACTACTTCTGCAGGTACTGAAGAAACAGCAAAGCAATACCTCCCACTCTACCTCTCAAAAGCATCCGCTTTTTGCAAAAGTGTAGCCACACACTCTTCTTCCTTTCCTTCCCAGTTGCCCTGATGGGATAATGTAAATCTCACTTTTAAGTCAGCACCTTCTCTGCAAATTACTGTCAGCCAGGGGGAGGTAGTGCTGGTTCAGATGCTCAGCAACGGGAACTGGGCAGGCACAGGTACATCATGCCTTTATTTTCCATAGCAGCACCTGGGTTTTGTGTAATGAGAAAGCTGTCAGGAGCTCAGGCAACAGTTTACAAAGAGTTGAAGTACCCCACAGGGGCTAAGAGCTGAACTCTGCTCTGACCACCACCTGTACTATTCTCCTGCGGATTTCAAAAGGGCCTCTCGAGGCAACATACTTGACTCATGAACATTCAGTTTAACAGTATTATCCTCACACTTCACTTACATTTCAGTAATATTTGGGGTCCTGTTGTATTAAGGGGTGAACAGTCATGGAATAGGCAATGACCTTTTCTCCAGCAACCTTGTAACATGTAAGACAAGACAAAGCGATTAAAGAGAGACAACAGATGGGCAATTTATCAATGTGTTAAATGCTGTTTCTCCCCAAAGTGCATTCCTCTCACTGCCAATTCTCTTCTTCCAGATCTACCCACCCTCCTGAGGGAGTGTGTGCTTTTGCTTTCATTTCCTCTAGACTGACTAGCCAGCCAACACCCTCCTAGAGCTGCCTTACCAACAAGCTGCTCCAGGTCAGAGCTGCTCTTCTAACTTCCATCTATTCAGGTGTATATCGTCAGGATAATTCCCTTTATTTAAGCAGCATAGCTTATCTCTTCATGAGAGAGACAGACAGACTACCCTGATTTAACATGACTGGTTACATGATGCTCTACAGTTCACTGTGAGCAGTTGACATGAAGAGCTTGTTCACGGTCACATAGAAGCCAATGTCCCACTGGCAGTCAGGCGTTCAGAAAAACCATGCCATTCCTAGGAGCAGGCGGCCAACGCCACATAATAAAGGTTTGCCAAGAAATCCATTGTGTAACTAGGCAATATCAGGGTTCCTGGGTAGGGTGCTTTTATTACCATGCTCAGTCAAGTGGAACTGGCACCATGACAAGCGCTTCAGCCTCTGAACAAGCACTAAACACAATGTGGGTGAGAATAATTGCGAGTCTCAACTGATGTAGCTGTATCATCAAGAACACCTAGTCCAGAAGTGCAGTAAAAACAATGCATCTTTATTAATATAACACATTTCACTGTAAGGGACAAAACAATATCAGTAACCCTGTGCTGTAGCTAAGATAAGCCGCATCTGGATCTTTACATTTATGTGGTTACGCCTGTAAAACTCTGCTAATGCAGATTTGGCCTGTTAGTCATGAGGCTAGAATTTGGAAGCTTTCAAATATGTTACCTAGTATTTATATTAAATGCCTTAAAAATGCATTCCTTGAATTTGGGATAATCCCATCCCCCCAGCAAAGACCATTTTTACAATAGTAGCGCTTTACAGTACCTATTGATAATGCCCATACATACCCATATGGATGCACACACACACACACAGAGTATCCGTTAAAAATACATATATATGTATACTTTTATGTATCCAATGTGATCCAGGATGGTGTCCTCACAAGGATGTATAAAATCATGTTTCAGACATATTATAAAATGTATGAAATTTGAAAAAAATAAGAGGACAATTCCTTCCCTTTCTTCAAGCATTTTCCAAATTGCAAGTCCCTATCAGGCAGAGTCAACAGTAAACCTAGATTATAAACATGGAGGCATTGAACAGCTCCTAATGGCAGGAAAAACTCATCTGTCCATGAAATGTGTTAATACAGGAGATTGGTCCCCTTAGTGCACAGCAACTGCCTTTCACACAGACTGTAACAGACTAGAATTATCATTATATTTGAATTTGTTGAGCTTTCATAAAACTGAGAATGAACAAGAAAATTGATGGCTTTGAATTCACTTTCATTTATTTCACACCTAAGAACATCCCATTATTCAAATGAAATATATCACTCTCTTGCTGCAAATCTGGGCCAGAAGGGAAGTTGATTTTGGAGTGAGGGGGCTGAATAAATAAGAGGAGTTTTGTTTCAAGTGTTTCATGGAAGCTGCCATCGCCTTTCTTTGCCAATGGAAGTTGCCACTTACTTAGTGGACTGAGATAATAAGTCCAAAAAGAAATGAGATCTATTAGGTAGCATTTGTAAATTATTGTTCTTCACAGTTCCATTATTAACATGCTTGTCTGCTTTTACTCAACAGCACTGTCTTTTCTTCTTGCTAAGGCTGCTCCTTGTAAAATTTTTCTGGTTTTGGGAAGCGGGCAATGTAAGCAATTCAGCAGGATGCTATCTTACCAAATGCTAACATTAGATGACCATCTTTGTTATTTTTGCAAGGCTTCACAGAATATTACAACTGAAATTCACTTGAATAAAACTCCTGATCAAACAATGGAGGATAACTGTCCTATGGGCATTGTGCAATTCCCTTTTGTATGCAGGAGACTGACAAAATCTGCCTTCATACTTTATTTTATATTTATTAATCTAGAACACTCCTCAGTCAATTGCATTTATTTTCTTGTTATGGATGACTTCAGGCAGCAGAAAAATAGAAAAGGGAATTCATCATAAAAAGCCAGGTCTCCTCAAACAGCACTGGCCTTCTGACTCATGGAAAGCAAAGCAGCCCTGTTCTGAATTTACCTGGCTCCTTGAGGTCTCTATCCCTGGAAGCATTGTAGAACCATGGGCTATTTTCTATCATTAGCCTCTGACACCAGAAGCACCGCCCAGGAAGGCAGGATAAACGCCAGCCAGTTCTCAACAAGGCCCCCATGTCTGTTTTGCTTCTCCAACCTCCTCCTCTGCCTTCCTTAAATGGTCACCGTGCCTCTCCACCTCAGTGCTTTTGGGCAGGACCTCTGCCTTGCTGTGTCTTTGGATACAGTAGTGATGGCAGCATTCTGAGGAGGAGACAAGCTGTGGTCCTTCCTCTTTATACAGGGAAAGTCAAAGGCTAAACCCCAGCTCTCCAGGCACGCTTGCAGCCTCCTCACAATGTACCAGACACAATGGCTGGAATAAGATTTTGGAATAAAATAGACACTCAGCAATGGGGAAAGGGTAAAATCTAACCCTCTGAAAATTTATCAGACTAGTGGAGAGAAAGAAACAAATGGGTGAGTAGAGAGAAAAAGAAAAGAAGTTGAGGTACCCCAGCAGTTGGCTTTTTCTAACAATACTCTCCTTGTTAAAGCTCAAGTTAATCATCAGAAATGCATGGGTGCTCTGGCCTCTTGTAAAGAGATCTACACTGCAGCTGAAAAAACCATACTTGTAGATCTCAGATATTCACCTTTACCCACAGAAATATGCCCTACAGATGTATCAGATGCTGACAGACTGACCTATTCAGAGATGTGAATACTAATGGAAAATGCTGAAAGCCCACTTTTATGCCTCCACTGGAGAAAGCATTTTCAACATGGAAGAAATCTCATCTGACCTAGTTTTCTACCCTGTTTGTTACCTCCTGGCTGTCTCATCTGAGGTTCCACCTGCTGTTTCTCCATCTGCCAGCCTTTTTTAGATCAGAGGAAACTTCTGAGTTGCACGTTAAATGTCAGGAAGGCTTGAGAAAAGTTGTTTATGTCTGCATTTAAACAGATGATATTTTCTATTAAAAATGCAGCATGGAGACACTAAAGGCTAAGATCTCATTTGCTTTTGGTTACCGTAACTCAAGAGCATGTCTGCTTATGTGAAAATTGATGCTGTTATTTCAGACCTGTATATATCCAAGTAGAATGATGATACCCCGTGAAGACCATTATTAGTGTTTTTTTCCAGTAATACCGAAAGCCTCAAGCTGGGGGTCAAAAAGTATCAGATAATTTAGTCAAAGTCACTGGAAGCCTTGTGTGGATTGAAGTCAATCCCAAAACCGATCAGGACACCATCTATTTCTCCTGCTTACCTCCTAAGCTATTCCAGAGCAGAACACAAAGATTTAGTTTGCATTAGTATGTCATTAAGTATCAGTTACCTGAAGAAGCAATTACCTCCAAGGTTGCAACACCTAAGAGCAACTACTCCATTCAAACCCAATATCTGAGGTATGCTGTACCATGCAGTATTTACAGTACAGTATTTTGCCAGCGTATAAGACCACAGAGCTGCTGAAAATGTCTGGTGAGGACAACTTAGCTGTGGAATTTTATGGTAATCTGTTTTTCTGCTACTTTTGCTACTCCTACATATTCTGCAGAGGGTTCCTAAATAGTTCTACCTGGTATATTAAGAGTTTATGAACATGTGTAGGCAGCCATTCTGTGCCCATCTTCCATTGTGTTCCTGGAATAATTTCAGCCATTAAATGGACAGCCCATAATCTTCAAGTCTCCTGGCTCTTGGAGGCAGAGGTCTCTACTCTGAGTCTGCTGCCGCTGATTGACCCACTGTCCACGTCAGATGCTTCCATATGAGAATCACTGCGCCTAGACTGCCCACACTATGAAAGCCAGGATGAGTAAAATCTGTGCTTCCTGAAGAGATGCAGGCATGTTACTTTTCCTCGAGCTTAGGACACTGTAATTTACCTTAACTTTCCTACAACTGTCTCGAGGGAATGAAGGGAAGTCTCTGTGGGGGGAGGAGGGCACTTCTTGAGTTACCCCTCAGACAAATACAGTGACTTGAAAGTCATTATATGAAAGGCATGTAACACAAGTATTAACACTATGATTTACAGTAATAAAAACATTATTACAATGTGTCTAATTAGGAACTATTATAAGACCCATTAAAGCTGTCAAAATAGAACAAAAAAAGCAACATGTGTTTTTTCCCTGGAGGAGTGGGATAGGTGAGACTCATTATCAACTTGCATTTTGAGGACAGAAGATTTCAGCTCAAACCAAAAGCAATCTAGGCTCTTAAGGAAGAGAGCTCTAAGGTATATTCCTCCCTGGCAGGCATTGCTTAAGCAAATGTTATCACAACAGTAGAAGCATTTTTTTTAATACCCAGGGCAGGCACTTAAAAAAATCTGAATACAGCAGTATCTGTTTAGTTCAGCTTTAGCATCCAACACAATTCTGACATTTGCAATCCACGTGTCAGCATTCATCTCACTGCAGGAAATAAGACAAAATGGCATTTAGTTTACCTGCAAAGTGTGGTCAGACAGCCCTTAAGGAATCTAATTAAAACGCAGCTTGTTACCAGAGCAGTGCATCATGTTGTGCTGCCATAGTAACCAGGGATCCGATGGACTTTTGAGGCCATCTGAGGGCATGTTTGCAAGAGGCACAAGAACTAAACTGATCACCTATGGTACATTTAAAGTTACCTGAAAACTCTGTATGATTTGCTGATGTTAACCTACGAAAGAAAATAATTAACTCCTACATGCCAGTCTCAGGAGTCAATTTATTCTTATTACTGGTTTTTTATGACATACTGCTCTCCATAGCTTATTTAAGAAGTGCATGACTTATTTGCAACATGTGATCAAGCAAACAGTTTAATTTGATTCCCTAATAGCGAAACAATAGAGCAATCAAGACCTGTGGGCTGTAGAAAAGAAGATGAACAACAGAAATATGTATTCTACTTGGGCTGCTATTCCCAGTGCTGTTTCCTGAAGTATCAGGCATTTGACTGCTCTCAGGTGTTGCTTTTGGTGAGTGAGTCCCTGCTAGCATGCTGGGGAAAAGAAAAAAAGAAAACAAAAACCAAAACCTCCAAAACCCACCACCAACAACAAAGGAATCACACTACAGCACTGGGTTTTTCTTCCTGAAACCTTCTACTAGAACAGAAATATCCTTAAACAACACTAATAATTATAAAAGCAGTATCTTACATTGTGCCCTGTCTTGATATTCATTTTTGACGGACACAACCAATAGATTTGCCACTGAGGCATTAAGATGAATTTTAACAGTGGAGATTCCAGGTCAAGAGATTCTTTTGACTCACCACCAGTGAAGGAGACTGCAAATTGTTAGTGGGTTGTTGCAGGTTATCATGAAAGGTTTCTGCAAAAGAGCAGAGGACGTTAGGCTCCATTAAGCAATTTAACTACTGATTAAAATATGTGCAAGTCATTTGAAATGCTCAAGGGGATTTTTAATTGCTTTTGAAAAAAGAGCTTGATAGCAATTCTTCTGAAATAAATTCCTTAGAAATATGGGGTCGGGATGGGGGATCACATGGGAAACTGAAGCACCAGTTTTCTAAGCATCATGAAACCAATATGTTCATGTGATTTTGGCTCACAGTACTATACCATCAGCTCCCACTGTATACAGCTGGGATGGGTACATACCTGGAAAGATCTATTCCTTGTTGGGCATGCTAATATCAGGAAGGTTGCAGAAAGCCAGAGAGGAGCTGAGTTCAAGAATAAGTTGGAGAGTTCAGCCTCCAGGGTTTTGGGTCTCCTTTTGTACATACAGGTGACACGCATTATGTGGTATGGGTGTTTCCCCATTTACAAAAAACAGCCAGTGATATTTACCTGTTTTAAGATCCATGACCCAGAACCCTGGAAAGACTAGCTGTAAGGCAAGTTCAAATCCTACTCAGGATTAGAGATCCTTAAACAAAAGAAAAAAAAAAACATTGTATCATTCAGGTTAGAATCAACGGTTGATCCAAAATAACAGATAATAAAACCTGAGAGAAGTAAAAACATCTCACATCAAAATATTTTTACGATATCGAAAAGTATCCAGGCAACGCAATAACTAAAATTACCATGTCTAAAAACAGACAGTAGACTGTACTTTTGCTAAAAGGGACTTTATAGAAGACAAATTGATTGCAACTAATCCATCACTCTTCTGTATAACCCAGCGCTTTAACAACCTTGAAACAGTAATTCTTCTAAGGGCCTCACGATTTCCTGATAATCTGCTGCAGCCGATTATTAATGGCTTCATTCATTCTCAGGTTCTCCTTACAACAGAAAGTTTATTAGCACTATAAATGAATCTATTTGTCAACAGTTTACTCCAGCTGAGGTACCAGCCATGATACTCTCATTCTTCACCCTGTTTTTTGTATAGACTGGGCTTCCATTTGCTGGTTTTGTTCCTCCGGCTCCTTCACAGGAAGCAACGCAGCCCAAATGCTTTAACAGGGGCTTTTGGAGAGGAAAGAAGGTGTTATAAATCATCACTAATTTAGAAGTTCATTTTTAATGGGTTACATTTTATTCGCTTCAGTTGAACACCATTATTTACAGACACAAGTTAATAAAACACATCACAGGACAATAAAATTCCAACAGCTAATATTTATAGGTGCATAGTTCATGCTCAGTTACTTTTTTAATATGTATAATACATACACATATATATAAAGCTCTCACAATAAGTCATCTCTGCACAGAAAGAATAGTTATAGGAAACAAATAAAAATTGTATCATAAACAATATCAAATTACTGACAGCCTATCAACAAAACATGTACAGAGTTAGAAATAAGCAGTAGACACTTAGGTGTTTTTATTTAACATTTTCTTTTTTAACTTTTAAACTTGAAGCCACAATATCCACAGCACAACAATGATCCTACCAACCAGCTTTCATTTCAGCAGAAGGGAAATGCTGAAACAAGGTGGATGCAGTCACAGATACTCCAATCATTGCTGATGGAAGACTTCAAAATACACCGTAAAAACTGTAAAAAAATTTTACAACTGGGCACATTGGAACTCAGCACTTGTACAGGATGGGACTTCTTTAGTAGTTAGTAGATTTCAGGAGATACAAAGGAAGGAAAGGACTCTCATGCTTCAGGTTCGTAGTCTTGATACTCTTCCTAATGAGGAGAGCACAAATCAGCGCTACTAGTATTTTAGATAAATACATCCTACTTTCACCGCTTTTTCTTCTCCTAGTGGATTCAATACCAAAATATTATGGATTTTCATGTGATCAGGAGCTTGCCGTTTGTTATTTTGTCACATCTTCCAGATACTGTAACCTTACAAGATGTGGTATTTACAGAAGAATTAGGCTTTTACAGCAGTTGACATGTCATTCAGCTGAAGTTGCCAGGATCTCAATAGGCCACCTGTGGCAATTCACTTGGAGAGGGAGGGGGGCTACCCCTGGGCTGAAAAAGCACACCAGGTGCTGCAGATACACATTTGAGCTAGTAAATAATTTAAATATGTGTTTAACTATGGGTATGTGAGCAGCCCCCATAAGTTCAGTAATATTCAAGGTGTTAGCAATCAAGGATGCCTTTAAGCCTTTTACTGGATCATGGCTTGAATGTTTTATACCTGTAATTTTCAGCTTAATTATCTGCAGTACCATAAAACTGCCACTCCAACTACCAATGCATCAAGCCACACACTGTAGTAATATTTTAGATAGCGGGTTCATGAAAAACAACAAAATAATTTACTTCCATGATTGCATTAACTTAAGAGTATAATAATGAGATATCATGTTTACAAGGCATGACGCTTTGATAAATGGCCCAGCTATTAAAGCAATCTATGAAGATGCAGTTTTTCCCATATTCCCTATCAAACATAAGAAAAAGACACAAGTTTACTGTGGATTACTCAGAAACCCAGGCACAAGTGTTTTCAAACACATACACACAATATTTTCCCATTAAACTTCCTTACTATCAAGAATGCAACAGATTTTCTGATTCCCAGCACTATACCTCTGGGAAATCTTGGCCAAAGGGACCATGTTTCTGCTGTGCCCTTGCAGCTCACAGCATCAGCCTGTGCCAGGCTAACGTAGCTTGAGCATGCAGCTCCCTCCTGTGCCCTTCTCCTGTGTGCATTCACAGCAAATACCACAACAGGTTTACCTCTGGAGGCATTTCATAAGCCTCATTCTCAGGATCCACAGGAACATCTGTATTATTCACCATTCCCTCCTGCAGGAAACCTTCTTCATTCTACATTTAAAACAGGAAAAGAAAAGTGACAGACTGTAACTTCTTGCCTCGCCATTTATGCCAAAGAGTGTCTTCCCCATCAGCGGTTGACTTCTTGGCCTGTCCTTTGGTTGCAGGATGTTGCCAGGGGTTGTGAAGAGCTAGAGGACATCAGCTTCAGAGAGGTCTTCTCCATGTTCCACTGGGGTATCCATGGGAATGACTACTGTCATCTCTCTGAATAGCTGAAGTGCTGATATTCAACTTCTCTTTTGCCACGGACAGGCCAAGAAGTCAATCTGAAAAAAAGAACAGTACCACTTGCTGAATATCTTTGGAAAATATTTAATCCCACAGAAAATGCTTTGGTCAAGTCATGAAGCCAACCAAAAGAATTTTTTTGCTATTTAAGAAACTGATAAGCGAAACATAGTCCCACACAAATTGTTTAAGTAGGTTATCACATTAATTTCCATTTAGCTCCTTGGAGGAATACAGTTACAGTATGCAAAAGTAGTTGTTAAAGCAGGGCAAAAAAATTGGGTAGTATCAAGACACAAATGAACCGGTAATTTAGTTATGTATTTTTAATGTTAGTAATTCAAATATATGTGTTTAATGTTATAGACACATAAATCCTCTCATATATCATTGTTTATTTCACAGTTTTAGCCTTTACATTTCAAAGTGGCCAAATAAAGAAGAACTATTATAACTCAGACTACTGCATGCTGGTTTCTTCCTTCAGTTTTAGAACCTAACTGTATTGGGAAAAGCCTTTTTCCTTTAGTAGGTCACACCTCTATATGCTTATGTCAATCAGCATGTTACTCTATGCAGTATTAGTATATGGCACTACCTGATAGCCACCTTCCTATACTTTTTCTCTGGGCATCTGTTGTTGACCATTATAGAAGCATTTCTATTTTATATAGCAATTTTCATATGAGCCTCTTGGAATTAATGGGATTGCAATGGGGTAAGGAATAACTTGCTGAGTAGGATTACTTGTGTTGTCCTAGAACTACAGATACTATTTACCATCTGAAACAAACACAAATTATAAGGGAAATAAACATTCCAACTGGGCCAATTCCTGTAGTAGTGGTTACCACAGAAGATCACAGAGAAGAAACTTGAGTTTTGCCAGAATAAAGGCTGCTGGCGTTCATCCTGAATGGTAAGAAAATCTATATGAAAACAGGCAGAGTTAGCTCAGTGGAATTATTTTGATTATGCTTATTTACACCAGTTGCCAATCTAGACAGAAATGCACTAAAAAAACCCAAACAATTACACACACTCAGGAAGAAATTCACTTTAAAAACCCCTGCAGACTGGTAGCATAGGCAGAAATACAAAATTAACTAAGTCACAAAGCAGACTAGTGAGGTAATTCTTCAAAGCCTGCAATTTAGAGGATAGTGGTGCTAAATTAAATTTAGGGTATAAATTAAATGATAATAAGAGAAGGTAAACCTGCAACTCGCCTCTGCGAGTTTAACACAAACCAGAAAATAATATACAAAACAGGTGCATTTATCATGCTTCTGCTGTTCACCGTTTGCCACGTATCAGCTACCTCTATGGTTTAACCAGGTGACCGTAATCATAATATTCTGTTCCTCACGTGGTGCATTTCCCCTTGCACAAATTGTGACTTTGTCTGCCAGATACGGCTCCAGTTCCTCCTTGGTTTGGTCACCTCTTCTGGCACCGATGCACGTGCATGTACACACGTTTTTCACCCTCAAAGTCCATGACAAGTGGAATTTATTTCTATAATGTAAATTCTTCTCTTTAGTTCTTACTTCAGACTTTAAAAGGTCCAGGATGAAGGTATCTGGTCCCATTGCTTCTCAGTGGGGCCAGATATCCTTTTCACTTAGAGGTAAACAGTACAGTTGGTGTGGAGTCAATGCCTACTCTTCTGCCAAGTTCCCTCCATGCCTGTGCCTGCATTCAGTTAACACCGTGTGCTGCTCTATGGCATATAGAGCATTAACATGGACAAATTAAAAAACTCAAGGGACATCAATGAATAAGGTTACTAATATCTTTATTTAGGCCTGTGTCTTCCAGAAAAACTAATAATTTTGGATGTTCAATATGACAGGTAACTTTTCAAGCATGAAATTATCAAAAAACTGGACCCAATTGCAGTTTTGCCCTGGCTTATCAAAACTTAAGCTCCTAAGATTATTTGATGTGCAATATTTAATTACTTTAGCTTCTAAACAAATTTTAGGAGTATTTATGCCTATTTACTTTTTTTATGAGAAGTAGCTCAATCTCTATTAGCTTTGACTGAAATAGCTAAATAGTGTGTGCAATGCAAATTTTAAAGCTGTACTGTACACTCAATCTAACATATCAGCTCTAAGGACCTACAGCTCCAGTCTACTTTTCTCCTGTTTAATTCAAAATATAATTTAATTTCTGCTTCCTCCTATCATTAAGGAACAGCTTCAGCTAACAATCAGTACATCAAGTAAAACTGTGCCCAAAATCATTCTTGAAGTTACATGAAGAAGAAAGCATGCAGCTTAATGTTATCTGTAGCAGGAAAACAGATGGCAGGTGAAACTGCCAGCACCATTAGTAACGACAAAGAGAAGATTTGCCAGCTGAATCTCAAAGAGCTTCAAAGCTCGTGCACTGTTTGTTAGGAACCTCTGCCACGGTTCTGGATTGTCCATCATGATTACAAGGACGCAATGCCTAAAAAGGCTGAATTTGTCATCTTCCCAAGTTCCTTCAGTGAGTTCAGGGTGGTGATTCCTCTACAGCTTCAAAGAAAACAATCGGCATCACTAGTAAAATACACTATCAATCGCAACAACAATATTTTTTCAAATTAAGAAAATCATAAGCCATACCAAACCATAAAGGGAACTCTTTGCCTAGGAAAGGCTTATCACCTTTGTCCAGCTTCAAACAGCAATGGCACTGCAGTGCAGATGAGAATGACATTACTCAGTCACGTTTGTTACATTTAAAAGTATAGCATAAGTGACCACATTATTTTTAATGGTGCCTTTCTCTGCTGCTGACATACCATTCCTCCAAAGTTGGGATATCGCAAAAGTAAACAACCACCCCCAGTAACACAGAGCCATCTAAGGTACACTTTAGATCATTATCTACCTCCTTCAAAACAAAGAAATGCAATTTTATGTTCTCATGATCAATAATTCCATATCCTAATTCGGTTATGAAAGAGGAATAACACTCAATAGACCAATTCTTGTCTTAGTATGAAAGACATTTTTCTTTTGAAGCTGCCACCTCTATTTTTAAACCACATAGAAGAGCATTTCCAGAGGGGAAGTTTATTAGAAGACCTGAAAAGCTAAACAAAAGCTTCTCAGAGATAAAGTCAGTTTTTAACTGAGGAGCATGAGCTCTTTTGCAGGAAAAACACTTTAAAAAGGGAAAATTACAACTCATGCAATAAACAAGGTGTTAAAAGAATGGTGAGATGAGGATGTCTACTTGTTCCCTGAGGCTTCCCTTAAGAAAAATCAAATGCTTGCCTATATCTTGGTTTGACACTCTGGGTAAGGCTTGTATTTCTGCATTCTCCAGGCAGTCTTGTGCCCTCAGCCCCCGTGCTATGGAAAGCAAGCTTTTGCAGCTAGCCTGCCTTGACAAAGCTTCGTGACTATCAGACTTGTACAGCCCAAGACCTATGTGCCACCAGGCTGCCTCGCAAGCCCACGCACACCTTCCCTGGGAATGAAGGGCTACGGTGTACGCCCTCCCTCCCAAATCATGCTGTGCTCTCATATTGTCAAGCAACTCATGTCAGTTTATAAACAAAGGGGAGCCAGTGTGTCATCATTATAAAGTGGTCCATTTGCATAACCCTACATGCCAGTTCTCACTCAAGGAACAGATATAAAATAACTGGTATACTAGAGTGGCAAACATAAGATGTGAAGTAGAACTTCCTATTCTATCTGTTGCAATGGCTCCAATATATTGGCTCCTCCTCCTTTAGTATGGGAATGAATCCTGCTAAGCAGGGTGTGTGACAGTGTAAAATGACCCACTTTTGCAAGACAATATTCATAAAATTAATTTAAAAGTCCTCTTGAAGACCTGGCCTTGTTTAAATTACAGAGTATTTGCCAAAGCTTCAGGCCTACTCCTTTTACCAGGAAAACATCACCAAATAGGTTTCTCTGATTTCAGTGTTTTTGGTGAGAACTGCACCCTGTTCTTTCCCTTCACCCTCTTTCCCACCTCGTAACACTCTTGGTGGAAGGAGAGAGACTGTTTAAGATCCTCTATGCACGGAAAACAGACCAAGCGGTCTGCTCATGGTACTGCGCCTATGGCAGCACCACGTGGCGAAACGGTCACCTTCAGGAGTGTGCACTCAGTCCTCTTGGTGACGTGTCTTTGAATGCCAAGTTCCTGCCATCAGGAATAAATTATTTTATCTCAAGTCATGGACAAAAGTAACTTCAAAAGGAAGCATTGTAGTTGTAATTTAGCAGCTATCTAAGCACTATAATTTACTATCTCTCTAGCTAGCAACACTTTTTTTTCTTTCCATTATGAATGCTGAAGTCGTCTTATAGTCATGTATATTCTCATGATTACTGGAGACTAATTCCTTCTGGAGTGATTCCATATTCTGTGATAAATAAAGCCAGGCTATCAAACTGTCAGCTCTTAAAACGTTTATACTGGCAAGAAGAGATTGCCTTGGAAGTCACTTCCACTCATCACAGAGGTCAGAACGCACGCCCAGAGACCATCTAGTCGAAGCTCCCAGCTCAGAGCAGGGTAACCTAGAGTGGGGCTGTGCCTGGTTGGGTTTTGACCATCCCCACAGACAGAGACTCCACAATCTCGCTAGATAACCTGGCCCACTGTTTGACCACTTGCACAGTGGAAAACCTTATTCTTGCATTTAAATGGACTTTCCTGCATTTCAGTTAGTGCCCACTGCCACCTGCCATTTCACTGGGCACTGCTGAAAGTCTGGTTCAATCTCTTTTACCACCACCCCCATCAAGTATTTACACACATTGATAAGCTCCCCCCATAAACTTTCACATTCATGTTGTTTCAACACTTGCTGATTTTCTGTCCATTCTTGAGACCTGTATGAAATTTTCCATGCAGATATTGTGGGAGGCTTATTTCCCTAACAGAAAGTTCTACTGTCCACCACCAATTTTATACATAAAAATAAGGCGAGGCTTGCCTCAAACACCTAACAAATTAACGTAACATGAGAAGTCACAGTTAATTTCTACAATACAGATTATTATAAACGCACCGGTCACACCAAATCACTTGCCAGTCTGTTATTGAATGTTTTATTATTATCAACTAGCTGTGAACCAAGATAAAGGGTACTACAGAGAAAGCAGTGAACTAGAATAGGGAAAAAGCTGGTTTACAAGATAATTTTGGTACACCTCTCTTCTAAAGACCTTTAAAGTCCCTTTTGGAAAGACCTTTGAGACACCCAATGAAATTTTCCTTGCAAAACATGTTTTAACATGGTCCCGTTTGTTGTACATACACACCAGCTGGTACCTGGGGGAGCTTGAAATAAAAATAAGAATGTAGAAAATAAATTTTTTTAAAAAATCAGATCCAGTAGCATTATTACCTTGCAAAATTACCATGTACTGATAGATTAGAATAAGGGTAGTATTGCCTTAAACTGTATTTCAGAGCCCTGTGCAGAACAAGGACAGACTGGCAAAGAGGCCCGATGTGATGCTTGGTGAACAAGCCCTAACGGTGCTTTCCTGACTCAACAATAGAAAGGACTGTCCCATCAGGTAATTTGGCATTCCCCAAGCCCATCAACTGGTCCGAGTAGCCCATCCAGAGAAGAAGCCATGCCTGCATGCCTGGTAGCCATGGTCATGTACATCTTTGTGAGTCTGGATATTAAGTCTAGACCAGTACTAGTGAATTATTGAATTTGCTCTTGTTACATTCTGGATAATTATACTACTAATCTGTCCTTATTTCCACACCATTATTTAGAGATAAGTAGTTTATCCCTAAAGCTGTTGGTCTCATGCCTGTTATTGCATCCCAAACCTTAACTTAGCAGGGCTGCTTTAAGCCCTTACAACTGGTAACTGAATATCTCTCCACCCTGACTAAACCCATTTCATTTTGGTATTACGCACCATGTAAGAACTTTCCTCAGGGATTGTCAGTCATTATATGGTGGAGCGTAAAGAAAAATTTGGGGACTCCTTTTGTATACCCTCAGTGCAGCTGTTATGCATACTGTCCAGATTCACCGCTTGCTACAAGCTGAATAGCAATTTGCTGTGCCAACGGGCTTCCCCTTTGAAAAGAAAATTATTTGTATTCTTTTTTCTCCACCAGATAGGATACTTAGGGGCTGGATGTTGGACCAAAGTGAACAAATAACTGTCTTTTCCATTTGGTAACTTAGATTTTACAGGTATTTTGACCACAAAGCCCAACTTACTCAATGGGAGAAAAACCCCTGAACCAAGCAAATTCCCAACTTGCAAAACGAAGATATGTTAAAACGGTCTCAATGTATTTACTTTCCTAGTCCTAAGGTATTAAATATGTGGAGCTGACTGCTTATAACTGAGTTGCCAGGTCAGATGCTCTAAAGCTCTGCCCCTGCTCACTCATTGCAATAGTCAGTGCCTCCAAGCCTCAGCTGTGAATGAGAAAGCATTAGCAGCGGTCTAGTGGTTTTACTCCAGAGGTACAGAGAGGAGCCATATCTGTGCATTAGCTAGAAAGAAGTAAGCTATTTTAATTATCTCTAAGCTAAACACCTAAGTGAAGGAAATTATGAAAAAGCATTATGTGTGAAGGAAACTAGCTGTTCCAGTGCACAACTCATTTAGAGTACCAATAATGAAATGGGACTACCACCCTCCTCCTCCTTAAATGAAGAGTGGAAGTGAAGAAGAGACGTTTAATTAAACAAACAGATGTGGGTACAATAGCACAATTTCAGTGAAAGGCTAACATAGAGCTACAGGCTGCATTTTGTTTCATGTTTTTATGCCCTTCAGTTGGCAATGACAAAAGTGAAAAGGATAAAGACTGACGCCTATGGAGAGAGGAATGAATGTGAAGACTGTCTAAGTGTCTGTGGTTACAGGTCCGTCTTTGTGTTTACAAAGAGCTGGAAATACTTGCTGTTTACAACAATTTATGAATTGTTGTGAATACCTAAAAAAACCCCCAAATTTCAGTACAACATAAATTGTGTATATTTTTGTTTTCTTCCTTTAAAATTCTCCATTTAGTATTACTTGTAAAGATCAGAGTCAACTCTGTTCAGAGTACAAGAGGAACATTTATGTGAACAATCAACCTTCCCCAAACTCAGATTCATGTTTTGTGTTAACCAGGCTGGTAAAGTCACCTAATTAGAGCTGCTGGTATGTTGTTATTTGCTGATAAATGGATGTGGATTGCATGAAGAACCCGCCCATCGCCCAGGTCAAACCAGCAGGTCATACAAGTTCTGAAGTGATGGACACGTGCATTAATTATAGGTGACTTAAAATAACAGGTTGCCTAGGGGCTGAGTCAACGTGCCATCAGTAATGCATGTAAATGCACCCAGAACACACAGTCCTTTCAGCTTCATCCTTTTAAGCTTTCCAAATCTATGGTGACTTTGAAAACTCCACAGATAGGGAAAGAAAAAGCTAGAGCTTACCATTTGGAAAGACTGAAGTAATTTCTAATTGCAGAAAAATAGGAATGATAACTGCTGACTGAACATCACATCAGGGGGATGCGGTCACACCTGTGCCTCACTTGACATTCTCCTGAACAAGGTAGAGAAGCATAGGCCAATAAAAATATTTTAGGGTAATTGATCTGCTCAGACAATATCTACTATTAATGTCGTGATTTACATTCTCAAAACTCAAGTTTCAGAGTGCAGCTTCACAAAAACCTTGAATCCAGTAATACTACTATTTTCAGTAGGATTTGGAAGAAGGACCAAGGACTGCGCTTCACCATATGCTTGGTCTTATGCATTAAGAAGGAACAATAAACAGCCTGAGTTTATTTTTGTTATTGTTACTACAAAATTCAAAGATACCTTGACAAAACTGAATAAGAGACTGAAATAAATAATATGCAGCTCAATAGGAAAAGGTGTTAATATGCTGCACTTAGGCACTCTCTAAATCAAAGACAAAGGGCAAATGGTGCACAGAAAAGAATTACAAAGTCAAAGAATAACATAAGCCAGCAAAGCCATGTTACTACAATAAAGGCAAGCCATTCTTTCATGTATTAACAAGGCCTGTGAGGCAATCTACTTGGCCTAATCCAGCCCAAGGGTGCCTTCTGAATACAGAATTCAGTCTACACAAAGCACTTTGCTGGGGATGATGGGAGATCCCAAAGGGGAACATCAGAATGATCACATCCTAGAATAGAGAGGAAAGATGAAGGAACCTGTCAGAAAAGCATAAGTGAGCTAGGTTTATATAATCCTAAAGGCGTTGCCTTAATTAGAAGTGTTTAAGAACAGCCTATCCCTACATCTGTGAGGAGCTCCATGGGATTAGCTAAACCCATCTGTCCCTCTGCAGCAATGGAGGATTCTCCAGTCTGTATGAACCCATCACCAAGGATGACCTCCAAGGATGATACCTGAGCTCTGTCTTCATTAAATAAAACTAGAATATAATGATACATGATCTTGACTGATCACGTTAACTAAAACAATGGTACAGATCAGCTTTGCAGTCAGCATAGAAATGAGCAACCTTGTTCGGATTTGGCTCCATTAAGTTGGTAAAGATGATTTTAACCAGCATGGTCCCAGTCAAAGTTGCAAAGTTATTTTACTTTATCTAAAACAGCTTGAATAACATAACCACATTCCAACATTACATAAATTTTAGTGCATATAAACTCCAGAAGTTATTGTATAGACTCCATGAGTATATATTCTTTCCTAAGAGACAAAATTACAGGAGGAAAATCAATTCCCTCTAAAAGAATTCTCCACTTACACACACAGTTAATTCAATGCTGCATTATCTAAAAGAGCAATCTATAAACCATAGTTATTTCTCCTAGTCTTAGAAAAAGTCCCCTACGCAGAACTGCAGGAAAAGCCACCCTCTAGCATCATAAACAGCATGAGTTCCCACTCCATTACGCATAGCCCCAGCGACAGCACACATTTCAGTTCTGTACCCCACCTTGTGTGAGCATATTCACACAGCAATGAAGTAACTTCACTCACTTACAAGGAAGTTTTTAAAGAAAGAGAGAGCGAGCTTTACAAGTACTGGAAAGAGGGTAGGGTTTTCTCTCTTTTCCTTTTCTCTAGAGTATGGGTGGGTAAACTAATGCAATGAGGATTGACTCATTTGCTTTTACTCTTCAGCATGCTGAGCTGTGGGCTGCCAGGAGAGCTAGTGGCAGCATGGTCACCTTCAAAGGCTGTATGTAATTGATTGACAGGACGTGCTGTTAGTGAAGTGGTTACTCTTCAACTATTATCAGTGAGCATCTCTCTAAAGCATTCTTTCAATTCCAATCTACTACAGCACTTTACCTAGCTGCAGAATTTTAAAATATGTTTCTTCTAACGACGAAACCAGCACTTGCTCTGAAAAACACTGGCAACTATTATTTGTGCTATAAAGGTTTCAGAAGTATTTCCTGCAATTGTGATCTATTCAGCAGCAGATCAAACACTACAAGACTAGAGGGTCAGGCTGAAATTTAAAATTTATATTCCTGAAGTATCCCTCTTCATCTAGAACCAAGTATACTACTATTCACAGCTTTCAGTTGCATTGGGAAAGTTTACTTCTCAGTCCACTGGCATGAAACACAAACATCTCTAGCTTATTCTTCTCCTGTAGAAGAAGAAATAATTCTTTTTAACTACATGGAAAAAATTATTTAATAAAGTTTACCTAGTAAAGTATAGCAGGTAAGGAGACTCTTAAAGAACTAGTACCTAAATATGGAATACTTGAGTATCAGTGTTTTCTTTCCCTCCTCCCTCGGCACTGTCACTGTTATCTTTGCTTTTCATTTCTGGCTTAGATGAAGGAAAGCATCAGACTGAAGTCTGCTATCCCCTACACTGCATGAGAGCGGAGTTAAAAGCAAAACAGCCTCTCCCAGGCCAAATTCTGCTCTTATCTATGTCAATTTAAGCCTGGTGTAACACTCCCCCTCCCAAAGACATTTTTGTACGCATACCTGTACTGCTGAGAGCAGCCTGTCTTTATGGTCCCCTTTTCAGACATCTGCTGCTGTTCCAAAAGGGATACGTATCAAAAAAGTCTTCACTACTTCTTCATGTATAGAAAATCATAAGAGTACAAATTCGGATGGCCTTGAAGAGTTATCTAACTCCTCACCTCTGCTTTAGGCAGGTTCAGCTTTCCCTAAATCATTCCCAACAGATGTCTGGTAAAAGCCACCTTCAAAGCCTCCAGTGGCAAAAATTCCACAGCACCCCCCGGCAATCTATTCCTGCGCTTAATTACTGTCACCATTAGCATCTTTCCTGGTGCCTAACCTTCATGCCCCTCACTACCGTTTAGCTCCAATATTCTAGTCCTATTCCCAGTGGGCACAGTCCCCTTTCTCTCTGTAGCAAGGGTTTGCTTCCGGAAAGACTGTTATCCTGGCTCATTTCAGCCTTCTCTGGACTAAACCGGCTTGTTCTGTTCACACCATAGTTTCCTAACCTGTTGAGCATCCACCACCCTGTATCTCTGATGCTTGTTTATGAGAACTGCATACAAGGTAAGTCTTGCTAGAGTCAGGATGCAGCTGCTTGGTGTTTGGAGCTGAGTCAAGTACGTCAGAGGCACTGCTCATTAGGCTGATAGAGGAAAAGGAGGGCAAGCCCCAGTGGTGTCTAACGTCAGAAAACTACCTGAACTAGTGTGGGCTGATGATCTCCTCAGCCATAGGCGGAGCTTCAAAGCAGAATTGTTACTGCAGCATTTTTACCAGAAAGAGCCTTCTATTAATAAACTCTTGTCAAATCATTTGAATTAAAATGCAGAGCTGCTTCTAAAGGATCAAAGCAGCACAGAATGTTAGCTGTCAAAATTGTTAGAAAGACACTTTCCCTCTGGTCCTTTCTTATTATTAATCACAGCAATTTCCCAAACTTCACCTGCTAAGCAGGGGTCTTGCCCTCTGCACCCAGGAATGCACTGAAGTCACAGCAACGCAATCACCACAAACTGCTACAGTTCACAAGAAGCGGTTGGTTCCACAGCCATGAGGAGCATAACAAAAAGGAAATATCCTCCTCTCCCCATCCCCTTTTATGGCTTGAGAGAGGGGACACTCTAATCATACTCCAGCCACTGCCCCATTAATATTCCAGCATATGAGAGGGGAAAAAATTATGCATACACACCACAGAGGTAGCACACAAAAAAGCAGCCGAGGCAAAGCATTCATTCTGTTCACTGCATCCAGAAGAGCAGGTAAAACCACATTTCTGTAAGGAAGTTTTGAGTGAAATACTGCTAGCACAGCAATTGCACTCATTACACCCTGTGCTCTGGGGATAAATAAAAACCCAAAATAAACCCACTTTTCTTCAAATTCATGCTATAGCAGTCAGCTACATGTGATTTACAGAAGTTCAGATGAAGTTGAGGAAGAATAATTTCATGCCTATCATGCCAGCGAGAATGATTATCAAAGCTTATCCCATAGAGACGGAGGTGCTCTGTTAGAACAGAGGAGAAATTGAAAGAACACACATGGCAAATCAATAACAATCACTACAGTTCTTTCTCCTACAAGTCACATTCGCAGTTCCTGTAATGAAAACTGATATGCTGCCCAGAGCAATACAAAGTCTAAAGCATTTGGGTTCTCACTATGGTGGAGCTCTTTCATGTTTTCAGTACTGAGGATGATGCAAAAAGGATGAGTCCATGCTTCAGAAGAAGATGGTGCATTTATAATATGACTCCCTGTAGTTTGAAAACAATATAAAAACCTATCTCCTACCAGCCATAAAGACATTTGTCTACATATGCTGCTTGGTGAACTTTTAGGTAAGAACAAGAGCCAGATCTTGACAATCACCCATGCAGAACTGAACACAAACAACTCGCACGATTGCCACAGCCCGGTGCCCAAGTGTTTGCATACGCTCAAGCAGTATCAGTTAGACACCCAGCTGTGTCTAACTTTTTTAGTGTATTTACACTTTTTATAAGTGTGTTTACACTTATTTGCAAATGCCATTTTAGAAATGAACCATACTAGAAAGTACTTATGTGGAATATGAAGCTAAAAGTAAATGTAGTTTGCCATGAACAAACAAACTAAATGAAATTCAGCAGTATGCTATATCATAATCTTTTAATCTTGATAAAATTTTATTTATTTAATCTTGATATATGTGTATCATTTCTGTAAGAGCGGGCAACAAAGCAACGGGTTCCTATTCTCTGGGTTGGTTGCCCATCTGCTAAGAATTATCCAAGAAAGGCAGTGACATTGGAAATTGCAACAGTGACTGCTCTAATGTTATTCATCTCTTTGCTATACTTCCAACATTCCAAACATAGAAAATGTGGATGCTTAGTGGGCTACATATACCTAAACAGGAGACACTTCCGCCAGGGTGTGCCTTAGACCATCTAGCATCCTCAAAAAGCTATTTACAGAATAATAGCTGGTGCCACAAATATTCAGAAGCATTTTTCTGAATGGATTCTTGCAGAAAAGGAATTCAGCACATTCTCTGCAACAACGACAACAAATGTACATCTGATAAGAGAAGCTTAAAATAACATTACTAATGAAAACTTCAAAGCTGATCTTCTTGAACTGGAATTGTTTTTACACATATAAATTCATATAAGCCCTGGTTCAGCAAAAGATTTTCAAGCATACACTTAAGCAAGTAGATAGATCCATGGAAGTCAAAGGTTTTACATATGTTTAATACTAAAATAATACTGCAGTGAACCAAGAACTAACTTCAGAAATCCAAAGTGTTTCAAGTGTCAAAGAACAAACTACTTAATATGATAAAGTATGATGTCTTTGAACTCTGAGGAAACCATTTTTATCCACAGACAAACAGACTCGGCATTTATCCATCTGTAATTTCCCAAATTAAATCAGTGACAAAACATCTCTTCTACTGTACCCTCAGTGCAACAGGAGCACTAAGATTCACATATCAAGGGAAAGCATTCAAGCAAAGTGTGTTCCTAACACATGTTCCAATAACTCTGTAGAAACCAAGATTTATGTTAAGTCAAAGCAAACTTTGGATACAATATTCCCCCAATGACTATTCACTGCAGAAACAGGACCCCTTCAGCACTGAAGTTATATTTTGTTATACTGCTGCTGATTACCCTGTGC